>NC_064259.1:16057833-16377666 GCF_003254725.2 Canis lupus dingo | reverse complement strand
CACCATACACACAATTTTAAAATGGATTAACAACTCAAATGTGAGACCTGAAACTATAAAAATCCTAGAAAAGAACACAGGCAGTAATTTATCTGACAGGGGACATGGCAACATTTTTCTAGTAATGTCTCCTGAAGCAAGGGAAATAAGAGCAAAAATAAGATATTGGGATTACATCAAAATAAAATACTTCTGCACAGCAAAGGAAACAACAAAACTAAAAGGCAACCTATGGAATGGGAGAAGATATTTTTAAATGACTTAGCTAATAAAGGGTTAGTATCCAAATATATAAAGAACTGATATAACTCAACACCAAAACAAAAAACAAACAAACAAACAAAAAAAAACAAATAAGCCAATGTTTAAAATAAGCAGGAGAGAAAGACAGAGATAGAGAGAGAAATCAACAGATTCCTAATCATAGAATCATAGAGAACAACTGATGGTTACCACAAGGACAGGACAGGGAGGAGGGTGAGGGGGTTGGTTAAATAGGTGATGGGAATTAAGGAGTGCGCTTATCATCATGAGCACCCAGTGATGTATTATGGAATCCTTGAATCATTATATTGTACACATAAAACTAATAACACTATCTGTTAACTAACTGGAATTAAATTAAAAACTTGAAAAAAATAAAAAATAGGCAGAAGACATGAACAGACTTTTCTCCAAAGAAGACCTACAGATGGCTAACAGACACATGAAAACATGTGCAAGGTCATTCATCATCAGGAAAATGCAAATCTAAACCACAATGAGTCATCATTTCACACACATCAGAATAGCTAAAATTAAAAATACAAGAAACAAGTGTTGGCGAAGATGTGAAAAAAAAAAAAGGAACCTGTGTTCTGTTGATGGGAATGCAAACTGCTGCAGCCACTATGGAAAACAGTATGGAGTTTCCCTAAAAAGTTAAAATAGAACTACTCTATAATCTAGGAATCACACTACTGGGTATTAATCCCCCCAAAATACAAAGCAAAATACAAAAGTACTACTTTAATGGGATACATAGACCCTTATATTTATTGCAGCATTATTTACAATAGCCAAATTATAGCAGCAGCCCAAATGTCCACCAACAGATAAAGGGATAAAGAAAATGTGATAAATGGATAAAGGAGGTACCACACACACACACATACACATGCACACACACACACTGCAATATTATTCAGCCATAAGAAAGAATGGAATCTTGTCATTTTCAATTACATGGACAGAGTTAAAGAGTATAATTCTAAGTGAAATAAGTCAGAGAATGACAAATACCGTATTATTTCACTCATATGTGAATTTAAGAAACAAAACAATCAAATAGAGGAGGGAACATTCTCTATAGAGAACAAAATGATGTTTATCAGAGTGGAGGTGGGAGGTGGGGACAGGTAAAATAGATGATGAGGATAAAGAGTACAGTTATCATGATGAGCACTGAGTAATGTTGAGCACTGAGCACTGAGAATTGTTGAATCACTATATTATACACCAATATAACAATGCATATTAACTATACTGGAATTAAAAATTTAAAAACAATAAAAGTGGGCAGACTGGGTGGCTCAGTGGTTTAGAGCCACCTTCAACCCAGGGCGTAATCCTGGGGACCCAGGATTGAGTCCCACATCGGGCTCCCTGCAAGGAGCCTGCTTTTCCTCTGCCTGTGTCTCTGCCTCTCTCTTTCTCTGTGTCTCTCATGAATAAATCAATAAAATCTTTAAAAAAAAAAAACAATAAAAGTGGTAGAGGTAAAATCAAACATACCAGTAATTACATTAAATGTGAATAGTATACCCAATCCCACACAAATGGCAGAGATTATCAGACTGTAAAAAAGCAAATCCTACTAAATGCTGTCTACAAAAGATACTCAGTAAATTTAAAAACATAAATACATTGAAAATAAAATGTATAACATGCAAACAAACAAAAACATGCAAACAATGACCATTAGAGAACTGAGTGGCTATATTCATACCACACAAAATCAGATTTATGACAGGAAATAGTACTAGAGACAAAGACAGCCATTACATAACTAAAATCATCAGGGATATATAAGAATTATAAATACAAGTACACCTAACAATATAGCCCCCAAATAAATTATTATGTATATTATACATATTATGTATGTATAATATGCATACATAATATGCATTATTCTACAAAGTTGTTAGAATTGAAAGTAGAAATACACAATTCAATATAATAAATATTTCAATGGCCTATTTATAAATATTGATAGAAAAACTAGAAAGAAATTACCAAAGACATAAAGACTGGAATAATACTATCAAATCAATTTTTTTAACCTGCATCAATAGAACACTTCACCCAAAGTCTGCAGAATGTGCATTATTTTCATGCGCACATGAAATAGTCTCCAGGATAGACAACTTGCTGAACCATAAAACAATTCTCAAAAGTTTAAAAGCCTGAAAGTATGTAAAGTATAATCTCTGACTACTTGAAATTAAATTGGAAATCTGCAACAGAAACAGATCTGAGACAACCCCAATACATGGACATTAAATAACACTTCAACCCATGGTTCAAAGGAGAAATCATAGAATAGTTTGAACTACTGAAATTATGAAAACATATGATATCAAAATTTCTGGGATGCAGCTAACTTCTTGGAGGGTCTGAACTTTAAATGTCTGTGTTAGGAAAAAAAAAAAAAAGGTCTTAAATCAATCACTTAAGCTTCCACCTGAGCAAGTTATAAAACAAGTAAACCAAAGTTAAAGCAAGAAATAAGGAAATAAATATTAGAGTGAACCAATGAAATAAATGAAAAACAGAAATGCAATAGAGAAAATCAACACTCAACATAATACCCTCCAGTTCCATCCACGTCGAAGCAAATGGTGGGTATTCATCATTTCTAATGGCTGAGTAATATTCCATTGTATACATAGACCACATCTTCTTTATGCTGAGTGAAGTAAGTCAATTGGAGAAGGACAATCATTATATGGTTTCACTTATATGGGGTATATAAAAGATAGTGAAAGGGATTATAGGGGAAAGGAGAGAAAATGGGTGGGAAATATCAGTGAGGGAGAGAGAACATGAAAGACTCCCAACTCTGGGAAATGAACCAGGGGTAGTGGAAGGGGAGGTGGGTGGGGGGATGGGGTTACTGGGTGACAGGCACTGAGGGGGGGCACTTGATGGGATGAGCACTGGGTGTTAGACTATATGTTGGCAAATCAAACTCCAATAAAAAAATATACATTAAAAATTTCTAAAGAACACACTTTTGACATAAAGAGATATCCATTAAGGCTGTAAGATGCAAGAAGGAATGAATAATAAAGAAAATTGTACATGGGTGATATATATAAATAAAAACTGACTGTATAAAAGATTAATTGTAATAATGATACATATAGTTGGGTTAAAATAAATGAGGCAGCATTAAAATTACAATAACGAAAAAAATCAAAAGATTACAATGACATATAAGCCTGATGGTTCATAAATGTGTGTATAATGTTAAAATGTTTTCAATCACTTGCATTATCTAGGAAGAAAAAAAACCTATTTTATCACTTTAAACTCATAAATTAAACATGGGAATTATAAGTTGTTGGATGATTATAAAAATAATTTTTAAGAAAGTAAAAAAAAGAAAATCAACAAAATCAAAAGACAGTTTTTTAAAAAATAAACAAAATTGATGAACCCTTAGCTAACCTAAGAAAATAAAAGAAACAAATTACCAAGATCAGTAATGAAAGAGGCTCATCAGTACTCACCCTATAAAAATTAAGAGATTTATAAGGAAATATCAGCTTAAATGAATGTCAACAGATTAGACAAGTGACAAGTCAGAGTACATGCACAAATTCCTAGAATGATACACATCACTAAAATTCAGTCAGAAAAATCTACCTAGTTTATTAAAAATCAATTACTATAATGCACCATATGTTTATTTATTTATTTATTGAAGTTCAATTTGCCAACATTATAATGCATTATATTAATGAAAGGACAAAATCCACATGATAATCCCATAGATGCAAAGAATTTGTGAAAGAAATTCAACACTATTTCAGAGTAACATTTCACTACAAACTAGGGATAGGCTATTCCATAACAAAAATACCAAAAAAAAAAAAAAAAAACTAAACCGTTCTAACATGAAATTTAGTGGTAAAAGACTGAATGCTTGCCCTCAAAGATGAAGAGAAATGTAAATATGTTCTGCTCTGTTGTCTCCATTTATATTTAACATTGCACTGATGACTTTAGCTAATATATTAAGACAAGAAGAAGGAGAAAGTGGAAGAGAGGAAGGAGGAAGAAGATGGGGGAGGGCAGAAATTATTTACTATTTATTATTATTTATTTCTGAAGAAATAAAACTATCTTTATTTGTGGATGACATAATTCTACATGTAAAGAATCCAAGAAAATGTCCCTCCTCCCCATTAAAAGAATTTAGTAGGATGAAAAAATGAATTTAACAAGATCACAAATTACAATATTAATATCTAAAATCAACTGAATTCTATATACTAGCAATGAGCAATCAGAAAATAACATCAGGAAAACAATTCTACTCAGAATAGCATCCAAAAGAATAATACACATTGGAATAAATCTAACACAAGATGTACAAGATCTGTATACTGAAACCATAAAATACTGTTGTAACAAATAAAATATAAATAAATGAGGACACATGCCAGGTTTGTGGATTGAAATATTTTTCCCCAAATTGATGCAGTTTTTCCCCAAAGTGATCTGTAGATTTAATGAAACCCTTGTTAAAATTCCTGCAAGACTTTTTTTTGTAGAAAATAGCAAGCTAAATTTAAAATGCAAAGACCTAGAATAGCCAAAACAACTTTGCAAAAGAAGAACAAATTTGGAGGGCTTAAAGTACCAGATTTCAAAATTTACAATAAAGCAACAGTGAGAAGACAATGTGGTATTGGCATAAGGATAAGCAAATAGATCAATGCAACTGAATTGAGAGTCCAGAAATAAATCCTTATGCTTATGGTCAATTTTTTTTTTCTTAACAACACAATGTAATTATATATATGTATATATATATTTTTAAGAATTTATTTTTTTACTTATTCATAAGAGACACACAGAGAGAGAGAAGCAGAGACATAGGCAGAGGGAGAAACACGCTCCCTTCAAGGAGCCCAATGTGGGACTCGATCCAGTGACTCCAGGATCACAATCTGAGCCAACGGCAGATGCCCAACCACTGAGCCACCCAGGCATCCCTGTAATTATATTTTAAACAAATGGTAGTAGTATAGCTATTCATGTACAAAAGGAATCATTTATATGCTTAACAAAAATTCACTAAGAAATCAATCACTGACCTAAATGTAAGAGCTAAAACTATTAAAATTCTTCAAACAGAACATAGGAGTAAAGTTTTAAGACTTTAGTTCATGCAAAGAGTTATTAGATATAAAACCAGTTATAAAATATAAATTATAAAATAGATTACATTTCATTAAAATGAAAAATTTACCACTTCAAAAGATACCATTAAGAAAATGAAAAGACAGGGCAAAGACTAGAAGAAAATATTTGGAAAACATATTTGTTAAAGGACTTCCATTCATTATATATTATATAACATAGTATGTAATATATAATTTAAAACATAATATAGTAGAATCATACGGTATGACATAATACTATATGACAACTCAAAAATTTAAAAAGTGACCAAAATTGACAACAACTTATATATACCAAAGAACACATGCAAAGGGCTAGGAAGCACATACAAAGTTGTTACACATTGCTAGTCATAGGAAATGAAATTAAACCTACAATGCAATACCATTACATACTTCTAAGAATGAATAATAAAAAAGTGTGACCATACTAAGTTTTGGGAAATAAACTGGAATTCTTGCACACTGCTGGTAGAAATGTGAAATGGTATAGCCAAAAACTGATTTAATAATTTCTTTTTCTTTTTGACAATTTCTTAAAGTGAAAATAAACTTGCTTATATGACCCAGCAATTCCACTCTTCATAATCTACCATAGAGAAATGAAAATTTGCTCACACAATGATTTACATACAAATGTTCATAGAAGCATTTTTTGTAACAGCCCAAAACTAAATTATCCAAATATCCACCAAATGCTAAGTGGATAATATAATAAAATGTTATATATATCCATATAATCCACTATTCAATAATATGAAGGAATGAAATATTGATATATACTACAACATGTATGAATCTTAAAAACATTATACTAAGTGAAAAAAGCCAGACACCAAAGGCTACATATTATAGGATTTCGTTTATATAAAATGTCTTAAAAAGATAATTTTATAAAGAAAAGAAAAGCCAGAAGCATTACAGCTCCACACTTCAAGTTATATTACAAAGCTGTAGTAATCAAGGGTATGGTACTGGCACAAAAATAGATACATAGATCAATGTAACAGAACTGAAAACACAGAAACAAACATACAATTATTTGGTCAATTAATCTTCAACAACGGAGGAAAGAATATCCAACGGGAAAAACACAATCTCTTCAGCTAATGGTGCTGGGAAAACTGGACAGCCACACACAAAAGAATGAAATTGGACCACCCTCTTAACACTATACTAAATTCAAAATGGATTAAAGACCCAAATGTGAAACCCGAAACCACAAAAATCCTAAAAGAGAATACAGGCAATAACTTCCTTGACATCAGCTGTAGCAACATTTTTCTAGTTATGTCTCCTGAGGCAAGGGAAACAAAAGCAAAAATAAACCATTGGGACTAAATCAAAATAATAGGCTTCTACACAGTGAAGGAAACAATCAACAAAACCAACCTATGGAATGGGACAAGATATTTGCAAATAATATATCTGATAAAGGTTTAGTTTCCAAACTATATAAAAAACTTATAAAACTCAACACTCAAAAAACAAATAATCCAATTAAAAAATGGGCAGAAGACATGAACAGACATTATTCCCAAAAAAGACATACAGATGGCCAACAGATACATGAAAAGATGTTCAATACCAGTCATCATCACAGAAATGCAAATCCAAACCACAATGAGATATTACCTCACCTGTCAAAATAGCTAAAATCAACACACAAGAAACAATAGGCATTGGTGAGGATAAAGAAAGGGGAACCCTATTGAACTCTTGGTGGGAATGCAATCTGGTGCAGCCACTCTGGAAAACACTATGGAGTTTCCTGAAAAAGTTAAAAATAGAACTACCCCAGGATCCAATACTCACACCACAGGGTATTTACCCAAAGAATACAAAAATACTAATTCAAAGGGATACACACACACCAATGTTTATTATCAATAATAGCCAAACTATGGAAAAAGCCTAAGTGTCTATCAATTGTTGGATAAATAAGTATGTATGATTATATATACATATATATATACATATAATATATAAAATATATATTATAGAATATTACTCAGCCATAAAAAATGAAATCTTGTCATTTGCAATAACATGAATAGAGCTAGATAGTTTTATGCTAAGTGAAATAAGTCAGTCAGAGAAAGACAAACACCCTATGATTTCACTCATGTGAAATTTTTTTAAGTTTTTATTTATTTATGACAGTCAGAGAGAGAGAGAGAGAGAGAGAGGCAGAGACACAGAAGGAGGGAGAAGCAGGCTCCATGCACCGGGAGCCCGACGTGGGATTCGATCCCAGGTCTCCAGGATCGCGCCCTGGGCCAAAGGCAGGCGCTAAACCGCTGAGCCACCCAGGGATCCCCTCATATGTGAAATTTAAGAAATGAAACAAATGAGTATGGAGGAAAAAAAAGAGAGAAGCAAACCAAGAAACAGATTCTAATCTATAAAGAACAAGTTGATGGTTATTTGAAAAGAGGCGGCTGAGGGGATGGGTGACAAATGTGGTGGGTACTAAGGAGGACACTCATTGTGATGAGCACGAGCGTGTTGTTTGGAAGGGTTGAATCACTGCATTGTATACTTGAAACTAATACTGCATGTTAACAAACTGGAAATTAAAGAAAAACTGAAAAATAAAGTAGAATTTTTAAAAAGGGTAACTTAATAGAGATGGAAAACAGATCAGTGGTTGCTTTGGTCAGGGATACTCTGCAGTGAATGACTGCAAAAGAGCTCAAGGGAGATTTTTAGTGGTGAACAGTTCTGTAACTAGATTAAGGTGACAGTTGCACAACCTTATAAATTCAAAAAATACCAATGATTTGTATACTTAAAAAATATGAAGGGGCAGTTTCTGTTCTGAAACCCCACCAGTGACCCATTTTGACAGATGCAGAATGGGGTAATTAGATACAGTCTTGCACAAAGGCAAAGAGCTAGATTTTTAAAAGAATATAAGTACTGCTGGAATTTAAATCCAATATTGAAAATGAAAAATTAGCATATGCAAATCCAGTCAGCATTATTTGAAGCCATGCAAGTAAGAGTCTTGCAGATGACCCACAATATTTAAATGGCATGTTATTTCTTTCTGAAAGAATGTAGAGCAATAGAAGGTAGCTACATTTTGAAGTAGGTTAGCTTATGCCAGTAACATCATTGTGAACCTAATAGGATGGCAAGGACTGTGGACATTCTAAGGATTAGAATGTGACAAAGTTCAGACTCCTTTATGAGTTCTGCTCTGCTAAGTACTACTTCTGGACCACGGGCAAAATATTTGATGCCTCTGAATACCAATCCCCTCTCAGTGAAATAAGGATGCAATACGAAAGCATATAGAAGA
The DNA here is from genome assembly GCF_003254725.2 of Canis lupus dingo. NCBI lineage: Eukaryota > Metazoa > Chordata > Mammalia > Carnivora > Canidae > Canis > Canis lupus. The sequence continues at coordinate 16,368,903 of NC_064259.1, read as the reverse complement.
TATACAGCAGGCACTTAGGAAATGTTTCATGTTAACTATATTTTTAAAATAAATGAGCAGTGGAGAAGGTATATGCTTGGGTTTTTAATATTTGTGGGTTCTTTAGGGAATTGCATCTAAATGTTGGCTTCATTATGGAGACTCGAGAAAAATAACATGTGTTTTGAATAGAAACCTGCTGAGATAAGCCATCCAAAGTGTCCAACCTGGTAAATGAAATGAGTCATGAATGACATGGAGTTTCACTGTTTCTTTCCAAAATGGAGTTTTGTTTCTGAAAAAAAGTCCATCAGAATGTCAAGAAGCTATTCCTCTTGAAGTCTTGGCTTCCTGGAAGTTCCTGAGAGTCAGAGCTCCCAGGCTAGGAATCAGGACAATAGGTAAGAATTGCAGTAGGCATAAGGAGAAGTAAAAGATCCCAGGAAGGGGAGAGAGAGAAATGCCTGGCACTTCATTCAAGGAACAGTGTAAAATCCTAAGGAGACACTGGAGCTCAATTAAACCCAACTGAAAAATTATTTTTTTTGAAGCTTAAGTTGGGCCTAAAACTATTTCAAGGATCTGAAGATAGTCAAAAATAAAATCTGGCCCCTGCCTTTAAGAAGCTCACAGATGTGTAGGAGAGATAGATGTTAATAAATAATTATCTGTGTGAAAAAATGCAATAGGAAGGAAAGAACAATCATTTCTGCTTAAGCCACCCAATTTTCACAAATTCCAGCAATTTAAAAAGAGGGTAAGTCTTAAAACCTTGCAATATGACAACACCTGAGAGCTGATTTAGCAACACAGTTTCTAGGAAAACTTTCCTTTTGTGCTGTTGGTCAGGACTTGAGGACTGAAAGTGCTAGAAATACAAAATCAAATTAGTTTCAACAAACAGAAAAGCTTTGAGAAAGGTGGGGATGATACTGGGCCTTGGAGATGAGCAGATGACTCGATCTCTGAGTCATACATCTCTGTAGTACTAAAATGCCACCCAGGATTTCTCTCCACCTCCCCTTCTTTTCTCCCTCTGTGTCAGTCTCCTAAGGGTGCCTTTCATGCAACTAGAACCATGCCTACTAGTACCTCCAAATTTACATGTTTCAAATTTTCCGTGGAGAGAAGGTATGACACTTGTTCTTCTCTAAATTGGTTTAAAAATCTGAAGAAGTCTGATTACAATGTGGGTGGATTCAGAGAGTCTGTGGCCTAATATGTGAGGTCATTAAAAATGTAGTCTTCATACCAGCATGATTGGTCTGGAAGAAGAGAATTTCTTACAAGTAACATGGTACCTTTCCCAGAAGAAGGGTCAAGCATGAAAAGTAATCATTTCCCAGTACATTGTTTTCCTTTAAATTCTGACCCACCCTTGTTTTCACATTTCTTGAACCTACCCTTACCCTATCCCCCATTTAGCTTTATTCCAAGTCTCTTCTGTCCCTCCATCATACTAGATGAACTTGTTTTAAAAATCAGGTCATGGCAGGAGATAGCAATATGCCTTCCAGATTCTGTGCACCTTTGGGAGTATTTATAAAGAGATCACAAGGGACTAAATTGCCTCCTGAGAGAGGGATGCCAAGGAGCCAATATTGGAAGGGTTGGCCAAATATGGAGGAAATAGAGTACAATGATACATTCAGTAATCAGAGAGTCATTTTAAGTGATCTAGAGACATAAAACTCTCTTGACAGATACATTGAGTAATCAGCTTTCTTTACCAAATATTAGGTCTGAGTGTTTCTGATAATAGATTTCATTTAATCATTTTTCCCTTTTGCACATACGGCACATTAACTGCAAATAAAGAATAGCAGTGATTATCTTCTCAATGAAATATGGAGAAAAAAAACAATTTCTGCAATCCCAATGTCTTGTTCATCTATAATAAGACAAGTGCATGTGGGTGCATGTATGTTGAGGAGGGGTGACAGTCAATGTCAATCAACTGTATGCACAAACACAGCTTAGATTCAGAGCCTGCATACATTTAGACTTTCCCCTGGCTTGCTGCTTTTACAAGCAGACATGCTTATCTTACATTACCATTTTGACTGGATGAACAGGGTCAATAAACATCACTTTTTCTCATCCAAGGAGAGAAAATTATTCTGAATCCAATCATCAATCAATGTATGTAATCAGTCTGCTTAAAACACTTTGGGTTCTCACACAACTAACTATTCTAGGAACCCAACAGAAAAAGCCATACTTTAGCCTGACTTGTTAATCCTACTACATCCCCACTAAAGTGTTAAAAGGCCAGCAAGGACTCAACATGTGCTCTGCTATTAACAAGATTATGGCAAGGGATTCATTTGAGAAGTTATAGAGTCTGCCCTCTGAGACCTCTAGTATCTGCATTCATTTGCATATAATTGTTTATCCATTACTTTGCCATACCATACAGCTACACTATTTTTCTATAATTTCTGGAGGTTAATGGCTTTTTTTCCCCTCTAAATTCAAAGTCAACACAAACTGATACTAAAGTCAAGAAAATGTGCTTTTCAGAGTGCTGTAACAACAGTTGGCAGTCTGTACATTGTGAAAAATGTATTTGATCAAGGAACTTTTGCTAGCAGCATGCCAATGGATCCACACTGATTTCCCCGAAAAATAAAGGAATTAATCCTCATCTTCCATTTAGGGATAGAAAACAGACTGAGACATCTTGCATCATACAAATCTCTGACTTAGCCTTCACTCAGTCTTTTGTGAAAGTAAATATAATTACTGAGCAAAAGAGAGGAACAAAAGAGCAGATTTTGATTCTCTCCCTGAATGGCCAGAATAATCAGCAGGCAGCTGGAGATGAGTGGGCTTCATTTGTAGCTATCACGTTCATGACTAGGCACCAGCATTGGAAAGATCTGGCTTGTGGGGCAAGAATGAATGACATGGCTGGGCAAACTTATCCAACACTGTTTGGATATGAGCTCCTGCTACAAAAATAGATACTTCTTTCCCTTGCTTTCGACTATCATTTATGTGCTTTCTGTTTCTTAAATTTCTCCAGAGAAATACTATATCTAAAAATGTTTCAACTGTGCACCTCAATACTAGATAAAATACATATGTATAAAAATTTATTTTAAAAACATAGCTAAGGCAAAGGTAAAGAGGGGCAAAACTTAGATGCCAGGAATGTTAAAAGCCATCGGTGACCTAGCACAGCAGTTAAGAGAGGAGGGGAGCTTCTGCTAATATATAGAGGCCTAAATTCAGCTTTAAAAAAAAATTATTTTAAAGGCACCATTGGCTCGGGTCATGATCCTTGGGTCCTGGGATCAAGCCCTATATAGGGCTCCCTACTCAATTGGGAATCTGCTTCTCCCTTTCCACCCCCCACACTTGGGCATATGCTTACCAGCTCGCTCTCAAATAAATAAAAGCTTTAAAAAATTAATTTAACTGTTATTAAAATACATTTAACATATAATCATTTTAAGTGTACAATTAATTCAGTGGCATTAATTATATTCATGTTGTTGTGCAACCATAATCACTATTTCCAAATCTTTCCATCACCACAAACAGAAACTCTATACCCATGAAACAATAACTCACCATCCCTTCCCACTCCCCAGTTCCTGGTAACCTATAATCAATTTTCTGTTTTTATGAATTTGCGTATTCTAGAAAGTTCATGTGCATAGGAATATACAATATTTGTTCTTTTGTGACTGCCTTATTATACTTAGCATATTGTTTTTAAGGCTCATCCATATTGCAGAATTTCATTCCTTTTTTAAGGATCAAAAATATTCCACTGTATGTAATAAACCTGAGACCACCAAAGTGCAATGCCCTCAGTAAGTGAAATTAGAACCAAAAAATCCCTCCCATACAAAGTGTGCTGCATAGATCTTACTGTAAATGAATGGAACAGAGAGAGAGAAAAAAAAAAATCAGAGAATTCCTATACCAGTGTCCTGAATCACATGGGTTTTTAGTTTTAATTTATAATACCTACATAGGCAGGAAAACCTCAAGCCAAACAGTCTTGGTTTGTTTGAGCATCCAATCTAGTGAAAACAAATGCTAACCTTCTTTGAGAAACAGAAATTTTCAAGAAACGTGAATTAACAATGACACCACTAAAAAAAGTATAGAAACAATTCACATATGAATAAAGTGAGCAGAAAAACAGAAAAGTTTAAAATCAACCCCCAAATGACTGAACATATTAGAATCATAAAGTATTTTCCAGGTCATATGAAAAAGAATTGCAGAAATTATCCAAAGAACAAGCAGAGAAAAATAAAGAAACACATAAAATCAAGATGAAGATGCAGAGGACAACAGAGTAAGAAGGCCTAATACATAAAGACAGAGAACCAGGGAAGAATAGTTTAAAAAGTGAGTAGGTAATATTTAGAGATATAGCAGATAGGAATTTTCTGGAGTAAAGGCAACAATGCTTAAGTTTTAGACAATCAACAAATCCCAAATAGAAAAAAGAACAAGAAATCAATATTAAATTAAATCAGACATACCTTAATGAAGCTGTAGTACCTCTCAATAGACAAAACAGACAAATGAAAAATACATAGTTTACTTCGAAAGAACTGATAATTAGACTGACATCCAACTTTTTTTGGGGGGAGGGGTGTTTTTTTATTTGAGTATAGATGACACAGAATGTTACATTATTTTCAGGTATACAACACAGTGATTCCAAAAGTTATACTATGCTCACCACAAGTGTAGCTACCATCTGTCACCATACAACCTCGTTATAATATTTCTGACATATTCTTTATGCTCTGCCTTTTTCCCCTGAGTTATCATTCCCTAACTGGAAGGCTGTATCTCCTATTCCCTCTTAACCCAACTTTTAAATAGCAAAAATTGGAAGCCAGAATTGCTGTGAGAAAATAACCTTTGATCTAGACTTATATAACCAGAAATACTATCTAAATAAAGAGTAAAATAAAGATTTTTTCTGGACAAATAAAAACGGAGAAAACAGACCTTCACTAACACAAGATGTAATGAAGAAAAAATGAGAGAAATAATGTGACTCCAGAAGAAAAATTTTAGATGCAAGAATAAATTGTGAACAATGAATACCATGATGTTATAAATATATCTAAATGATTTTTTCCATTAACGGTGACTTCTAATATGGATGTAGAAAAATCAAGATAGAGCTAAAGTCTTAAATAATAACTATATGTTAAAAGGGTATGGATATATGTTTATATATTTTAAATACCATATCCCCTTTGGGAGGGAGTTAGAGATTAACACTAAATGTATTAAATCACAAACACATGTTAATATTTCTAGGGTGACTGTGGCAAGCAGAATAATGGCCTTCTAAAGATATTCATGTCCTAATCCCAGGAACCTGTAAATATGTTACATGTCAAAGGCAGAATTGAGGTAGCAGATGGAATTAAGATTGCTAATGAGGGATGCTTGGGTGGCTCAGAGGTTGAGCATCTGCCTTTGGCTCAGGGCCTATTCCCAGGGTCCTGGGATCAAGTCCTGCATCGGGCTTCTTGCAGGGAGCCTGCTTCTCCCTCTACCTGTGTCTCTGCCTCTCTCTCTGTCTCTCATGAATAAATAAAATCTTTAAAAAATAAAATAAATTTGTTTTGTTTTAAGCCATTAAGTCTATGGTGATCTGTTATAGTAGCAGTAGGAAACTAATACGGAGACAACCTGAAAAATGTAAAGAGGTTATCAATCCTAAATTTGTGAAATTTAGAAAAAAAATATACAATATATACAATACAAAATATACAGGGAAAAAAAAGCATATAATACAAAATAAACACTATGATATATTCCATACAAAATATACAGGAAAAAGAATAAAATCAGGAGGAAAATAAATGAATCTAAAAAAAGTCATGAGGAGACAGAGATAGACAAAGAATTGAAATAGCAAAAGCAAGACAGAGACCTCAAAATAGATGTATGGTAGATATAAATCCATATGTATGAAATCTATACTCAATGTTTATGTAAGAGACAAAATTCATCATACTAGACTTGACAAAATCCAGCTATATACTATTTTCATGAAACGCTGAAAACTAGACTTGCTTTGGTGGCAATTTTGTAATGTATTTAAATACCAAATTACTATGTTGTACATCTGAAACTAATATAATATTCTAAGTCAATTATTCTTCAATTAAAAAAGAAACCTAAAGTTCTTTGGATGTACAAAATCGACAAACCTTTGGCAAAAATAATCATGAAACAAAAGGAAAGAAGACAAATAACTAACATTAGTATATAAATTGCAACAATGCAACAAGAGAGATTTTAACAGGTAGTAGTCTATTATGAATTCTGTGTGTGAAAGAAATTGAAAATTTAAATTAGATGGAAGCATTCTAAGGAAAGTACAAATTACAAAATCTTACCTAAGAAGATGATTTAGGTTTGAATGATTCTTTAAATGTTAACAAAATTCTCAAGTAAACAAAAATAAATAAATAAAGCCATGAGGCTTTCATAGGTTTAGAGACAAGTTCTCATAAAATGTCAAAGAACAGATAAGAGTAACAAAGATACTTCTGTATTTTTACACATTTTCAAAGAACACACACAAAAAACTCCCCAACTTGTTATGAGGTTAGTAAAATCCTGACATCAAATCAGACAACAACACAAAAAGGAAAAATCCACAAGCTGACTTCATTTATGTAATTAGATGCAAATTCCTAAATATATACCAAGTTCAGCAATGGATTAAAAAATATATAATACACTGGGCAGCCCCCGTGGCTCAGCAATTTAGCGCTGCCTTTGGCCCAGGGTGTGATCTTAAAGACCCAGGATCAAGTCCCACATCGGGCTCCCTGCATGGAGCCTGCTTCTCCCTCTGCCTGTGTCTCTGCCTCTCTCTCTCTCTCTCTCTCTCTGTGTCTCTCATGAATAAATAAATAAATAATCTTTATATATATATAGATAGATAGATATAGATATAGATATATAGATAGATAGATAGATAGATAGATAGATTATACTATGATAAAATAGGGGACATCCAGAAAAGTAATTTTAAAAAATTATTAATGTAATTGCTACACAATCACATTGAAGAAGAAAGTTCATATATAATCTCAAATGCCAAATTATATTCAGAAAAATTTAACGCACACTCCTCATAATAAAAACAATGTTTAGGGAACTATGAATGAAAGAAACCTCCCTATCCTGACTATCCCTAAAACCTTTAAACAATGAAATAGTGAAGAATTCCTTTTTAAAAGGCAGGAGAAAAACAAGAATACTTACTACTGCCCTTTTCAACCGACACCTTCTTCAACTTTGGTTGCAGTAAGACAGAAAGAAACTACAGAAATAGACAAAAGAAAAATATATCATTATTGTAGAACATATGGCTGTCACATAGAAAGCCCAAAAGAATCTAGAGACAAACTATTAGTATAAATAAAAGAGACCATTATTAATTATGTTTCTGGACACAAGATAGATATATAAAAATCTGTGCACTTTTGTATGACAACAGTAAACAGAAAATGCAAATTTCACAAAGATCTCCTTTTAAAATAGCAACCAAAATACAGGGTACATGGGAATAAATCCAACACAAGATTATGAAATCTTTACATAGAAATTTATAAAACAATTTTAAAAACTGTAAAAAAACTTATGTAAGTAAAGATAAATGACATATTCATGAATAAAAAGTGTGAAGATTTTGCCCAAATTGATCTATAGCTGCACTGTAATTCTACTCAAATTTTCAACAAAGACCCCCAAAATAAAATACACACATTTATAAAAAGAGCATATATGAATTGGGATTGCTCTTCAATTGGATAGGATAGATATTTCTATTAATTTTGTTAGGAAAACTGTATTCAAAAAAAAAAAAAAAAAGAAAGGAAAACTGTATTCCCATATATTAAAAAAGTAAATCCCTACTTTTTGTCATACCCTGATAAATTAAAATATTTAAACGTAAAATATGAAACTTTAAATTATTTAGAAGACCAGTAATAAAAATAGTAGAGGCCACTTTTAGGAAACAGGCTTGACTGATGATAGAATGTAGAAAGGCCCACAGAGACTCCCTGGTTGACCAGACAGGCCCAGCAGGTGACCCACCTCAAAATAGCCATAAGCTCTAACTAACCAATGGGCTACTTACCACTAGGAAGAGTCGCCCAAAAAGGGAAGATTCCATACATCTCCTACCTCCTCTTCCCCCTTTAAAAACAGTCCCCACCCACTGCCTAGGGGCAGACAGCTTCTTCTCTGCTGTCCTGCCCACAGCCTCTTTGCACTATATTCAATAAACTGTCTTATTTTGCCTCAGATGAATTTTTTCATCGTCAGCACCACTGGCTTCCAACACATAGTCTCCCACACTCGGGGGCCCTCATCTGATTGAAGACATCCCATTTAGACATCACAAAAATACATATATTATTTCAGAGTGGTGAGACTTTCTCAAAGAAAAAAAAACATAGACATTATTAGCCCTAAAGGAAAAGATAGTTAAAACATATATTTGACTATATGAAAATTGGTGATCAGCAGAATGGGGATTATATCCATGCAAGATGGCATTTTACGTCTTCCTCTGCACTTTCAGTTTCACCCTGGTCTCCTTGTGCCTTCTCACTGGTGTCTTCTAGCTATGGCTGGCCTTGGGTTGAGTGCATGTGGCAAGAGGCAGAGTTGTTCAATCTTATCCTTGAGATGTCAGACTGTTTTCTAAAGTACTTTGTCAGTTGCCTTCACACCAGCTTGTATGCATGAGCATTTGCACTGTTCAAATCCTCACCAATGCTTTGTATTTTCTGACTATAAAACATCGGGAAGGTGACTAATCACCAGCATCAGCCCTACAGATAGACATGAAGGGGGTCACATCTGTCTTTCATTTCCACTTTTCCCTAAATGTCATCCTCAGACTCCTCTCTAGACCAATACATCTACTTTTAGGTAATCGGTGTGTATACACCCTTTTCTGTCTTGAAAAACTTAACTACCAAGAGTGAATAGGTTTTCAGACCTTTGTATCATAGGGTAACTGTGAGCCTGAATGTGGTACCCTCTGCTTGGATACAGAAAGACAATGAAGGAGACATTAAACCTGTTTCAGAAACAGCTAGCCCATAGTGGAGAAAAAGGTATCTTTCCATTTCTCTGCTTGGAGCACAATTTAGCATTCTGAATCCAGACACAAAGCCTGGGTGAGACTGAAGAGGCTTTTCACCTACTTCTGCAATCAGCATTTAGTTGAATCAGGTGCTTCATTTTATAGTCTAGTTTTATACACTACAGAGTAAGATAATTCTCCTAGATGTCATCAACAAGTCCACTGTCAGTTCTTTGTGTTTCTGTGGGGAGTTTATCTTTGTTGGTGTCTTCCTAGGTATTTTAGTGCACACAGGAGAGAGAAAGTCTACATCAGGGGCTATAGCTCCCCACGCTCCCTCCTGAAAGGAAGCTATCAACTCAAAGAGATGACTCTTGGACTATACAGATTAATCCTCATCCTAAAATCAGTCTTTGAGAAGAACAGAGCCTCAGGGTCACCTGCAGGTCTTCTCCCCTCTCATTGCTCTCAGTAACCATATGATATTAGTCACAGGCCTTGTTAGAAGGCCATAGGTGCCCCCTGATTCGTGGTCTTCACACTCTAAAGAACTTAAAATGTTTGGTAGACCTTGATAAACAGGGCACCTAGATCTGTTTTTCTCATCAGATGAATACCAAAACCCTTGTCAAGGTGACAGAGCTATTAAGTGTCTATTCACACAGCAATCAGAAATTGGAGCATCAATCAGTAATCATAAAGTCAGGGGCATTTTCTCACAAAGTCAGGAATTCAGAGGGCTTTCATGAGCTAATCAGCAGGCATCAAATAGACAATCAATCTAATTAGCTGCTCACATTCGGATGGCAATCAAAGCAGCACAGTGCGCTTCATTAGTAATGATATTGAAAATGGTGATCTGTGCAGTATTCAGCTAGCAAATGAATATCCTTTTTTGCAAATAGGTAGGGAGGATGCGGCTGTACTGTATGCACCATGTGCCAATTCAAAGATGCAGATTCCAAGAACTCAACCGATATCTACTTTTGCTTTTCTGTTGGTCTAAAAGTTAAGGGAGCAGGATAGGGTCATTTTTTGTTAAGTCTGACAATAGCACATTAGCAAACTGTGTGTGACAGGACCCACCTCAGAGGAAAAAAGTAGTGGAGCAATGTGAAAGGGAGGTCTATAATTCTGGAAATGTACACTTCTTTATGAAAACACCATCGTTTAGCTCCGAATTCAATCCCTCTTTATCCTCAAAGTCTGTAACTTTTCTACTAGGAATACCTTCCTTGCATGACATGGGCACCAAAGCACTCCAAGGTAAATATCCTAAGAATCATCTTTCTTTAAGGTAAGGTAATAGCACTTCTCTCCTTGCAAAGCAAGCACCAGCCAGAAAGCTGCAGGCTGCACTGGTTGCAGAAGGCCTTCTGAGACAAACCCAGTCCTTCATGACCCAGAATGACAACTGTGTATCACATATCCTGGCAAGCATTTTGAAGGCAATGAAAGGGACAGACATGATCACTCTTCTCCAGGAGCTCATCTTATCTTTGAATAACACTAATGAAAAAACAACAAACATTTAAAAATACCATGTTAGGGGCTAAATGGCTGCATTACAAATCTTCATATTTTAGGATTTGAGAAAGAAACAGAAGGAAGAACACTGATCTTCTGACTGTCAGAAAAGCCTTCTGGAAAAAAGCTAGAGGCCAGGAGCTGGTTGCTTTCAAAGTGGTATATTTCTGAATTGCCAGCATTTCAAGAAAATTGATTGTCATTTTTAGTGAAGGTTAGAATATACTTCACAAGGCTGGTACAAAATTGTCATATAATGGAACTTAAAGGGGAAAAAAAATCTTACAAATAAATTCCCACATGTTCACTTAGTTTAGTACATTTTTAAGAGCCACATTTCACTGTCTATGAATCTTCTTGGTCCATACATGTTAATGAGTGAGGAATATTACAAATATTCAGATTCTAAGTCCGAACATCGGCCAACTGGGCTTTCAGTTCCTTAAAGGGAAAGTGTCCTGTCCCACACATCTTGGGGACAACTACATCAGAGCTGAGAGTGGAGGCAAGGGGGCCTGATGAAATGTCTGTAGGTCAGGTCTCTGCTCCACAGTCACCTTCTCTAAAATGTCCCCCAATTCTGTTCCTCCTCTGCTGGTATCTACTTCTAGCTTTCACCATACATCTAACTCCACCCAGACCTACAATGCTTTTTTACATATATTTATTTACATTTTTTAATCTCTTTGTTAGATTAAAAACCCCTTGAGAGCAAATAATGTTTCTGATTTCACTTTGTAATATCATCCACTGATATGTGTCTGATGATTAAATTAATGAATATTTTCCAATTAGTTTGGGTTTATGTGAAAACATTTGAGTTTTATGGAGGGAAAGAGCTTTAGACATTGAGAAAGCCATTAGAGGAATTTATTAAGAACACTTAGTGCCCAAAAGGCTATGTGTAAGATATAAAACCTCATGTCTCTGTCTCCAAGGAGTTTGTGTGCCTATGTATGACAGATCACTCATGGATTCACTCTGCAGGAAGTTGAATATGAGGGCTGGAGAGAACAAGCATTCAAAGAATGAAAAATCTGGTTTATGATCAAAAAAAAAATCCTAAGAGGTGTTCAAGGGACTTGTTATATAGAAAGAAAAGTTTAAAAGGCAGGGAAATAAATGAGGACATGGTATCTTAAGGGAGAGAACAGGAGCAGGCCTTCCTTTATACAAAGAACACCCGCATCTTAGAAAATGTATAGTAATTCCATTGAAGATATTTAAGCTTCTACGTTCCAAGAGAAAATTTTGGGATGAAAAGTGCCATAAGTGAACTAGGAAATAAAAACCCCCATGAGTAAAGTAATCTGTGTGTTTCATTTGTTTTCTCCCTTTTTTGATGTCTCACCACACACAGCACTTGATTATATAATGCTGGGCTCCACTGCACCTGACAATGCCACTGAGCAGCAGGATACTAGAGCCTGGCGCCCACAGGCATACCAGCTGTAGACCCCAGTGAGTACCCCCCACTGAAGGAGGTGCTTCAGGGTCTGCGCCTGGTTTGGGTTTGGATGCTGAAAGGCTTGTCATTACAATACATTCTGAAATGAGTGACAGTTCACTGCTGTTCTGCGCAGGAAAACCTGGATGCTCTGCAGAGGGAGGCATGTTGATGAGCAGTGTCTGGCAGATATGGAAGTGCTATTGCAAAAGGCCTTCTGTCTGGTGTGCTTATTAGTTTGCTAGGACTCCATGACAAAAGATCACAGACTGGATGACTTAAACAACAGAAATTTGCTTTCTCACAGTTCTGGAGGCTAAAAATTGAAGATCAAGGTGTTGAAAGGGTTGGCTTCTACTGAGGCCTGTATTCTTGACTTGCAGATGGTCTCATTCTCCCTGTCCTCACACACATGGCCTTTCCTTTATGTGTGTGCAGTCTTGGTGTCTCTCTCTGTGTCCTAATCTCCTCTTATAAAGCCATCAGTCATAGTAGACTAAGTTCCATCCTAATGACCCTATTGTAACTTAATTACCTCTTTAAAGGCCCTACCTTAAAGGCACGTTCAAGAATTCAACGTTGGAATTGGGGGTAGGGTAAAATCAGCTTCTAGCAGGGAGGAGTAGTTGGCCTTCAATCTCTACTTGCAAAATTCACTCAGCACTCTTTCTACTCTCAGAGATATATTCTTTCACTGCCCCCCCCCAAAAATAAATAAAATAAACAAAACACTAGCTAATATTTTGCGAGGGTATACTATTGCTAGACACTATTCTAAGCATTCGATATGGGTAGCTGATTTCATAATCATAGTAATCTTATGAATTGGTCTCATTTATTTTGTGATTCATATATATATATACACATATATGTATATATGTATCTATACATACAGGCATATACATATATATGCATATTTTTACTGTTGTCCACTTCTTAAAATAGCTTTTTGAGATGTAATTGATATAAACTGTTAAAGCACATCATTTGACATCTTTTGATGTACATACATATCTGTGAGTTCATCTTCCAGTGAAAAGTCTCTTCCTGTCCCTCTATAATCCATCCCTCCTGTGCCTTCCCAAAATCCACTAGCCTCATCTCCAGGCAACCACTCATCTGCCTTCAGTTACTTATAGAATTGCCTACATTTTATATGGGTGGAATTAACAATATGTACTTTCCTCTGTCTGACTTTCCCTCAACATAACTACTTCCAGACTCATTCATACTATTGAGTATGTCAATAGTTTATACCTTTTATTGCTGAGTAGTATTACAACCAGCAGCACCATCTTACCACTACAACATAATGGATCAGCAACGCTCTTTTCTTGATCTTGAGAAACATATTTCATCTTGTTTGGGATCCATTTTATGCTATCTTCAAGTTTTATCTCACTGTTTCTTAGAAATTCTCAATAAGAACATCATAAATCAAAAAATTGTTAGCTCTACTCCTATCAGTTAATGCAGTAACCAGTAATCAAGAGGGCCTATGTTGCTACTTAGTGTGTTTTCAGTCTTCAAATATCATGCAGGAGTTATGGAGTGAAAGGATTTGGTGTAGTTTTTATATTTACACACTTTTATTAATGACCTAAAATCCTCTTCTTCTTCTCCAACTCTGTTTAAAATCACTGTACTTTTCTCTTTCGATCTGCAGTGTAATTGAATTATACAGAGCATAATTCAATTGAGAGGTGTGTTTATAGCACATGAAACACAATAAAGCATGATGAAGTATATCTTAAATCATTTGTAAATGAATGGCTGCAATATTCCCAGGGTGCTCTCTGCTCTCCCACAAAATAAAAGCAACTGTGGCTATTTATTAATATATGGATCCCAAATGCCTTCTTGAGACATTTGAAAGCTGGATGAGATGAGCACAACCTAATGGAAAATCACAGGGAAAGATACTGAATGTAAGATGTATGCTGAGACTGGGAGAGAATTTTCAGGGGAGAATAACAGATAACAGCTCTTATCTAGATGTAAGCAGATGAAGTGGGAAAAAATGACCCAGGAACCTCAGAGAAGGTGAATGCCATGGCCAAAGTTAGATCCAGGAATAATACCCAGGTCTCCTGACCCCACAGTCTATACTGCAGTAGAGGGTAAGAGCTTCAGAGACAGGAAAGTTGGACATCTGCTCTCTTGGTTCACAGGTACAATTAGGAGCCAGTCAGTCCTTCATTATAAGGAATTACTCTTCTGCCACATTAACTCTCTCAAGTACTTCAAGTATTATATTTTCCCCCTAGTAGCTGTTTTCATTTTAAATCAAAAATATATTTTCCATTATTTCATTTCTTTAATGCAAGGTTACTCATATTTCTAATGATGGTAAAACATCTTTCAACATTTCCATGTAAATAGTTCTTTCAAAATCACCTTAAATGTAGTTCTACTTATCAGCTACATAAACACCCCTTTCACCTCATTAGAAAAGGATAAAGATAATTTTATAATCTCATATGGCACAGAAAAAAGTATTTGACAAAATTCAGCATCCATTTATAATATAAAGTCTCTCAGCAAGCTAAGAGGGAAACATAACATAATTAAAAATAAAGTACATACATAAAAATCATGCAGCAAGATCAGAAACAAAACAAGACTTACTCTCTTCCACTTTCTATTCCACATTTCACTAAATGTTCTGACCAGGACAAGAAGCCAAGAGACAGAAATATAAGACAGAAGGATAAGAAAAGAAGAAACAAATCCATCATAATTCACAGGTGATTTGATTTTATTAAAATTGCTATTAAGTGAGTTTAGCAAGATTTCTATATCCAAAACTTATTTCTACTTCAACATTAAATGTAATCAAAACATTACATACAATATCACTATAAATATGAACTATCAAATAGTTATATAACCAATGTGCAAGTTTTCTACAAATCCAAAGATAAAACTTTACTGACATGCATAGGAGAGTTAAATAAAGGAGATGTGTGTTGATGGGCTGGTAGAGTTCACATTTAAAGTTGTCAGTTCTTCCCAAATATAGACTCAGTGTACCATCATCCAAAATCCAACAAGTTTCTCCAAGTGTGTAACTTAACAAAGTGAGTGGTACAACTTTTATACAAATGCAAAAAAAAAAAAAAAAAAAAAATTTAAAAGAAGAAAGAAAAGAAATGGCCAAGATTGACTTAAAGAACAAAGGGGGAAGAATTGTTTTCCGGATATCCCATTGTATTATAAAGCTTTGATAATGAGACTAGGTAAATGGACCAATGGCAGAGAGTAGAGTCTTAAAGAGATCTGTCTCTCCATGCACATTTAGTTTCTACAGGGGTAGAACTGCAAAGCTGTGGGGCAGAGACAGATTTTTTTTTAATAAATATTTCTGGGACAACTGGATAACCCATAAGGAAAAGGAATAAAATTAGAGCTTGCTTCATACATAGAAAACATGTTCATTTCAGGGAGATCATAAACTTAAATGTGAAAGGAAAACAATAAAACTTTCTGAAGACAATAGAAAAGAGTATCTTCATGAATTTACATATAAGATGATTTCTTAAATAACATCGTGGTAACTTTAAATATTGATAAATACCAATATTTTAAAATTATCTACTCCTTAAAAGATACCTTAAAAAGAGAGAAAAAACAAACCAGGGAATATATTTGTCATCCATATAAACAAAGGACTTTTTTCAAAATACATAAAGATTTCCTACAAATCAGTAAGAAAAAGATAGACAAGAAAGATAGGCAAGAGTTGTGAAAAAACACTTCATTAAAGAGGAAAGCTAAATGACCAAGAAGACTGTGAAATTCTGTTTGACATTATTAATAATTAAAAATATAAATTAAAAAATATATATAGATTAAAACAGAAATGTAATACCACTTTACATACAGCAGATCAGCTAAAATGCCAACTGCTAATAATGCCAATAGTTGGTAATGATGTAGAGGAAATGGAACTCACTCATGATGAGTTTTTTCAACATTGTTTGAATTTGGAAAACTGTTGGATAGTATCTCCTAAGGTTGAACCTATGCATCCCCTGTGATCCTGTAATTCTACTTCTTAGTATATAACCAACAAAGTTATATATAGATGTTCACCAAAAAACATGAACAACAATTTCATGGCAGCATTATTTGCAAGAGCCAAAACGCAGAAGTTATTAGTATACATAAATTGTAGCATCCTCATTGAAAGGAACACAAAATAGCAATGAAAATCAAAGATTCACAGCTACACACAACCAGCATGGATAAATCTCATAAATACAATGATGAATGAGGAATTAAGTTATAAAAGAATATACACAGTATGAATACATTTATATAAAACACAAAACCAGACTATATTATTAAGTGATACAAGCTTTTATGGTAAAGAAAAGGTCATTCTTAACCAAAAAAAAAAATGAGGCGAGGAGGAAATAGTGATTGTGAAGGGGCCTAAGGCTTCAGGGTAGACAGTGTTCTATTTCTTGACCCACGAAATGATTACAAGAGAATATACTCTGAGTTGTATGCTTGTATGTTATTAAATTATATTTTAAAAGTTTAAGAAATCCTCTGTAATTCTCATCAACAATCACTTTTGACCCTCAATACAGAGTTTAAGAACCATATAACTTGTTCTAGGCTATCTACTTTAAAAGGTCTGAGTCATCTGCTGTTCTGAATGATGTGTCTTGCAACTCATATGGTATATTTATTTCGGTGAATTCTTGGGCGAAACTGCTAATTAAGCTTCATGTTTCATTTATTCATATAATCAAATCTCACCCAATGGGACACAAGCTTTTATTTATATTACATGGAGCACAGTGATTCTTTTGATCTTCATTCTTTGGCGGTTTATTTTTATATTTTAGTTCAGGAAAGACTTTCTCAATCTTTTGATTTGTTCCAATTGTTTTTGACTTCTTTTCCAGAAGTAATGATCATGTTTAGATTAGATCTTGGATCACTTATTTATTTTCCATCTTCTCTCATATTGTCATTTATTCATAAATTTCCATCTAATTTAAGAGGACTTCCCAAATGTATAGTGCATTATTATATCTGCTTCCATATTTTATCTCCCTCTGTGTGAATTTTGTCATTATCATTTGGATTTTCTCATAATTGTTCCTTGCTCTCCCACCTTTTTAAAAAAAATTCTAATTTCTTGTCATTTGCTGTCCATATGTTACCTCTTTTTTGTCTTCAAATATAAGAACAAGATTGCCAGGTTTTGATGCATTTGATTGGAACATTTTAAACTATTTTCCTTCTGTTTCCTCTAATAAAAAATCTTTAAAAGTAAGTTGTTAATCTTCAGAATGATCTTTCTTTCCCGGGATACACAGTACATTGTCATAGGCTCCTTGTTGGTTCCTTTCTGGGTCCTTATCTCTGATAAGAAACTATTCTTCCTAGATTTATTATGTGCTAAAAATCAGAATACATGACGTTCCCCTTGATCCTGAATTGTTGAATGTCCAACTTGATGGCAACTTTATGTAAACATCTCAAGACTTTTTCCTAACCCCATTGCTATAGTGTATATTATGTATAGTGTATTATGCATAGTGTATATTATGCTATATATTGGTTTCATTTGCTATATAGCAAATGAAAATCCCCAAATGCATTACTATCAATGTTTTTCCTAACTTAAAGTGGTGCTTTTTTTTTTTTTAATAAATTTGTGACTGCCAAAATTCAGCGTGCCACTATGAGCCCTTCCCCTTTCCACCTACTTCAAGGCATTGCATTTTGATGATTTTGGGCTTTTACAGGTGGTGAAAAAGAAGCAATATAGGTGTGAGTTGGAGATGGAGTTGGGATACAGGGGGAAAGTGGGAAGTGAAAGAGAATAGCTTTTTAGCTATCATGGAAAAGGAAAAGCTGTCCTACAGCAGAGATAAATATTATTACTTAGTAGAGAGCTTGTGTTTCTAATCAGGAGGATAAAGAATGCATGAATAAGAGAGGGATTTTTCCAACCACATTGGAATGGACAGATTTCTCATGAGTTTGAAAAATGGACAATCAATTGCACTCTTCAATCTACTTCAATCATCCTAATAGTAGAAATTTCTCCCAGTTTTGGCAACAGATCTATGGTCAGTCTTAATTTATCCTATTGTGAGTTATTTTAGTAGTAATTCATGCAGAAGCCAGAGTCTCTTACCTTAAATATTGTTTCTTTTTTTTTAAGATTTTATTTATTTATTATGAGAGACCCAGAAAGAGAGGTAGAGACATAGTCAGAGGGAGAAGCAGGGTCCCTGCTTCATTCATTCATTCATTCATTCATTCATTCATTCATCTAGGATCCCAGGATCATGACCTGAGCAGAAGGCAGACACTCAACCACTGAGCTACCCTGGTGCCCCTTAAATATTGTTTCTTACTAACATTCTCATTTTTAAAAATGTCAACTGACCTTATAGGATATGCTGTTCTAGGAACATGGTGGACTCAAACCAACAAAGAAAAAGTCCTGTTTCTACACATAGTAAAATGTTGGTTTGATTACATATATTCTATAATACAACTTATATTTGAGCTCAAAGAAAAGAATGTGAAATCCCTACGTATCATACAAAAAGAAAAAAACTGTAAAGCAAGCTTGGTAAAGTAAGAAGCCAAAATTACAGTGGCCTAAGAAATATCACATGGTATACTGGACTGTTGGATGTGGGACCAAAAGAGCTGGGTTTTTGAACCCACATGAGGACAGGGTATGTGATATTTTGCACAAGTATATAGCAGGATGCTGGAAGCTGGAACTGTGAAACCTCAGTGATAGTGACAATAGAAGGAGTATACTCACTAACCTGGACACCAACAAGAAAAAAAAAATGTGTCTCAGGAGTAGTGTGTAAAAATATAAAGTATGGGGAAAAAAACCCAGCAACATACAAACCAAAATATAATTTTACAAGATCTATAACCAAAAGGCTAACATAACCTCTGTTAAGTAAAGCTGTAAAACTTAAATTTTTGTGCCAATATGAAATTCATATCTCTAGAGTGATAACTGAATCAAAAAATGATTGTAGATCTATAAAGCCCCCAGACTACCCAGAAAAAAATGTTTTTAAAGCCAAAAAAAAAAAAAAAAAAAATTTCAAGCAATATGTCCATAAGAAAGGTTTATGGGAGCAAATATCCTGGGAATAAAACAATTATTTATGAACATAAGTTTATCATTAAACAAACACAAGAGGCAATGATCCACCAAAAGAAAAATCTGAATATCCCTTAAATAATCCCAAATAACCTGAGAGTAGAAAAACTAGGCTTCATAAATAGCATATTTAAAATGAATACAGAGACACAAGAAAAACTATAAGGGAAAGCCAAATTTTATAGGAGATTATGGAAAAGAAATAGCCCCTCTGACAATAAATAAATAAATAAATAAATAAATAAATAAATTAGAATGTTCTAAGAATTACACATATAAACACCATGTTTTTCAGAGAAATTAAAGGTTCATCAATAAGCAGAACTGAATACTAAATTGGGGAACTGGAAATTCCTCACACTGATTAAAATATGAGAAATATGAAAAAAAGTTTAAGAACTGTAGATGAAAGAAGAAGACATCCAACATATACTTAATGAACGTTCTACCTAGAGGTTAGAGAGAGCACTGAAAAGTCAATACTTAAAATAATAATATCTTAGGGCACCTGGGTGGCTCAGTCAGTTAAGTGTCTGCCTTCAGTTTAGGTCATGATCCCAAAGTCCTGGGATGGAGCTTCCAGTCAAGTTGTGCTCCCTACTCAGTGGGGAGTCTGCTTCTCTCTCTCCTCTGACCCTAACCCTGCTTGTGTGCTCATGCTCAATATCTCTCTAAAGAAAATAAATAACATTAAAAAAAAATACCATCTTAAGATTTTCCAGAACTGGTAAAAAGTAAGACTCCTCTGTACTAAACGAAATCAACGTATTTTTAAAAGAAATCCACAGTTACACATGTTGCCACTAAATTGTAAAACCCCCAAAGACAAGCAGAGAATCCTAAAGAACACCCAGAGAAAAGGTAGAATGTTTACAAGGAATTAACAGTTACACCTACCATTAACAAAAATAGAGATTAAAAAAATAAATTCCTGGGACACCTGGGTAGTTCAGTGGTTGGGCATCTGCCTTAGGCTCTGGATGTGATCCCAGGATACGGGATCGAGTCTCACATCAGGCTCCCTGCAAGGATCCTGCCTCTCCCTCTGCCAATGACTCTGCCTCTCTCTGCGTCTCTCATGAACGAATAAATAAATCTTTTTTTTAAAAAAAAAAGTAAAATAAAATAAAGTAAATAAAATAAAATAAAATCCTATTAATAAAATAGTATAGGAAAACAATTTATTTAGAAATTGTATTTCCAGATTATCATTTAGGAGAGAACAGAGACATTTTCAGACTGCCTTAGTAATTCATAGAACTTTACTGAAAGAATAAAGAAGGTAATTCAGCAAGAATTAGATTGAATCTAGGATGAAGAGTTTGATAAATATCCCACTATATTTTCTTTCCTATTAACCTACTAACAAATTTATGGGTAGAATAGTAAACCAAATAATATATGCAGAGTACTTTGCTCATAATAAGCATTCAATTAATGTGAGCTAGTTAGCAATATTTTAAAATAATGTATTTTCAAATGCTGGGGATATAAAAATGCAGGGGATTTTTTTTTCCTAGTGTTGGCCACACTGTTAAGCCCTCTTATTATTTTTAATAATTTAACTGCTGTTTCTGATAGACTTTGCTGAGCTATAAATTGGTATGGCTTAAAAATGAAGGGGATATGATTACTAAGAGGTGGATTTGTCTGGGATGATTTCAAGGGTTCTGGGCTGATTCAATAAATAGCAGGTATGTCAAAAGTGGACATGGAAGGAGAATTCTAGGAAGAGTTGACATCATAAGGCATTTTTGCGAAATATCTGTGTTGTCTATGTTTTGTATCCTCATCCAAAACAGGCATGTAATGATGATATCTACCACATGAATTTGTACTACTTTGCTAGGAAAGGTCCATCTCCTTTTTTTATAGTCATTTCATTGTCATCAGAGTGCCAAAGATTTAAATTTATTAAGCATCACATGGCACCAAGTACAGCACCAACTCTTTATCATAGAGATCACTTAAGGAGAGTCATCAGAAAGACTCTGTGTTCAAGTGTCAACCATAAGGGCCATAATTTGAGTTTGGATTTAACTAGCAATTCCTTGCAAATAGATTAAAGCTTTCCTCATCTGTCACTCTGTTGCTCTGCAGGATGTGCCTGTGAATACAATTAGCAAGCAACCCTTAGCCCTATATCATAAATAGCAAAGCAAAATGTCTCCAGTCTTAGACATTAGGATGGATCCCAGGAGTCAATAGTACTTTTGCCGGACTAAGATTTCACCCCTACACCTGTTCTGGCAAGAAGCTTTTACTTCACACACACACAGCCTGAGTGTTCCTGAGTGACTACACAGGGGTAGGTACAGCTAAAATCCATTATTCATGAATATTCAGCCTATTTCTCTCTTTCCCTTCTTGATTACATTTTCAGTATGAAGGGAGACTGGGAGCTGAGATCAAAAGTTCCAAAAGTATCCAAATCTCATGATTAGAGATCTAAAGGATTCCTAAAGTCACTTAAGCCCTCCTCCCAGATGCCATCCGCTGGGCCCAGGCCATGAATCTTCTCAGGTAAGATCCTTAGGCATAAAGATGGTGATCTCCAGTGGCTTCTACTCACATCGCTGGTTGCCTTCATGCCAGAACCTTTTCAGAAAATATAACCCTTAGGCCAGGTGTAAGCCTCTGTTATCCAGACAACTAGAACCCATGGTGACTATATTCTTATTTTCTGTAGGACGAGCACTCCAGCACCATAGTAGGTCTCTGTGAGATTTTCTACTTTGCAGCAGGAAGCTGTGGGAGGTTTCTGGCTTTCTGTTTTCTTTCTTCATGGTTTTAACTATAACGTCTGAGAAGAGGCTTGAAAGAGAAGAGGCTTGAAGAAAACAGGGGACATAAGTGGAATTCTTTACCTTTTTATGCTACAGATGCTTCCAAATTGTCGATAAAGTACATATTCCCCAGAAGAAGCCGTCTATCAGCCAGTGGGAGAGGAATCAACCAACTAAGCCTTGTGGTTTGGAGGATAGCAGCCTCTTTCATAAAGATGTTCCCTCCTGGTGCCTCCCAACCCAGGATTTTTAGACATCTTTTTAGCACTCTCTTCATTGCCTGAAAATCCTACAGATGCTGCAACCAGCTCCTTACAGTTAACAATTATACAATTAAAGATACTTGTGCTCCTTTCCAGATATGAAATCTTATTTCCTTAATGCCACCCAGGTAGGATGTGGTCAAAGATTCTTAGGTTCCCTTTCTCTATGTTGCCCAATTGGTAATAGTAACACATCCCATTTATCTTTCAATAACCCCTTTTGTTTATTCAGGGGATGCCGGGGTGGCGCAGCAGTTTAGTGCCTGCCTTTGGCCCAGGGTGCGATCCTGGAGACCCGGGATCAAATCCCACGTAGGGCTCCTGGTGCATGGAGCCTGCTTCTCCCTCTGCCTATGTCTCTGCCTCTCTCTCTCTCTCTGTCTCTCTCTCTCTGTGACTATCATAAATAAATAAATAAATAAATAAATAAATAAATAAATAAATAACCCCTTTTGTTTATTCAATGGTATTGTCACTCTAACACCTTGCCTATCTACTAATGGTTATGGCTAATAAATCCTGGATCCTGGATGAGTGATAAGGATCAAAAACAAATTATTGAAAGCCATGTATCTCACCCTGACTAAACCCAGCAAAGCAGATGCTGATTTTCTGGAGACAGAGTACCACTAAGAAAACAAAATTCACATCTGGAGCCACCGGAGAATCATACATAACCACAGACAATGTAATTTTTCATTGTGGGGGATCAACTCCAGAAGCTGTAGGATTTTCAGACAATGAAAGACAGTGATAAAGGATGTCCAAGAATGTTTCAAGCTGATGTTGAAAGATGGGAAATATGTGGAGAATCAGAGGTGACAGGTGGGCAGGGGGACAGCAATATGTGCAAAAGGAAGCGATCTTGTGACTAAAGACTGGTCTATGCTGCTACTTTTCCCAGAATGTTATCCTAAAGGCCTCCTGTGAGAATGGGGAAAAAAAAGAGCATGAGTTGTTCCTCATCCTCAAGAAGAGCTCCCACTATCACACAGCCTGCTGGCCGCGTGCTGTTCTGCATGGGGCACTCTGCCAGGTAAAGTAGAGCCTGAGGATGTCATGAGAGCCCTGGGAGTCATACCATGAAAATGTCTGGCCTCGGGGACCGCTTGCCTATGTTCTGCCCAGCACAACTGACAGTTGAAAGTGATTCTTAGCTCCCTCAAATATGTAACATAAACACTTCATATAAATGAGTTTGCAGGGGGAAGATCTTCCTTTCATCTTCTATCTTTATGTTAAAGTCGTTACTTAGAACAACCATGAACTGGGATCTCAAAGTATCAGTTTAAGCATTTTTATCTCTCTTTAAGGATGTTTCTACGTAGATGTTTTAGGGAAGGGAATTTCTGGAGGCAAGGATACCTCACTAGTCACAGCAAGTGTAAACCTTTCTGCTTCTAGACAGGGTTGAGTGGCTCAGATGGCTATAGCAGAAAAGGAAATCTGAACAATGACACAGATTGAAATTGCCCTTGGAACTACACAATCTCAGAGGTTTTCTCCATCTCCTGTGAAGGGTTATTATGCCCAAACTCCTCTCTGCCATCTAGTGGTCATCCCTTCTCTTGCCTGCTCCTCTTTTTCATAACCCTTGGCTGACCCACGTGGCACCAGCCTGGATAAAGAAACACACACATGTTCCCCTATAGGTCCTTTGGCTAGAACTCCTAGAAAGATACAGACTAGAGATAAACATACACTTTCGACCATATTTTGATCTTGTGCATTGCTTTGAAACTTCTTTCCATTCTAAGTTATCTGTTAAACTGTAGGTTTTATAAGGTACCTTGAACAGTGTTTTGTAAGGCACTGCCATGAAATTTAATTGTTTGAGTTATCATTAAAAACGATGCCTCTGAAACAAAAGTTATTTTCATCATCTCTTCTCCAGAGTAGCTTATCATCTGTAGGTTTAGCATTTGCTTTAGATCCGGAGCTCACACTGAAGCCAGAGTCTCTTTCCTCTAGCAAAGTACCTGTGTGAACGGTGTTTACCATAGCAGCTGATGTACATTCTTGGACCAATAAGATTTTTACATCCATACACCATCCCAGATCCCTATGAGATGCCTGAACTGGATTTAGAAGGGATTTTTTTCTTTCAGACTCTGCTTTCTTTCATTATTACTGACAGCAGGATACACTATGAATTGGAGGGCTGGATGGTATCCAGATTTTTTATAGCAACCAATTTCTAGGATTCTTTTGGAAGCCATTGTTTTATTTTGTGCCACTTAACCACTCTAAGAAATCAGTCCCCATCAGAGAGAAGCTCTAAAAACCAGTATACAAGTGGTTGAAGAAGTAGAAGGCAGGTTTCTAGGGAGGAACAGGGAATGGTGTGACCGAAGCAGGGTGAGTGCTCTAGGGGATAGAGGAAAAGTGACTATGGATCACCAAGTGATGAAGAAGACTGAGGGCATCCAAGACCAAATACTGACCTCAAAACTCTGCCCTGAACCAGTTCGGATCCCTTTGATCTGTACCTTAAATTTTCTTATTGGTCTGCCTTCTTAAAAAGATGCAGTTCTCAGGTTTATCTTTGGCACTCAGAAATGATGCTGTTTCCAGAACACACATTCTAGTTTAACACCTACTCTGTGTGACCTTGGACAAAACTCTACCTTCTTATTAACTCACTGTTTCATTAAGTGTTTCTGAGTGATCACCTGTATCAGGTCTTTGTTGAAAATGCAGATTCTTCGAGTGCTGTCACAGACCAGCTACATCAGAATATTCAAAAGCAGTGCTCAGGGAATCTGCATTTCTTTTACAAATAGGTAATTCTCAAAAACAATGAAAATTGGCAAACCACTTGCCTAACTTATAAGGACACTGCCACTTGTAACATCTAAACGATCTCAAAGTATCATTTCAACTGAGACGTTGGAGGAAGTGCCATGTTGCCAATTTTTCTAAAAGTCCTTCTTCCCAGGTAAGCTTTGTTAGAACAACCTTGAAATAACAACATGAAAACCAAATGTGCCATTAGGCCCCATTTATTATCTGCAGTTACTGGTTAGTTTTATGTTTTTTTTTTTTTTTTTTTTTTGAAGCCATTGCGTACAAATTATATTTTCTAATGTGTCAGCATTTTTCTAATTCAAATTTCCACTAGTAATCTGTTTTGCTGTGAATACTGGGTAAACTTCATGCCCAGCAGCTAAAATTTCTGGATGCAACAACTCATTTACAAAATTCTCATATATTCATCAAGGAATGAAAGCATGATTTTGCAGAATTGAATTTTAAGAGCTCTGATGCAACTGAAAATTATATGGACCAATTTCCTCATTTTAAATTAGAAGCATTAACATGACTTTTCTCTTCCCATCCCCATCTCAGCCCCCAACTCATCATAGCTTGCCTAATTCTAAACATCCTCCAGCTCAAATGCCATACTCTTAGCCTTGCCAGATCTCCCCTTCTGTGCTGTGTTAGTACTTCACCTCAAACCCTCTATGGAAGGTAGTACATCTGATATTAACCCTCTCTCTCTCTTTCTCTCTCTCTCATGAATTCTTGAAAACAGAAATTGTATCTTCTTAATCCCTGTAATTTGTAGGCATTAGCAGGTACCCAGTGGGTGTTTGATAAATTTTAATTGGGAAAAACTTGGCATAGGGCATACTGGGAGGCAGTAGAAGAATTAATACAGTCATTACTATTAATTGCAGACATTTATTTAGTTCTTGCCATGGATGGGTTCTAAGTGTTTTACAGCAATATCACACTTAGTTCTCATAACAACCACAAAACCATACATTATTATTTTCCTATTTTAGTGTAAAAAAAAAACCTGAGGTATTGACAGATCAAATAACTTGCACTTGATTATAAGGCTAGAGAGAGAGAGAAAGCTGTGATTTGAAAAGGGAAGTATGAATCCAGAGATCCTTCTCTTATTACCACAACATACTGCTGCCCGTAGTGGCACATGAGGGTCTTCTTCCCACACCCATGCTTTCCCATCATGCACACCCCACCATGGTCAAAGATGGAAAACTCGACATCATGAAAACCTGATGTTCAAGGGAATATTCTTACAGGTTAGAGTGCCTGAATTTCACAACATGGCCACTGAATTGAGAAGTGTCAAGAACAAACAGAATCAGAATGAATATATTTTTAACAGTTTTAAAGATTTTTCATGATACAAGCTTATGAAGCCTGAGATACATGAAATCAGCCCATCAATAGTTGTTAAAGATATAAAAATACATAAATACTCATTTTTGGTCCCACTCCAGCTCCTAATTTAGAAGGAAGAGTCTATGCATGAGAGACCCATATGGAAATGCCAACATCTTTCTCCTAATAAAACAAACTAGCAAATGTGTATGGAGAGGATAGGAAAACAACACAGAAGGTAGGTATGTGTTCACCCTCTACATAAACTATTACAGTTCTATGACTTAATCCAAGAACTCTGTTAAGAATTTTTCACTAAGGATTTCAGTTGTGTTCACTTTGTTTTCACCAACTGGTGTGCCACATGCACCACCCTTACCCTGTGGCTTTTTGTGTACCTTCATCTGAATTGTTACTCAATTTTATGTCTTCTTCCCCTCCAAATATTAAATCCACCTCACCATCAAGTACATGTAGGTGGTAAATTAATCCAATTAATCAGAAACCTAAGGTTACCTGATTTCTCTGTGACCCCATAACATGCTAAATCACATTTATGCTATCCTCACCAGAGGGTATCACTATCATTCCAGGCTTCCTTGACTCTCACTTCAGCACAACTCAACCAACCAAGTACATTAAACTCTACCACCATTCTTGTCTAGTCCTTACAGTAACAATTTTGTAATCTTATTCACCCTACAGGTACCTTTACCTACATTCTTCCTTTTTCATATTCCTTATTGGAGAACATCACAGTATTGGTGATTTTGAAGATATTATAAGGTAACTATCTGTATGTCTGTCTCTCTCAGAGAGAGAGGCAGTGTGAGCTCCTAGAAATCAGGAGCAACATTTTTTTTTAACTGCTCTTCCCCACAGGGTGCCTAACTTAGAATCTTGCTTAAATAACTTGTTAATAAATATATGCTATTTTAATAAAACAAAAAAGACATATAAAGCAAATCTTTCACTTGAATGCAGAGTGTTCACTTCTAGCACTGGCACCACTTACAGTAGGTTTTTCTTTTTTCAAGGGTTTTGTCATAAAATTAAAAAAAAAAAAAAACAGAGTCTTTCATTACTCTTATTGGCCGTACTTTTTGCAATGTGTTATAATGTGATGTTGCAGCTCATTTCATCAAGAAGTGGAGTTTATTTCCCCTCCACTTGATTCTAGGCTAACTGTGTGATTTGCTTCGGCCAACAGAATTCAGCAGAAATGATGGTGTGCCAATTCTGGACTACCCTTCCAAGACCTTGCATGCTCTGTTTGCTCTTTGGAACCCTGGAACCACCATGAAGACAAGCCTGGCTGGGGCTGCTGCAGGACTGGAGACAGTTGTCATAGTCATCCTATTGCTCCAGCCAACAGCCAACCAACCCTAGAAGCATCACTGCTTCACTGACCAGATACAGAAGAGGGGATCTGTACAGTTGACTGCAGATACAGAAGAGGGTCAAGATGAACCCAAAATTGCCCAACTGATTCCAGCCTAAATTATAAACTAAATAAATGGCTGTTTAAAGCCAGTAAATTTTGGAGTCATTTATTACACATTAGTTACAAGTTCTAAGTGTTGACATCTAGTGATTTTAATCTCCATTTATGGTAAACAAGAACCTACAGCTGAGGCCTCAGAGGCCCTAACTACAGGTTGGACCCTACCCTGGCTTTTTTATCAGCCCTCTGGTATTGGGTGTCAGATTACCAATGCTCTTCACTACTTTGGCTTCTGCTGTTGCTCTCCAGGTTTGCTCAAACTTGAGAGTTTTAATCTCATGTTAATAAATATGTGGCTGTTCAGGCAATTTGTTTGGGTATAATTATGCCAGTCTCCTAGGAAATTACTGCCACCTAAGTTATTACAGATTCACCTTGGAGACACTGCATCTGGCTGGTTCTTGTTCAGTCAAGTGCTCCCTTGCCAGAGACCAATACATAATGCTCTAAAGCTCTCTCTGCTTAAATTCCTCTTCCTTTTTGGCATGATTCTTGCTAGCAACTCCCTGCATAAAACACAGCTCTGGAGAATCAAAGGAACTGATATGTCCAGAGGCACACTGCAGCAAAGAGGTAAGAGATTTTTAAACTTAAAAAGACAATGCAAGCTTGAATTGCAGTTTTTATTTTTCTTTCCTTATTGTTTTGAGAAAATGAGGCTATTTGTGCTTCTATGGAATGGCCTGTCTCACAGAAGAACTGACAAAATTTCAATGTCCAGGAGCTAGACATCTTTGATCTTCAGGGATTTTGTGGAAATTCCTTCTCTGGAAAGACTATTTCTGTTGGGTCCTTTAAAGAATAGTGATCTGCAGCTATAATAAAGTAGATAACTTAACAAAAAAGACCTTTGTGCCTCTGAGCAGTAGCACATCAAGGCCAGAGATGTCTACCCCAGGTACAAGTAATAAAAGGGAATATTATCTATGGAGAATTTAAGAACAATAATGAAATGGACCAAAAGTCAGTGTGCTTTTTATTATTACCATGAGTCAGCACTTCTAAGCAATGTCAGTGATAAGCTACTGCTTTTTGTGTATGTCCCATCAAAACTGACCTCAGTGCACCTGCCTCCTTATGTGTGCTCTTCTCTTCAAAGGAGCCCTGTAAGGAGGCTGCAGACTTATCTCAATGATTCTGGCAAGGCTTAGACCATTTCAGGAATCTTCCTACAAGAGCTGCCTTCAGGTGTTCTCTTCAACTAATAGTCTCAATGATGATAAATACATATTCTTACAGGTTGGAAGCCAGCATAATGATTTTTGGCCCTCTCATGCATGGTAGGGCAAGGATGGGGAACATAGCTACCTCAAACCACATGTTCTAAATCCAGAACTACATATGTGAAGATATTAGAAATCTCAATGAGAAATGGAAAATACAAAAATCAAAAGGAATTAAATAAGCAGACTGGAAATGAAAAATACAACATTAGAAATTAAGACTCCATTTGATGATATTAACAGTAGACTGATACAACAGAAAAGAACCAAAGAACTATAATTGAGACATGTAAGTAATCTAAACTGAAATACAAAAGAAAAAGTAGTGTAAAAATACTGAACATAGCATCAGAGATCTGTAAGACAATATTAAATAGCTTAATATATGTGTAATTAAGTCCTGAAAGAAAAAAGAACAAAGGTCAAGAGAAATATCTGAAGAGCTGCTAGTAGAGAATTTTCAAAAATTGATGAATGATTTCAATCCACAGATTAAAGAAGCTCACTGAATCGAACAGGGTAAATTAAGTCAAAATAATGCATAATATACTTTTAAAAACTAAAGCTACAGAAAAATTATTAAATGCAGCCAGAGGAAAAAGATTATGTATGAGTAAAACTGATATAATAAGAAGTTGAGGTGCCTGGGAGGCTCAGTCGGTTAAGCGTTCAACTCTTGATTTTGGCTCAGGTCATTTGTGATCTCAGGCTTGTGAGATAAAGCCCCACATCAGGCTCTGTGCTGGACATGGAGCCTGCTTGAGATTCTCTCTCTCCCTCCCCCCACCCATCTTTCTCTCCCTCTCTTAAAAGAAAAACAAAAAACAAACAAACAAACAAACAAACAAAAAACGCTATCTTATCACCGAAAAAAAAAAAAAGAGGTCAAAAGTCAAAGAAACAGAAGGTGTAAAAGTTGAAAGAAAAAATCCCGCCAATTTAGAAATCTATCATTAAAAAAATGAAGGCAAAATAATGGCATTCTAGACAGAAAAAAAGTCAACATGATTCATTTTCAAAAGATCTTCACTCAAGAACTACTAGGAGAATTTCTTCAGGCTGAAGGGAAATATAATGGATGGAAATTAAGATGAGCAAAAGTCATGGTAAATTTGAATAATACTAATATTACATAACAGTTTTTTATCGATGTTAATTTTTTTCAGTTTGGTATTATACTATGATTGTAGAAGATTTTTGTATTTGGATAATTGGGATATTTTCTTTTATTGTTTTTATAATTTTCTGGAAGCTTGATAACATTAAATAATATTAAAAAGTATATTAAATGAAGGAACAAAGTTAAAGGATTTATAGCACTTGATTTCAAAATTTACTATAAGGCTACAGCAATCAAGAAAATTTTGGTATTGATACGTTATGGATAGATCACATCTATATATTATAGTTGATCAATAAAATACAATGGAGAGTCCAGAAAGAGATCCCCACAAATATGCTGATTTATGACCAAGGTACTAAAGCAATTTAATAGGGAAGGATCGTCTTTTCCATAAATTGTACCAGAACAAGCAGATACCTAAATAAAAAAAGAAATTAACCATAACCTTTATTTCACACCAATCATAAAAGTCCATTTAAAATGGGCACTGAGGGGGGCACTTGATGGGATGAGCACTGAGTGTTGTATGATTTGTTGGCAAATTGAAATCCAATAATAAATATATATATATATATATATATATATATATATATATATATATATACTATGAAACTTCTAGAAGGAGACAGAATAATTTTGAAACCTCCGTGTAGGGAAAATTTATTATATAGGAAACTAAAAGCACAAACTTTAAAATAAAACAATTAATAAATTGGACTTTACCAAAATAAAAACTGTTGCATTTTGGAAGACAGAGATTAAAAAAAAATGAAAAAGCAAGCCCCAGACTGGGTGAAATATTACATATAGAAAATATTATATGTATATGGCAAAGAATTTATATCCAGAATATAAAGCACTCGTACAAATCAGCAATAAAAAATTTAACAATGCAATAAAAATTTGGGCAAACACTTGAACAGACACTTCATAAATAAAAGATGCACAAATGGCCAATTTATAAACACAAGAAAGATATTCAATGTGATTAGTCATCATGAAAATGCAAATTTAAAAACTGAGATATCATTTATGACCACCAGAATGGCTAATGGCTAAAAATAAGATGGAGGATACCGTATGTTGGTGAAGAACTGAAGTAATGGGAGCTCTCATAATGGTGGGAATATAAAATCATTCAATATCTAAGAAGTGTTTGGTAGCTGTTAAAAAAGTTAAGGATACATGTACCCTATGATTCAGCAATTATATATCCAAGTTTGTACCCAGGAGAACTGAAAATACATGATCACAAAAGACAAGCAACAGCCTTAATCATAATAGGAAAAAACTAAAAACAAGGAACATAAATGTTCCTCAACAAGAACACTAATACATAAATTCTGGTGTATTCATACAAGGGGATACTATTAAACAACAGAAAGAATAAACTAATACATCTCTATGGGTGGATTTCAAATATATGTCAAGAGGGGCACCTAGGTGGCTCAGTGGTTGAGCATCTGCCTTTGGCTCAGGGCATGATCCCAAGGTCCTGGGATAGACTTTAGCATCGGGCTCCCTGCATGGAGCCTGCTTCTCCCTCTGCCTGTGTCTCTGCCTCTCTTTCTGTCTCTCAAAGAAAGGAAGAAAATCTTTAAAAAAAAAAGCATATTAAGAGAAAGAAATCAAGCTCAAAAAGTACATGCTACTACATACAGACAAAATCAAAGAATGGGCAACACTAAAATGATGGAATCAGGAAATTGAGAGCCTCTGGACTGGGAAGGAACACAAGAGAGTTTTTGGAAGTAAAGAAAATATTCTAGATTTTATTTTGAGCACTGGCTACATGACTGTATGTGAATGTCAAAATTCACATACAATATGAACAATTTAGATAAGTGTGTTTTATTGTATGCAAATTATACTTCCAAAAACTAAGGACAAGGAGGGGAGGAAAGGTGGAGGAAGAGAGGGAGGAGGGAATGGCAGGGCAATGAAGACAGAGCACATGCTAATATCTGAGGCAAAATATGCCAAATTAATCAAAACAGACATTTAAAAATTCACTGTAGCTATCCTAGATCTTTCAAAACAAACAAACATTGTTACACATTTTTCAAGTTAGCCTACCATTACATTTCCAAGAAAATTAACAATCCAACTGTAAAATCCACTCTTTTCACATGTGGATAGAGTAGAACCCATAGAAACTGATTTTTGTTTTAATGCTGAGGTCTTAAAATCAGATTGCTGGGTGAATTTCATGCCAAAATGAGTGATTATTTCAAGGTTTGAAGTTGTACACAGCAGGCCCTATGCCCTCTCTCTCTCAGGTATCCAGTAGATAACAGAGCTTCTTTCTATACCGCAGCAGGATGTAGAAAGTTTCCTCAAGAACATAAATTCAAAAGTTTTATTAAGAAGCTTCTGGAAACATCCTAGTCTAAGAATTAAAATTTCAGCTTCGGCAGGCTCTTTTATTTCATCCTTTCTCCATTTAAAACAAACAAACTGCACACCTCAACAATGAAGATCTGATGCTCTCAGAGAGGTTCCTATTTGAAAGTAAGTATCAGGTATGTTTATTGGTTTAATTATTTGGAGATCATGTATTTAAACTTCACCTTTAGCAGATGATATAGGGAAGTTAGGGGGAAATCTGCTTGAAAAGAACAGGTGGACTAGTATAGGAAATAATGTTAAGGTGTTCTTTATTCTAACAATGGAAGTACCACCTATTTCTCCAGGCTGTGTTTTCTTTTTTCAATTTAAACTTTCCAAAGAGGACTATAATCAATTTCTGATAATCAGATCTGGAGATTCAAGCACTTCTGTTATTTTTCTTTAAATTTGTTTATTCCATCTTTCAATCTCTCAGGGAGAGGAAGCAGGAAATCCTCCTCCTCCTCCTCCTCCTCCTCCTCCTCCTCCTCCTCCTCCTTTTTCTGGTAATGTTCAAGTAAATGTGACATTTTATTGATTGATTGATTGATTTATCTATCTACTTATTTATTTTTGGATTTTTTGGAGAGACAATGTCAATTGAAACTCCTTTCCCTCCCCATCTTTTCCCTGGAGTAACAGCTAAATTCCAGGGGACTTTCTCAGTATCTAGAGATAATTAGGAGAAAGAACTCTCATCTGAGATTATCCCATGAGCTCAGTTGGAAAGCCCTAAGATATAACTTATCTCATCTGTCTTTGGCTGTAGATATGTCTAGTTCTCCAAAATTGGCATGCCAACAAACACATTTTTTGAGCCAGCGCTCATCTGCCTCTGCACTCACTGTCTATACTACCAGCTCTTGGCTGTGTCCCTTACCCAGTTGCTAAACACCTTTAAAACACCAGATCTCCTTCTCAGTTATTTTCTGCACCTGCTCAGGGGTGAATAAAACTAGTTTGGCTGTGTTTTTTTTTTTCCCCCTTTGTCATTTTTCTTCAGGGGAAGAAAAGGGTCTTTTTAGCTGTGTCAGACTTGTGCTATAATGATGGGTAAAGTGATGTAGTATATCAAAAGGACAGAGACTTAAGCTCTCAAAGATACAGAGTCACTGTGATTATAGGATTTGTCAAATGAAGCTTATTGACTGAAATCACAAGTGCCAAATGTGTCACTTTTCAAATGTTACTTACTCATGCAATATATATTTATTGGATGCACACTATGTGCCAGGTGCCAAACTAGAAGCTGGGGCCACACAGAACAATGATAAGAAAGACATAATCTCTGCCCTCTTGGACTTCAGCTAGAAAGGGAAGCCAAAGGGTGGACAAGTACCTCCAGGTTTAGCATCAATTTGGGGAAAGAACCAGGGGTGCCACAAGAGCACATGAAATAACCCTAACTCTTAGGGGGAAGGGGAATATTCAACAATGTTCTCTCTTGGTTTTTCATTACTTAATTACTAAATATTTTTATACTCTATATAATGTACCCAGAATTACACTAGGCATTGAGATTCTTAAATTTGAAACTCAGGAGTCTTACCTTTCTACAAAGAAATGGTGATCCTAATTATAATATAAGTGTCAATAAGACTTTAATTCATACATTTGCTAATGGCTATCCCTGCTGTTCAAAAACAAATACAAATGTGATTTTCTCTGCTCAATTGCCCTCTGTTCCACCTTTCCACTGAGATTTCTCAGCAGCATCTACTTGTGACACTCACTCAATAAAGAAAGAGTTGACAGCAGTGAGAAGTTGGACTAATCTTCTAATCTTGTCTTAGCCAGGCACAGGAGCCCTCCAGGTTCAGACTCAACCAGTGGCCAGACAAGAGTAAGCAGCAGATCAAAATGCAGCAATCCCAAAGGTAAAGTAACCACCACTGCGCTCCCCCCTCCTGCTCTCTGAGATGGTAGTCTGCTTCCTCAGCAGAGTCAAGGTTATTTTCCCATAGTAAGACCAAGACAACTCCTTTTTGGTGCTCACACTATTCACAGCTACCGCTGACTTCCCACGGTGTCTGCTCCAGAGGTCAGGCTGCAACTTTTGATTCACACCATTTGATTAAAAAAATCAGAGATGTGTTGCCCTTGGAAATAGGCTGCAGTAAAAATAGATCAAAATATCCAGTGTCTCCAGGAAAGCTCAGGTTATTGTCTCTTTATCCAATTTTTTTAAATTTGTAAAGGCAGGAAGAGCTCTAGGTCTCTGAAGAAATTGTACAGCTAAGAGTAGATTTAATAATATAAACTTTTCTCCTGCACAATAAGAGTGACTCACAGAAATCTGAACTCACGAACCATTTAGGGTTGTGACATCCTGGGGAAAAGCAAGGAGTTAGAACTCATATTTATCTTTCCATAATTAGAATTTGCTCTAGCTGTCACAAGGAACATCGCAGGGCTCTGAGACACCAACAGCATTCAAATTTAGAGTAATACTGAAAATGAAGGCATATTCTACTTTCAAGCAGATCAGTTTGGGGAAATATCCCAAAAGAAGACATGTCATTCGGAGTGTTATTTAAACTCCATGGTTTCTCTGGAGTTACTTCTACCTCCCAGGCATACCCATCTACTTGAAAGAGACACTGGCTGCACATTAAATATCTCCAAAGACCTTTTTGGAAAGAGAGATTAATGTGAGTGGTCATTAAAAGCTGTGTCAGGGCCTCGTAAACACAGGCACCATGCAGAGTTTACAGAGCAATCCATCAATCAACAACAATCCTTGAGGGCCTATTCCAAAGGCAGTGGGAGCCACAGAAGGTCCTTGACCAGATGACTGGCATATGGAAACGGCTCTCTGTCTTATGGAGATGGTGGACTGGCAGTAAGGGCAGCTGGAGGGGAAAGCCAATTTGAAGACAGTGCAATGGGTAAGAGCCATTTGAGAGCCTAACCTGGGTCAGGAATAGTGAATATGAAATATTTGACTATAAGAGGCCTCCGTGGTGTGAAACATCAGTGCCTAAATAGGTGGAGGTAGGTCTGGAATCCAGATAACTGTGTCCTGGAAATGAGTGAGGCTGTGTAAGCATCAGATAGAGAAAGGTCAGAACTCAGAGCAGCCTCGGAGGGATGAAGATGCTGAAATTTAGGTAATGTCAGAGGAATCTGAAGAACAAAGAGTCTTCAGGAGTATTTGAGAACAAATTACAGTTGAGCAGAATAGAGACCACATCTTGACTATTCCCCACTCCCAAATTCCATAACCACCCCCTCCACTGAATTGCTTTCCCCTTAGTAACCACAGGTCTCAAAGCAGCTTCTGTAAGCCTTATTCTAATTTTTGGCTTCAGGCTCCTGCATTGAATCTAAGGCAGGGCAGAGGAAGTCTGCTGTGCACAAAGCCATCCCTATCTACATATCCCAGGCATTCCCAAGGGAGGAAAAGCACAAAGTGTTTTGGAAACATAAGCATGTTAAGGGAAAAGTCTTCTATCAAGGCCACAAGAAGTATTGCAGATCCATGAAGGCACAATTAGCAGCTACAGAGATTACTGCCCCAGTAATGTAGCATAGAGAGACACTTGCAAAGACAAAGGGACGTGGGAGGAAAATAAATCAAGGAGGCAAAGAGGAAACTTTACCCTTTCATAATGAAGCTCTTTTCCCTTAGAGTTGGACAGAGCAGATAAAAAAGATACTTCAGTTAATTTTGTGTTGCTTCTTTTTGGTTGGCAAGGTGTCTGAGAACTTCCCAGGGATAATCTGAAACCAGCCACCATATGTAGAGGGCAGGGAGAGACCAAAGAAAGAGGCAGGCCACTCCAGACTTGTAGGTGATAGGGGACTTACGTATAAGGCTTGTCTTGGGCAGCCACAAAATTAGTATCTCCAAATCCACCCACCACACCTTAAAAGTTTACACTCTACAGAGACTGTAACTGGGTTCAGTCATGTATACCATCCAGATGTTCTCAACACCACATCACTATCTCAAGGCTATGTCCTTAAAGTAGCCTTTGGAAGAGGGAAAGACAAGCAGAAATCATATTCCAAGGACAGGGGAGGAGTAAGGAGGCTGTAATTGCCCAGGTCTAGCTCATGGTTCAACCAGCAGTCATGTCTTCTTGATGACCTCCTCCAACACTGCTAGAATCCATTTAATCCTCAGCAGTGTGTAACATTGTCTTTCTCTTATGCTTATTTTGTCTATTGTCAAGTCACTGCTTTTGTTTAATGTAACAAATGTTCATCGAATGTTCTGTGTTATATAGTACTCTGCTAGATGCTAAAGGGTGTCAGGTTAGGGCAGAAGGTGGCTAAAGCAAAGTGGGCAAATGGTATATAGGAGGAGCCACAGGGCTATGGAGGGAATCTTGATTCAAGGTTCTAGACTGAGTCCTTGATGTCAGGATTGGAAGAAGTCAATTCTTAAAGTCCATCATAGCAGTCAAATGGATGACAGAGAAACAAGCAATGGTTAGAGGGCAGGAGAATAAGCTCAGTGAAAACATCCCACTGGAAAAAATGCAGAATCAAATAGTTGGACAAGTTCTGAAGATCTTCAGAGATCTGTGAAAGTGTTCTCAGAACATGCAGTGCAGATTGCAAGTAACAAAACACTCTCATGGTAGAAAGGGGCATAGACTGAGATGGACAATATCCCCAGCTTCTCTCATCTGCTCATATATGACCTTAGCAAAGCTCCCTGGGCCTCAGTTTTTCCAAATATCCAAGAAGGAAGGTAAGCTGCATACTAACTATCATGCTGGTATGGCCCTGCCTTTTACAACTCTGTTTTGCAGTGCAATGGGGCTCTGTTCTTCCTAACAACATTTTTAGTGACATTCATTCTCTATTCCCCATAGTTCCTTTTCATCTCATCCTAAAGTTTTTTTTCCCTGATAAGTGAAAATATCATATGATTCTCTATCTACTCCAGGTCCTACCGGAGATCACTCATAAGCAAAATAATAAATTAAATCCACCCTAAAACTCCCCTTCATTCTCCTTCAAAAAGAGAATCATTGCTATCTAGAGTGAGTATGCATCCATAGCTTCATAATGCAGGCTTCCTTGGCTGTGTGTGGGGAAAGAGGAAGCAGGGGAAATAAGGCTACTCCTTAGGTGGAAGCCAGAGCATGTTAAATCAGATATGACCTACCTTTGCAATATGTCATTTCTGAATTTGTTTGCACATATTAGGAGGGAGCAGATTTTCCTGATGTTATTTCATCATGAACATGATGACAGAAACCTTAGAAATGAAACAAATATTCAAAGGGCTCTCTGACTCCCTAAAATCCATCGGGTCAGGCTCGATCTTTTCTCTGTGCCATCCTATATGTAATTCTATTAACTTTATCAGTCTAATGCAGTTGTCTTTCTGCACAAGTATTTCAAGTATAGAGATCACATCTTCTAAATCACCTTTGTATTGCCAGTGCCTCACACAGTATGTGGCACTGGGTATGTGCCCAAAAAATACTTCTGTAGGCACCCAATGAAAATGCAAATGAATAAACATGGCGAGTGGGTAATGTCCTAGTTTTAATAGGTCACCAATGGCTCTTTACAGCTTCAAAGACATGTGCTTTTGGATTACTCTCTGCCAAAGAACTCATCTGTGTGCTTCACAATTATTCCTAAATAGTGTATGTGTGTAATAGTAGAAGCCATGATTTGAGCTTCTCAGCGTGCCAGATCGTGGGCTGTTAGCTCATTTAATTCATGCAACAACCCTGTAGACTCTATCATTATCGTTATTTTATAGAGGAGATAACAGACACTAAGGGAACTAATATAACTTACTCAAGGTTATTTCATGAGCCTGATTTCAAAAATCCAGAGCTAACTCCAAATCTTATGCTCTAAACCATGATGAAATATGTCTCTCTAGAGGCAGCTTAACAGACGACGTGGTCAATGTCCCAGAATATGTTACGTCACAGAGGATTTTATGTTGATGAATCAGAATAGCCAGTCAAAAGGTCACTAATCCAGCATATAATCCAAAATCTCCCACTGACTTGCTAGGTGACTAGGATAAAACACTTACTTTTTGGACTTCAGGCTACTTGTTTGCAAATAATGGGTATTAGCTCTGAAATCTCTTTCTAGAATATATTATGACTCTAACAGGCCATGTGTTTTAACACATTTTCCCTCTAACAGCTTTTTCTCATTGGCTACATCTCTTGTCACCATTCCTTGCAAATGCAGACGTACTTTTCAGTTTCAAAAAAGAAGACAACAGTAAAAACTTTGGGCTAAGTGGAGTATGAAAATGCACAGGAAAGGATTGTTAACTGAGTTTGACGTTGGAGGTGACATTGCTAATTTCTACCACCTTTTCTGTCTTTATGAAATGTACAGAATGACAAAATATCTGTCAAGGAGTGGCATGATTCCCTGTCTTATCACAGATCTGTGCAAATTTAAAAGCTATGCAGAAGGTCAGCGAAAAAAGAGGAAAAAGGAAAGGTAATGTATGCCAAGTAATAATTGGAGCCAAAAAAGAAGGTTTAGTGGGTTTCTAAGATGCAAAAGGAAAAAATGGGAAACATAAAATAAACATTCATTTAGAAAACAAGATGTAATCACCCCCTTTGGTTGACAGGAATTTCAAAAATAATAGTAAATGAGTGAATAGCACTGGAATTTATTTATGCAATTCAGCTGACTGGCTACTACAGTCGCTCTTCTCCTATGTGCAAAGTACTGTGCTGGGTGATACTAGGAGAAACGCTGGGAAAGTATCAGCTACAACCTGTCCTCTGGGACACCATCTCATAGCACAAGAACAAAACATGAAATAACAAAAAAATTCATAAAATATATGATGCAATTATTCCTAGACCCAGCACTTCACCTGACAAGAAATAAATATTCAAACAAGGATTTGAATGGAATTGAAGTGAAATGGAAGTCTCTGTAGTACCAATCCCAACTGGTAAAGATCAGAGATGAGCTGGTCTAGACAGGTTTCATAGGAAAGATAAAGTCATCCTGGGCTTCAAGGACGGGCAAGATTTTTTTTTTTTTAAGATTTTATTCATTTATTCATGAGAGACACAGAGAGAGAGAGAGAGAGAGACAGAGACACAGGCAGAGGGAGAAGCAGGCTCCATGCAGAAGCCTGATGCGGAACTCGATCCTGGAACTACAGGATCACACCCCGGGCCGAAGGCAGGTGTTAAACCACTGAGCCACCCAGGGATCCCATGGACAGGCAAGATTACAGATGAATTGATCTTTAACATATTTAGATAAGTACCTCCCAGAATTTATAGCATCTTTAAAACTGTGGTCAATAAAACTTAGAAATTTTTCCCTCTCACTGGATATCCAAATTGTATCTAACTTGGGACACAATGTGAAATACTGTGTGCATGATTGGTCTATAAGAGCTCGATAGCAAGATGCAGAGGCAGATTTCCAAGTCACTTTTGATTAGAAAGTTTTTAATATAGATTCTTTGTGGACATTCAGTAAATAGTTGCTCCTGAAGGAATGAATGATTCCTTTCAAAATACAGTACTTCAGAGAGTTGTATACCAGCTTATAGACAATAGTGGAGCCAATGTAACTCCTTGAGTTGGCCCCTCCCACCTGTGACCTTCTACTGGAGGCTCCTGAAGCCTCCAGGCCTAACTGTGGCACAAGCCCAGCCAGGACTGCATGTACAGCAGTAACTCCCACTATAGAGCCCCTTCTAAGAACTATACAGATCATCCCTTCAATGGCAAACCTGATTTCTCATAATTTTCAGCTAGGAGAAATCATTAAGCCCCTCAAATTAACTAGGAAGAAGACTTCAAATGATTCCCTTTATTCTATCTGTATCAGTTACTATATTTCTGAAATGGGAATAACAGAGCTGTTGGAGGGAACAATTATTAAAAGTGATTATGAAGAACTTTGCAATATAAAGTGCTTGTTAAAACCGAGAAGTACTCAATGTACCCTTCCCAATTCCCCCCAGACTATGAAAACCCCATTTGTAGAAATATCATAAGCTTGCCTAGACAGCAAGTATTTTGAAGCTTATGCTTCACCATTTAAATCTGTCATCTTGCAAAGTAGCTCATTATTTTAGAAATATGAGCATTTTAAAGATGCTGCTGCAGTTCTCAATCATAAGTTTTCACTGCTTTTATTCAAAATAAGCCACCTTGAAATTGGGCTCCAAATCTATGTCTTTGCACATAGGTCTTAAATAGTAGTTACGTGTGTGCACATGAGTGTATATTTTGAATGTAATATCTAGGTGATATCTCTTTTAATTATCCCTGATAGAATGGGCTTTCTCCTTTAGAATTCCCATTCTGTTGAACAATAAGTGGGAGAATTCATTTTCTTTCGTACACCTCATTGAAATGAGCTTTAGTGAGAAGTTAACTTAGCTAATTTGTTTGCTTTGCATAATTATTATAATCAGCCTCTAAGTACTACCAGTGAGTAAGCACTAATATCCT
Organism: Canis lupus dingo; assembly: GCF_003254725.2. Classification (NCBI taxonomy): domain Eukaryota; kingdom Metazoa; phylum Chordata; class Mammalia; order Carnivora; family Canidae; genus Canis; species Canis lupus. Next base: position 16,327,820 of record NC_064259.1, on the reverse strand, counting down.
AAACGAACATTACAGGCACTTCTTACAAATCTTTCCTTTTAGTCCAAGGAATGTATTTTTGCTTCCTTCCCTATTACTGAGAGACAAAGGGATTGAGTGAAAGTGATGTCCAGTTAAAACCCTGAGTGTAAATAAAGTCACACTTCCCTGTGAGAGAGTAACAGCAAGTAGAAGGGTAGAGATGACAATGTAAAGAAAACAGACTGAATGTGACAGAGGAGGCAGTGGAACATAATGCATAATTGTCTGAGCTCTGGAATCAGACTGCCTGAGTGTTTGGCACTAAAACTTACTGCATAGGCTTGGGAACATTACTTAATTCCCTGGTTCCCAGTTTCCTCATCTGTAATGGAGGTAATAGTGGTTCATACTTCAAATTTATGTTGTTAGGATCAAATGGGATAATAGGTATAGATCACTTATAAAAGTGTTTGACTTATAAAGAAGTGCTCTAGAATGTCTAGCAAGTATGAATGGCATATATTTGGAAGGACTCCCAGGAGCAGGCACCTGGACCCCTTCTCAGGAGGGAGCTGCAGGAAGAGCATCAAGCCCACCCACCTGTGCCAAACTCATCTCCCACCTCTGCCATCACGGAAGGCAGTAGGAGATGGGAGAAGCATTGTCTGGGAGTCGGAGAACTTGGCTTGCTTTCTAGCTCTGCTACACACTATGTTCTTATTATGTTCTAGACACCATGCTAGTTGCCCTACGCTGAGACTTAATTTCATAAATGTAAAAAAGAGAAAATAGTAACTCTTACCACAGGTTTGTTGTAGGGCTGAATGGTGAGAATACATGTGAAAGCATTTTGCACATTGAGAAAAACCAGCAGCTACAGATTGAATGGTATTAATGCTGAATACATCTGGCTGTGTTTATTTTACTACATAGTCTAGTTTCAGGTAATTCACAACTGCATTTGACGATAAAGTAAACGTTTTTATGGCCAATATTCCTAAGAGTATTCACAATAAGCTATTTCATCCAAGGGCAGAGTGTGACACTGGGTGTGTGGAACCTTGCCCCCAAAACCCCTGCCTGCTGCTTTCCCTGCAGAGGTCTGATGTGAGGAAGAGAGATGTCAAGAGAACCTGTCCTTGCTTGTACCAGCTAGATGGAAGCTGTCAGAATGACTCCCATACTGCTGTGGGGGGTAGACATGTAATTTAAAAAGAGCAAAGGTGTGGGAATTTCAGAATATTCATACACTGTGGTGGTCTTGTTTGCCATTCACTGATCACCTTATTCATTGTCCTCTCTAGAATGGCTGTGCCTGGCTCTCCCAGAGATGTGTGTTCCAATACTATGGATAAGGAAAGGGCTAATGCACCATTTTATTCAATCAATATTTGTGACATAACTTGGATGTACAAGGTGCTATGCAAAGATACCAGGGATATACCTGTGAGCAAAACTGAAACATGCCTTGTCTTTTATTCACGTGTTCATTTACTGAGGATGTTTTGACTGTAAGCTATGTTCTGGACAATGTTTTAGGAACTAGAGCAGTAACAGTAAAGAGACACAGCCCCTCCTCATTTGCTTCTTAGAGATTACATTTCAGTGGGAAAAAGTGATAGTAGACTGATTGTGTAATTGAATATTTCATTACAATTATGGTTCATGCTGTGAAAGAACAGTACAGAGCACGACAAGAGCATTTTACAGGGGAACTGACCTGGACTGAAAAGTCAGAGAACGCTTCTTGGAGAAGATGAAATTTCATCTGGGATCCGAAGGCTGAGTTAGGGATAGTTGATCAAAGAGGGGTGAGGAGGGAGACTTCAGGAAACTGAAAATATGTATAAAGTCCCTGATTGCAGAAACATCATGGAGCTTCCAAGAAAGTACGAAGGCCAGTGTGGTTGGAGTGTGGAGAATGAGTCGTGGGATGATGTGTGAAGCTGGAAGCTTTATCATTCTGACCACATAAGACACATTAAGGATTTTGAAATTCATGCCATGGAAATAGAAAATATCTAAGAGTTTTATAAGGAAAATTACTTAATAAAATCCGTGTTTTAAAACAACAATGCATAAATGGAAATTTATTGATAGGGGCGATACTAGATGTGGGAGAATTATTACAAAAGAACCAGCCAGAGATATTGTTGAGTAAGACCTAACAGTGGCTCTGAATATTCAGGCAAAGGGTGAAGTGACAACATTTGAGGGATGTTTAAGTGCTAGAATTTTCTGAGTTAATTTATAAATGATTGGCAATAAAAAGACAATGATGTCAAGGATAACAATATTCTTGGTTTGCATACCCACGTATACATAGTGATATACCATTTACTAAAATAAGGAATTGTGAAGGAGATGTAGCAATAAGAAATGATGAGCCTACTGCCTTTTGTAGAATTTAAAGCATTTGTGGACTTCCTCTGGGAGAAGTCCAAAAGGTGGGCTGGAGCTTAGAGGTGAAGACAAAGCAACAGATGGAGATTCAGGGGTATTATCTGTTGAGTTGTATCCTCTCCCCTCAAAACATGTTGAAGTCCTGACCCCTAATACCTTGGATTGTGACCATACTTGGAAATAGGATCATGGCAGATGTAATTAGTTCAGATAAGGTTATATTGGAGTAGGGTGGCCTCCTAGTCTAATATAAATGCCTGTGTCCTTATAAGAAGAGGAAATGACAGTGACACAGACACATGAGGGGAGAGCATCATGTCACGGTGGAACAGAGAATAAAGTACAGCAGCTTCAACCCAAAGAAAACTTGAGGCTTTCAAGGCTGAAAGAGGAAAATGAAGGGTCCTCTGCTAGAGACTAGAAGAGAGAGTACAGCATGAGAGATATCTTAATTTCAGACTTCTAGAACTTTCAGACTTCCAGAACTGTGAGAGAATACATCCCTATAGTTTTAAGGTATCTTCCTTGTGGCACTTTATGAAAGCAACCATAGGACACTAAGATAAGAAGTCATTGGCAACTGATGGTCACTGAAGTTAAAGTTGTGGCAAGATCACCTACAAAGACAACATGGAGCAGAGAGGGAGGGTCCATGTCGAGGAAACCACTCTTTAGGTAGAAGACTGTCAGATGACGAAGAGGAGAAAGAAGCCATAGATTCCCAAAAGCTGTTTGTGGTGTTTGGCATATGAAGTGACAAAGAGTTAAACTTGGAGGTTCAGCCAACTGGTCCCAAATCTCTGTGCATCACAGGCAACAGGCAGATGGAGATGAAAGGCCAAGCCCACCTACCATAAACCTGCCGATGTCCACTTCCTGAACCTTAAGCCACAGAGAGTAAGTCTTCTTACTTTTGACTTTAAAAAGATCTTGCTTTTAGCAGAGAATTAAAGTACAGAGTATATATGTCAAAGTTTAATATCCAAAGTTAATTTGAGGATTAAAATTCTCATCTCATTAGTAACACAAAAATATGAATTATTTTCAGTCATAATATTGAGACTTCCAGCAGGTGAGAAGAGGTTATCAATCCTGTCTCAAAGAAGATCTGTCTGCAATGTTTCTTTAAAATATCAATCCTGGAGCCTAATTCCAGAGAATTCTGATTCATTTTTGTGTCAAGTAGGACCGAGGTATCCATGTTCTTAAGGCCTGCTGAAAGGATTGTCCTTTTAGCTAAGGCTGAGATCTACTGGAGAAGAGTCAGGGGACCTCCCCTCTTCTATATCAGTGAGTTATCTCTGTAATCTCTACACTAACTGCCCTTAGCCCTTCCCCTTTTTCTTACAGTGAAATTAAGCTGCATGTATATATGCCTGCACATTGGTACGTCTGTTTGTTTAGATGGTTATGTCTATATATAGATGTGTGTATTGTACAAGTTCATTGATTTGCTGATTTATCCAGCAAACATTTATTGAACGTCTGTAAGGTTTCCAGTATTAGGAAGAGTGTTAAAAATAAGATTTAGGCCTTCATCCCATGAAACTGAGTCTGGGGTAGAAATAGGATGAGAACTGGCTATAAGTGATGATTTACTGCTTTCATAATATTAGGATGAGACTAATTCTGAAAGGGTGGAAACTATGTCTAAAAGCCAATCAGCAGCATGTTCTGGGCAGGGTGTTAGGCAGAGTCCTAGAGAAGGCTGTGCTGCCTGGACCTCTCCCTCCTATCTCTTAACTGCTCACCTCCAGCAAAACCAATTCCACCCAGCACTTGGTTGTGCTCCAACTATGCCACACATGTTGGCAATGCAGAACCCATAATTAAACACAGGCTTGCAAATCAAACAGATGCAAGTTCAAGCTTCAGTTCTGCCACTTCCAGGTGAGGGGCTGCAGCAAACCTTAAACTCTTTGAACCTCCTTTGCCTCTTTGAATAAGTGGAATGAGTGTTTTGATGGGGAAAGTAACGGAGTTAGTACTTGCTCTTTGGGTTACAATAATTACTATTTCAAACTAAACTAAAACCCATAAAGGACCCATAAAGGACAATACCTATATCTAATATTCTTCTGCATATCCATAAAACTTGATAGGAGTTTAATATATGCTTGTCAATGTATTGACCTGTTTACAAAATCTGTAACATGAACCTATTGGAAGGTTGATTAATATGATAATATGTGCTTATCACATATAAATCCTTGTGGGGAAGGGATCCCAGGGAAAGACTAATGGAGAACTCTCAATCTTTCACCCTTTCCACTACAGAAATCCATCCTCTGCCCATCTCATTATGTAAGAGATAATGGTTATATTTTGTTTAAAAAATGATGTTGGGGGACAAGAGGAAAGGTGGCATCTGGATTACTTAATTATTGTAATTGTTTTATGTAGTTTAGGGTCATGCCACAATCACATGGGGCTTAGCTCCCAGCTGTTGGGCAAGTCAACTGGGGTATCTCAACTTAGCCCTATGCTTAATGGGTTGCCATGAAATCCTGAACACTTTTTAACCATGATATGCCCCCTAGACAACCACTCTTGGTACACTGATTCGCTACAGGTCCCTTACCCTTCCTTTACTTCCTGCATGTGAAAGTGTTGTTCCACTGAGCCTGGAAGCTAGTGACTATTAAGGCAAAGGTGCCCCAAGGCCAGCACCCTACAGTAGGTAGGGACTGCAGAGGAGGATGGACCCAGGAAAGAAAAGAAGAGACAGGTGTTTCATTCAGCCAGTGATGACACTGCTCACCCCTGTACAATCTAGATGATGAAGGGGCTGCAAATGGACCCATTTTGATCCTTCTCCATGAAGAATTTCACTGTCTCCACATGATTTGTTTCTCCCTGGAGGGCCATGGTTATTTTTATAAATTTTGACTCCCTGCTCACCTCTCCTCAGTGCCCACCCCCAGGAGCTTGTAAGAGGGAGATCACTTTAGTATGTCTTTTTAGTTTTAATTTGTTCATAATAATCATGGAGGACACACTGGCATTGATGAGATTTTCTCCCAGAGCTACTATTGATCAGCTTGTTTGGCACAAAATGTGGGCGTTATTAAAAGGGCTACATGAGAAATAATTGCATCCAGGGGGGATTGCACGTACTTTCAATTTAGCCATGACCTGATGCAGAAATTGGCCTATTTTATCATTATAATAGCCAACAAGCCTGGCTTCTTAACTGAAACTGGATTTCAAATCTGGACATATGGTTATACATTTTTAAAAGTTTTACTCTCTCAAGTTGAAAAAAACTCAGGAAATGCTAAAAAGAAAAAAGGATGTAACCTTTAAAATTATTCATGGGAGCAACCCTTTGTTTCTGTGATGCTGGCAGGGAGGATGAGATGGTAATGTATAGAAAAGGCTATTCTCTACAGAAACTCCATGATGGATTCTCTTCCATTATCAGCATAATGCTCAAACTTGGGCACTAAAATGTTTTGATTCCTAGTCATGGAATAAAAAGTGCTGGATTAGCTTTTACTCTTATATATAATTGCATATGATGCCATCTGGACTGAAGTCAGAGCAAGAACATTTTGAGTTGGAGCAGCTTTGACCCAAAGACTATCGTTATGAGTCATTTAGAATATGGTGAACACATTATTTTAAAATGGCTATTTCTGTGAAAATCCACTGGCCTCTAGATTATGAGACTTCAAATTCAGTTCTACATCTTATTTATTACCTGAGGTAAGATATTAACAGTAGAAACAGACATCTCTTAAAACAATGAATATGTATTTAAAACTAAAAGCTAGATAGATGTGTAACAGAAGCCCTAAAAATCACCATTAATATCATAGAAAATACCAGAATGCCTACTATTTCCACACTGATCTTTAAACAAGGACATGCCAATGCAATTAGGAAAAAGAAAAAAACAGCAATAAAGGTGTACAGTTAGAATCAAGAAGTTTCTATTATTTTGGGGATGACAGATGGTTGTTATTTTACAAAACTCAAGAGAGTCCAGATAAAATGGTTTAAAAAATTTAACAAATTTATGTAATTGACATTAAAATTAAGTTTTCTTATATATAAATTATAACCACGGGAAGATATAATGGAAGAAAAGATTTAATTCAGAATGCCACTCCCAAAAATAAAATAGCTTAAAATTAACTTGAGAAATGCATAGGATCCATATGAAGCAAAATGTAGAACTACTGAGAAACATGACTTAAGATTTAATTGTGTGACATGTTCTAACATAATAAAACTCAATATTGAAAAAAATGCAAAGTTTCTCAAAAACTAATATACAACTTTCACACAGACAAAATTAAAATACTAATGAGATTTTTTATTAGTAACAAGAAATAATGCCAAATGATTTTCAAGAAGAATGAATATAAAACATTACCCCAGAAAATTCTGAGAAAGTATAGCAATAAAAGGAATCAAGTCTAAACACATATTAAACAATATTATGATATTCTTATGATTAAAACAGTTTGGCACTGTTTTCCATATTGGAGTTAATACATGAAAAATTATATTAGGGCACTTGGCTAATGCTTTGGGGGAAAAAAGCTCTTAGCCTTTGTATAATTCCTTAAATCAATCAAATAAAGAAATACATTCCTAAAAGAAAGCACATATGTAATTACTGTAACCCCAGAGTCATAAAAGTATTTCTAAGCAGGATAAAAACATTCAGAAGCCATGGGAGAAAATATTGATAAATACTCGTACTTAAAAATGTATAACTTCTCTACAGAAAAAAAAAGGATCAAAAATGAACTGAACAAATTCACATACACCAACAAGGCAAAGAAATTCTTTAACTTACAAAAAGTTTCATAACAACTGATGAAGAAAGTAAGCAAAAGAAAAAAAATGGACTATATATATATATATATATATATATATATATATATAAAGAAAAATAAGAATGGCCAAAAAAGACAAAAAAGAAAGTATTCAAATCCACTTATGAATAAAGTAATGTATATCAAAACAAAATACCATTTGCAGGATACAAAATCCACCTATAGAAACCCAGTGCATTTCTATATACCAATAATGAAGTAGGAGAAAGAGAAATTTTTTAAAATCCCATTTACAATTGGACCAAAAGTAGTCAAATATATACGAATAAATTTAACCAAGGAGGGATCCCTGGGTGGCGCAGCGGTTTGGCGCCTGCCTTTGGCCCAGGGCGCGATCCTGGAGACCCGGGATTGAATCCCACAACAGGCTCCCAGTGCATGGAGCCTGCTTCTCCCTCTGCCTGTGTCTCTGCCTCGCTCACTCTCTCTCTCTCTCTCTGTGACTATCATAAATAAATTAAAATTTAAAAAAATTAAAAAAAAATTTAACCAAGGAGGTGAAAGACCTATACTATGAAAACTTAAAACATTGATGAAGAAAAGTGAAGATGACACAAATGGAAAGACATTCCATGTTCATGGACTAGGAGAACATATATTGTTAAAATAGCCATGCCACCCAAAGCAATCTACAGGTTTAATGCATTACTTATCAAAACACCAGCAGTATTTTTCACAGAATTAGAACAAACAATCCTAAAATGTATATAGAACCAAAAGGACCCTAAATAGTCAAAGCAATCTTGAAAAAGAAAAACAGACATGGATGTATCACAATACAAGATTTCAAGATATATTACAAAGCTGTATTAATCAAAACAGTAAGGTACTGGCACAAAAACAGATATAAAGATCAATGGAACAAAATAGAAAGCTCAGAAATAAACCCACAATTACCATGATTAATTGTAATCATGGTTCTGGTTCCATGATTAACCAGTCTTTGACAAAGCAGGAAAGAATATCCAATGGGGACTGTCTCTTCAACATATTATGTTGGGAAAACTGAATAGCTACATGCAAAAGAATTAAATTGGACCACTTTCTTACACTGTACAAAAATATCTCAAAATGCATTAAACACCTAAATGTGAAAACCTGAAACCACAAAAACCCTAGAAGAGAGCAAAAGCATTAATTTCTCCGACATTGGCTTTAATAACAACATATTCCTAAATATGTCTTGTAAGGCAAAAGAAACAAAATAAACTACTGAGACTATACCAAAATCAAAAGCTTCTGCACAGATAAGGATACAATCAACCAAACGAAAAGACAACTTACTGAATGGGAGAAGATGTTTGCAAATGATGTATCTGATGAAGGGTTAGTAGCACAAATATATAAAGAACTTCTACAACTCAGCATCAAGAGGCAAATAATCCAATTTAAAAATGGACAGAATACATGAACAGACATTTCTCTACAGAAGACATACAGATAGCCAACAGACATGTGAAAAGATGCTCAACATCACTCATCATGAGAAAAATGCAAATCAAAACCACAACAACAAATTACCTAACAACTGTCAGAACAGCTAAAATAAAAAACACAAGAAACAAGTGTTGGAGAGGATGTGCAGAAAAAGGAACCCCTGTGCATTGTTGGTGGGAGTGCAAACTGTATGCGTGCGTGTGTGTGTATACGTATACGTATATATATGTACATATATATGTGTGTGTGTGTGTATATATATATATATATATATAAAATAAAGGCATGGAGAATAAAGTTAAAATCTATCTATCATCCTCTTACTACTTAGGGAGGGTTCCTCTGAAAATGTATATCTTTCTCTAATTTGCTAAGTGTATATATATATCTATATTATTTGTGGGAGATCATACTTACTATTTTATAATCTGTTTATATTATACATATATTTCCAATATGAATTATTTTATCACTTTCAATGCCCACACAGGATTACATTGTAATGGTTGTTCCATAATTTATTATTTAATTATGGAACCCATTTTAAGCTAACAGAGCTCTGTTATCCAGAGAAACAGAATCTGTAAGCTAACATAACCCCAAATATACTTGACAATATAAATATCCTGAAGTTAGGAAATTCCATGAGGTTTTGTCTGTATTTAGTATACCTTCCACCATGTATACCTGAAATACAATATTTCTTCACAATTTTAAGTCCCAGATCATTTGCTTACCATTGTCTTCAACCATATTTTCTTTTATTATTTCAGTTCTCCTTGTTTATACTCTCTGAAATCCCTGTTATATGTACATTTAAGTCTACTAATTTTCATCTGTGTCTTTTTCTTCTGATTTTCTAGAAAATTTCTCATATTTGCTCTTCTAACTCACCAATTTGATTTGATACTGTGTCCAATTTGCTATTCAGTGGTCCCACAGGCATTTTTAATTTGGTAAGTCTGATTCTCATTTCTATCCAATCCTTCATGGTGTTCATGACTTTTTCTCTCAATGTTATCATGGTTTCAGTGAACTCTAATCTTGTTGAGAACACACATTTTCCATCTCTTGCAGTAATATATTTCACTTGAAGGCCATTATTCTATTTTTTAAGACTGACTTGTTTTCCATTTTGTTCTGTTTTTAAATTTGTAGTATTTGTTTGATAGATCTCGCTTTCCCCTCTATGCCATTCTCTCTTTTCCAAAAAGAACCTAGTGCATTCATTACCAGTTTTTAGCCAAATAAGAAGTGGGTTGGCTCCTGTCAGAATTTTGTGTCGCTGCTCCAGAAAAATTGAGGAAAGTCACATTACAAAATAAATTATAATCCTCCAGTACAGTTCAAGCAGCCTCAGCCCAGTATAGAGCTGGGCCTAAAGGACCACTGACTCCCTGTGAAGCGTGTCTCTATAGTGAAAGGCTACCCAGGAAGCACAGACCTGGCATTTCTAGGCCTCTACAGGGTTTAGACAGCAGTACTAGAGGCAACACTTGGAGTTGTCCCAAGCTGCAGGTGCCAAATGCCCTGGAAGTTAGCAGATGTGGGAGGTAGTTGTACTGCCTTGTCTTCCAGCTCTTTCTCCTCTTAGATAAAGTATGAGGTGTTTCCAGCCACCATCTCCTCTATTTCCTTTCATGATGCTTCTGTGCTTAGAAAGGAGCCACATATTCATCTTCTAAATTTTAGTATAGTGCCATGTTTATATTATTTCACAGAAATTCCTTAAATTCCTGCCATGTAGTTGATATATTTTCCTTGATTCTATGGCTGGTAAAGACTTTTCATAATTTGTATATTTTCTATTGTTATTTTAAGAGAGGAGGGGGAAGATATGTCATCATGTCTTGAACGTGAATGACTCCTCTCCATTAATTCTCAATTTTCTCTTCTCTTTCATTTTATTGCCATCAAAAATAGAACAGTCATAATTATCTTCACTCCTCCCTCTGCCCATCACTTATTGGCATCACTTGAAAAATCTCTTGTCTTGGTGAAAGAATTGTCTTTTTCTTTTTTTTTACTTTCATTGAAAACACCCTGGGGATTTTCCTCAAATAATTGATTAAACTGTACTTAATATAAGTTACCCATTTCATTTATTCCTCGCTATTTTTGATGCATCTAAATTTCCTCTTAGTTTGAATTTATATTTGGTATTTTAGTATCTTTTAGTAATTGCATCTACATTTGATGAGATGTGGAAGAAGCTTGTATTTATTAGATTGTAAATTATTATGCACATGCAATTTTGATTAGCAAAGTGCACCAGAGTGTTGTTATGGATTAATAAGGGAGAAAATGTATGGTATTACCCAAGAGAAATGAGTTGAAATTTTAGTTCACAAAAGCAAAGGGAAAAAATGGCTTGATTGTCATATATGTTAAATTGCAAAAAGAATTACTGCTAACATCTCTGTACTATGGTAACCTGGCTCTTGAGAATACTTGAATGGTACTTTTTTTTCCCCTAGAATATGTAATTTATAGCTAACTAAACCACCTGTACCATTTTTCCATTAGCTACACTGAATGTATATTTATTCAAATATATTATATATATTTGATACACACACACATATATTTGGCTATGAATGCAAACATATACACAAAAGAATATAAAAATAATGTTTCTAAGCATGACTTAATATGATCTGGGCTTGGTGAGTTGGAAATGGGGTTAGGGATATTGTTATGAGTTCAGCAGGGCAGTAACCGAGTTATAAGATAATTATTCCTCTTCAATGGCTCTCACCATGACAACTCAGTTCTGAAATTCAACTATTATTCAGCTCAAATTATTGTCAAAGTTTAAAGCTTGAATTTTATTGACCTCCTTCTGATGTCTATGACATCTAATCATCTGGGTATATGAAACCAGATTGTTAACAGTAAGAGCAGCTCAAAAGATTCTTTTCTGTACACACCTGGACAGTTCCTTTGTTAAAACCAAATGATGATTCAGTCCCTAGGCTCTGTTATACATGTACCACCTTGGGGCAGAAATGGAACATGGCATTCCCATCTTCCTTACTATCAAGCTGCAAGTCTTTCCCAGCCCAAACATCACAGTTTGTTTTATAGACAAATATAGGGTATCTTGTAACATAAACTGCAGATCCCTGTTCAAGAAAGAAAGAAGAAAGAAAGGAAGAAAGAAAGAAAGAAAGAAAGAAAGAAAGAAAGAAAGAAAGAAAGAAAGAAAATGCAAACAGAACAAGAAATATATAGGAGTCACTAGATTTTAGTGCCAATAACATAAATTCCCCCTCTCCCTGGTTTAAAACTATATGGCAAGTATCCTATCCATTTAATCCATTGTCTGGTTTTAGACCCATCTCTAGAATTAAAAGAAAGGTGTTGTTTTCAAATGTCAAGTCCAAAAGAATATTGCTCCTCAACCCCCAAATCTGGTCAGTGGCAATTAAACAGTTTTCGGAGTTTTCTGGTGCTGTTATAACACACCACAAACTAGGTGGCTTAAAGAACAGAAATTTATTTTCTCATAGTTCTAGAGACTAGCAGTTCAAGATCAAAGCATTAGCAGGTTTGGTTAGTTTCTTCTGAGGTGTCTCTCTTTGGATTACAGGCCATTTTCTTCTCGCTGTATCCTCACATGTTTGCCCTCTGAGTCTGTGTGTTGTTTGTGTCCTAATCTCTTCTTCATAAAAAGACACCAGTCATATTGGATTAGAGTCTACCCATATGAGCTCCTTCTACTTTAATTACCTTTAATTTAAAGGCCCTGCTTCCAAATATAGTTATATTTTGAAATACTGGTGATTAGGACTTGAACACATAAATTTGGGAGGAGTGACACAATTTATAAGATTACTAAAATAACCAAAAATAGTTTTATAATTTTTTATAACTACTATTATAAGCAAATACTATTGGCCATATAAAAATACACAGACTGAATCTCTAATAAACTGACAGACTCATTGGTGAGATCACATGTACATATGAGAAAGATTAATAATTAGAAAGTATCCCAATGAGTGTTGAGAGCTATGGTGCTACTCAGTTTCTCCCAGGGTAACATACACCCAGTCTCTGTCCATAGCAAGCTTACTACCCGGAAAGAGGAAAGAGTTCCATAGATTCTATAACTAAGCCTGCCAATTACTCATGATATTTGAGCAAAATGCTGTGGAAACTCAAAGAGAGATACATCTTCTGAGTTGTTGAGGAAAGAAGGAGGGGTTAGAAATGTTTTGCCAAAGAGGTGATGGGGTATGTGGTCATTAGCTAAGAGAAAGTCAAATCCTATCTGGTTTGGAATAGTATGGTGATATCGAGGCATATTATTGTGTGATCATGAGTAGAGCTCCTAGTGTTTAGGCCATTGGGAATATAGGGGTAGAGATCAGAAGAGTGGTACCTGGCATAAAAAAAAAATTATTCATGGAATCGCAGTCATACAGCAAGATATGGGTGAAGTAGCTATTGGCAAGAATGAAGGGAGTGTGAAAAAGAGTAGCACTGAGTACAGACTTTTGGGAAGCATTCATATGCAGGAGCCAAGCAGAGGTAGACAAGCCAGTGAAAGGGACTCATCAAAGGGACACAGTAGAGGCAGTCATGCAGAGCACAGCAGATGTAAAAAGAAGCCAAAGGCAAGGAGAGCAATCACTTGAGAAGTAGGTGAATTATACACTGTAAGCAACTGAAGTTGTTAGGTGTCCAAGGCTTCAGAAAGATCAAACAGGGTTCCCACCAAGGAGAGACATCAGCTTTAGCAACTAGGAAGTTACAGGTGATCACACAGGCTTGGTTTAAAGGAATAACTAGGCTAGAGGCTAGACTGGAGGGAGTTAGGAAGCAAATGGTCCCAGGAGACATGAAGGCAGCAAAGTCAACTCTTGTAAAGTAGCAACACTGAAAAGTGTGAGTGCACAGCCAGAGGTGGGCAGCGAAGCAAGAAGAGAGGGATAAGAAGTAGGAGTTGGTGATCTCCAAACAGAGCTAGATTCTGTACAAGAAACTGTAAATATGTCCCCTCGGCTGGTCCTCCCAGCAATCTGGGACCCTGATTTGACCGTGAGGAAACTAAAACTCAGAGTGTCTAAGTTTCAATGATTGGTAAATGAACAAATTGAGACTCAATTTTGAGCTGCAGTTGCCAACATTTTGCTTCTCTTTGTCTCTATTAGTGGAATTTCAAGTGCTGGGAGAAAAGGTTAATTAAAATATGGGGGAATCAGACTCTTCTGAGACTCTTAATAAACCACCTGACAAAATAGCTATCAGAGGAGCTTAGAAGCAGGGGATGCCCCGACATGCGGAAGGAATTACTCTATCAACTTCAGTGTCCGAATCAATGAGTGTGCGTCTCCAGGAATCTGAGGTTATAACCACCAAAGTGATGTGACGTGCACTGTTTAAGACAGATCCATCATCAGTGATGGAGAGGAGACTCTGGACTCCAAGTGTGACCTGCTGGATGCTCCGATGCTACAGATCCTTCCAGGTGATGCTCAGATGGTGGCTCAAGGGATTGGTAGAGCAGGACCACATTCTCTCTGTACTCCGTTCATTTCACCTGTCATCTGGAAGAGACAGCATGGAGTAGGTTTAAGGGACTGGGCTTTGGGGCAGCCTGGGTGGCTCAGCGGTTTAGCGCCGCCTTCAGCCCAGGACCTGATCCTGAAGACCTGGGATCAAGTCCCGCATCATGCTCGTTGCATGGAGCCTGCTTCTCCCTCTGCCTCTGTGTGTGTCTCTCATGAATAAATAAATAAAATCTTACAAAAAAAAAAGGACTGGACTTTCAATCAGATTTCCTGGGTTCAAGTCTCAGTTTTGCCACTGTGTGACCTGTACCTTGGGCAAGTGATTTAACCTCTCCTTTTTTCCCTATTAAATAGGGATAGTGCTATGTAACAGGGCTGTTATGATAATTAAGTCTCCTTGATGTTTGTGAAGGGCTAGTGCATTTGTTAAATAAATAAGTCTGGGACTGATAATGGTTCAACAAACTTCTGCACTTATGACTTAGCAGAACATAAGGAATAAGAATGTATACATTTTAACCATTTGGAAATATGTTTTCATACATTTCCCACTAAATTACTACAGAATTTTGTTATCCTTATTTTTAGATGAAGAAATTGAGGCCAAAACGCCAGGTGACATGCCAGGAGCAATCCAAGCAAGTATTTGGGGGAGCTTGGCTGAGGCCTCCTGACTCTTCTTCCAGAGTTCGTCAGCTCAGATGATCAGCTTCAAAATCTCTCTGCTGCTTCCTGCTGAGCTGGCGGTGTCTGACTTTTCTATATAACCCACTGGATGGAAGGTCCTCAAAGTATAAATGCTTTGAAGTAGTGTGGTGGGTAGAATAATGGCCCCCAAACAGGTCCATATCCCTAGAACCTGTGTATATGTTGAATATACTACCTTACGTGGCAAAAGGACTTCACAGATGTGAATAAGTTAGAATCTTGGGATGGGGAATATTCTGATACCAGCACCAACTGATAATGGGATGCACTGCAATTCAATTCTGGCACTAACCACCCAGAGTTAGCACAGACTCCACAAGTGAAAGGGCACAGTACACAGCAAGACTGCCCTCACTTCAGACCAACTAGCTACAAGTCCAGGGACTTCTCATGACTCCCTCAGGTTCAATAATCTGCTAGAATGACTCACAGAACTCAGGAAAGCATTCTACTTACAATTATAGTTTTATTATTAAGCCCATTTTAGACTTCTGCCCTCCAGGATTTCAAGATAGTAAGGTTGGGGTCCTGAAGCCTCTAAGTTTGTAGTAATTTGTTAGAGCTGCAAAAGCACACTCTAACAGTAAGCATGATGCAATCATTTGGAGCACAGGTACTGGAGCCAGACTGCCTAGGCTTGAATTCTGATTGTTCTGTTCATCAACTGTATGGCCTTGGTCATATAACCTGTTCTTTTCTCTCCTCAGTATCTTCATTATATTCCATAAAACTGTTGTGATGACTTAGTTTTTACATATACAATGCTTAGAACAGTAACTAAAACTTAGTAGATATTTAGTATTATTTGATGTACAGTGTTTAAAATGTACGGAATTACTTACGCAGACTTCTAAGATTTTCTAACTTCCCTTGGGAATTCGGGTCCTGACCAACATCCTCTCTGCATTTTGGCAGCCTAAAGGCCCATTCTGCTGGAATTTTGGTTCACAGTCATTGTTTTTTTTTTTTTTTTTTTTTTTTTTATTTTATTTTTTTTTATGCTTCTGTATTTTATTTTATTTTATTTTATTTTATTTATTTTTTTTTATTGGTGTTCAATTTACTAACATACAAAATAACACCCAGTGCCCGTCACCCATTCACTCCCATCCCCTGCCCTCCTCCCCTTCTACCACCCCTAGTTCGTTTCCCAGAGTTAGCAGTCTTTACGTTCTGTCTCCCTTTCTGATATTTCCCACACATTTCTTCTCCCTTCCCTTATTTTCCCTTTCACTATTATTTATATTCCCCAAATGAATGAGAACATATAATGTTTGTCCTTCTCCGACTGACTTACTTCACTCAGCATAATACCCTCCAGTTCCATCCACGTTGAAGCAAATGGTGGGTATTTGTCATTTCTAATAGCTGAGTAATATTCCATTGTATACATAAACCACATCTTCTTTATCCATTCATCTTTTGTTGGACACTGAGGCTCCTTCCACAGTTTGGCTATCGTGGCCATTGCTGCTAGAAACATCGGGGTGCAGGTGTCCCGGCGTTTCATTGCATTTGTATCTTTGGGGTAAATCCCCAACAGTGCAATTGCTGGGTCGTAGGGCAGGTATATTTTTAACTGTTTGAGGAACCTCCACACAGTTTTCCAGAGTGGCTGCACCAGTTCACATTCCCACCAACAGTGTAAGAGTGTTCCCTTTTCTCCGCATCCTCTCCAACATTTGTGGTTTCCTGCCTTGTTAATTTTCCCCATTCTCACTGGTGTGAGGTGGGATCTCATTGTGGTTTTGATTTGTATTTCCCTGATGGCAAGTGATGCAGAGCATTTTCTCATATGCATGTTGGCCATGTCTATGTCTTCCTCTGTGAGATTTCTGTTCATGTCTTTTGCCCATTTCATGATTGGATTGTTTGTTTCTTTGCTGTTGAGTTGAATAAGTTCTTTATAGATCTTGGAAACTAGCCCTTTATCTGATATGTCATTTGCAAATATCTTCTCCCATTCTGTAGGTTGTCTTTGAGTTTTGTTGACTGTATCCTTTGCTGTGCAAAAGCTTCTTATCTTGATGAAGTCCCAATAGTTCATTTTTGCTTTTGTTTCTTTTGCCTTCGTGGATGTATCTTGCAAGAAGTTACTATGGCCGAGTTCAAAAAGGGTGTTGCCTGTGTTCTTCTCTAGGATTTTGATGGAATCTTGTCTCACATTTAGATCTTTCATCCATTTTGAGTTTATCTTGGTGTATGGTGAAAGAGAGTGGTCTAGTGTCATTCTTCTGCATGTGGATGTCCAATTTTCCCAGCACCATTTATTGAAGAGACTGTCTTTCTTCCAATGGATAGTCTTTCCTCCTTTATCGAATATTAGTTGCCCATAAAGTTCAGGGTCCACTTCTGGATTCTCTATTCCGTTCCACTGATCTATGTGTCTGTTTTTGTGCCAGTACCACACTGTCTTGATGACCACAGCTTTGTAGTACAACCTGAAATCTGGCATTGTGATGCCCCCAGATATGGTTTTCTTTTTTAAAATTCCCCTGGCTATTCGGGGTCTTTTCTGATTCCACACAAATCGTAAAATAATTTGTTCTAACTCTCTGAAGAAAGTCCATGGTATTTTGATAGGGATTGCATTAAACGTGTATATTGCCCTGGGTAACATTGACATTTTCACAATATTAATTCTGCCAATCCATGAGCATGGAATATTTTTCCATCTCTTTGTGTCTTCCTCAATTTCTTTCAGAAGTGTTCTATAGTTTTGAGGGTATAGATCCTTTACATCTTTGGTGAGGTTTATTCCTAGGTATCTTATGCTTTTGGGTGCAATTGTAAATGGGATTGACTCCTTAATTTCTCTTTCTTCAGTCTCATTGTTAGTGTATAGAAATGCCACTGACTTCTGGGCATTGATTTTGTATCCTGCCACGCTACCGAATTGCTGTATGAGTTCTAGCAATCTTGGGGTGGAGACTTTTGGGTTTTCTATGTAGAGTATCATGTCATCGGCGAAGAGAGAGAGTTTGACTTCTTCTTTGCCAATTTGAATGCCTTTAATGTCTTTTTGTTGTCTGATTGCTGAGGCTAGGACTTCCAGTACTATGTTGAATAGCAGTGGTGAGAGTGGACATCCCTGTCTTGTTCCTGATCTTAGGGGAAAGGCTCCCAGTGCTTCCCCATTGAGAATGATATTTGCTGTGGGCTTTTCATAGATGGCTTTTAAGATGTTGAGGAATGTTCCCTCTATCCCTACACTCTGAAGAGTTTTAATCAGGAATGGATGCTGTATTTTGTCAAATGCTTTCTCTGCATCCAATGAGAGGATCATATGGTTCTTGGTTTTTCTCTTGCTGATATGATGAATCACATTGATTGTTTTACGGGTGTTGAACCAGCCTTGTGTCCCAGGGATAAATCCTACTTGGTCATGGTGAATAATTTTCTTAATGTACTGTTGGATCCTATTGGCCAGTATCTTGTTGAGAATTTTTGCATCCATGTTCATCAGGGATATTGGTCTGTAATTCTCCTTTTTGGCGGGGTCTTTGTCTGGCTTTGGAATTAAGGTGATGCTGGCTTCATAGAACGAATTTGGAAGTACTCCATCTCTTTCTATCTTTCCAAACAGCTTTAGGAGAATAGGTATGATTTCTTCTTTAAACGTTTGATAAAATTCTCCTGGGAAGCCATCTGGCCCTGGACTCTTGTGTCTTGGGAGGTTTTTGATGACTGCTTCAATTTCCTCCCTGGTTATTGGCCTGTTCAGGTTTTCTATTTCTTCCTGTTCCAGTTTTGGTAGTTTGTGGCTTTCCAGGAATGCGTCCATTTCTTCTAGATTGCCTAATTTATTGGCGTATAGCTGTTCATAATATGTTTTTAAAATCGTTTGTATTTCCTTGGTGTTGGTAGTGATCTCTCCTTTCTCATTCATGATTTTATTAATTTGAGTCTTCTCTCTCTTCTTTTTAATAAGGCTGGCTAATGGTTTATCTATCTTATTAATTCTTTCAAAGAACCAACTCCTGGGTCTGTTGATCTGTTCCACAGTTCTTCTGGTCTCGATTTCGTTGAGTTCTGCTCGAATCTTTATTAACTCCCTTCTTCTCTTGGGTGTAGGATCTATTTGCTGTTTTTTCTCTAGCTCCTTTATGTGTAAGGTTAGCTTTTGTATTTGAGTTCTTTCCAGTTTTTGAATGGATGCTTGTATTGCGATGTATTTCCCCCTTAGGACTGCTTTTGCTGCATCCCAAAGATTTTGAACGGTTGTATCTTCATTCTCATTAGTTTCCATGAATCTTTTTAATTCTTCCTTAATTTCCTGGTTGACCCTTTTATCTTTTAGCAGGATGGTCCTTAACCTCCATGTGTTTGAGGTCCTTCCAAACTTCTTGTTGTGATTTAGTTCTAATTTCAAGGCATTATGGTCCGAGAATATGCAGGGGACAATCCCAATCTTTTGGTATCGGTTCAGACCCGATTTGTGACCCAATATGTGGTCTATTCTGGAGAAAGTTCCATGTGCGCTTGAGAAGAATGTGTATTCAGTTGAGTTTGGATGTAAAGTTCTGTAGATATCTGTGAAATCCATCTGGTCCAGTGTATCATTTAAAGCTCTCGTTTCTTTGGAGATGTTTTGCTTAGAAGACCTATCGAGTATAGAAAGAGCTAGATTGAAGTCACCAAGTATACGTGTATTATTATCTAAGTATTTCTTCACTTTGGTTAATAATTGATTTATATATTTGGCAGCTCCCACATTCGGAGCATATATATTGAGGATTGTTAAGTCCTCTTGTTGAATAGATCCTTTAAGTATGATATAGTGTCCCTCTTCATCTCTCACTACAGTCTTTGGGGTAAATTTTAGTTTATCTGATATAAGGATGGCTACCCCTGCTTTCTTTTGAGGACCATTCGAATGGTAAATGGTTCTCCAACCTTTTATTTTCAGGCTGTAGGTGTCCTTCTGTCTAAAATGAGTCTCTTGTAGACAGCAAATAGATGGGTCCTGCTTTTTTATCCAGTCTGAAACCCTGCGCCTTTTGATGGGGTCATTAAGCCCGTTCACATTCAGAGTTACTATTGAGAGATATGAGTTTAGTGTCATCATGATATCTATTCAGTCTTTGTTTTTGTGGACTGTTCCACTGAACTTCTTCTTAAAGGGGAATTTTAAGAGGCCCCCTTAAAATTTCTTGCAGAGCTGGTTTGGAGGTCACATATTCTTTTAGTTGCTGCCTGTCTTGGAAGCTCTTTATCTCTCCTTCCATTTTGAATGAGAGCCTTGCTGGATAAAGTATTCTTGGTTGCATGTTCTTCTCCTTTAGGACCCTGAATATATCCTGCCAGCCCTTTCTGGCCTGCCAGGTCTCTGTGGAGAGGTCTGCTGTTACCCTAATACTCCTCCCCATAAAAGTCAGGGATTTCTTGTCTCTTGCTGCTTTAAGGATCTTCTCCTTATCTTTGGAATTTGCAAGCTTCACAATTAAATGTCGAGGTGTTGAACGGTTTTTATTGATTTTAGGGGGGGATCTCTCTATTTCCTGGATCTGAATGCCTGTTTCCCTTCCCAGATTAGGAAAGTTTTCAGCTAGAATTTGTTCAAATACATATTCTGGCCCTCTGTCCCTTTCGGCGCCCTCGGGAACCCCAATTAAACGTAGGTTTTTCTTCCTCAGGCTGTCGTTTATTTCCCTTAATCTATCTTCATGGTCTTTTAATTGTTTGTCTCTTTTTTCCTCAGTTTCCCTCTTTGCTATCAACTTGTCTTCTAGGTCACTCACTCGTTCTTCCACCTCGTTAACCCTCGTCGTTAGGACTTCTAGTTTGGATTGCATCTCATTCAATTGATTTTTAATTTCTGCCTGATTAGCTCTAAATTCTGCAGTCATGAAGTCTCTTGAGTCCTTTATACTTTTTTCTAGAGCCACCAGTAGCTGTATAATAGTGCTTCTGAATTGGCTTTCTGACATTGAATTGTAATCCAGATTTTGTAACTCTGTGGGAGAGAGGACTGTTTCTGATTCTTTCTTTTGAGGTGAGGTTTTCCTTCTAGTCATTTTGCTCAGTGCAGAGTGGCCAAAAGCAAGTTGTATTGGGAAAAAGAGAAAAAGAGAGGAGAGAAAGAAGGAAAGAAAAGAGAAAGAGAAAAAAAAAGGGAAGAAAAAGAAAAAAAAAACGAAAAAAAAAAAAGAAGAAAAAGAGACAGAAAAAGAAAGGAGAAAAAAAGGGGGTGGGGGAAGGAAACAAATCAAAAAGCAAAACAAAACAAAAACAAAAACAAAAACAAACAAACAAAAAAAGAACCACGGGGGAGTATCTTCTGATTCTGTGTACTTTAAGTCCCTTGGCTTCTCCTGGAAGTTGTCCGTCTAGCTGGTGTTCTGGGGGAGGGGCCTGTTGTGCTGATTTTCAGGTGTTAGCAGTTGGGGGAGCTGCTGTGCCCCTGCCTGGTGCAGGGCTCGGTGGGGGTTGTTTACCCCGTGAGGCCGCAGGAGGAACAGCCCCAGTGGCGGGGCAGCTCTGGAGCCCTGGATTCAGCTCCGGCAGGAACTCCGTCTGCAGGGCCTGGAGGCTCCGGGCGGGGCCGCTGATCTGCTCAGCTGGGGCAGGAGCGTCCTCGCTGTCCTGGGCCCTCCCGGCCTCTGCCTGTCCCGGGGGAGGCCGGATCCTGGGCTGTGTCCCGGCGCCCTGTGCTCCGGAGCCTGCGCTGGTGGATTCGCGCTCCCGCCCCGCAGCCCCTCCGTGGAGCCGCCGCCCGAGCCCCTCCGAGCTGCTCCCGGAGCTGCGCAGCCCCCTCCGCGGAGCCGCCGCCCGAGCCCCTTCAGCTGCTCCGGGTCCCGCCGGGTCCCGCCGTGCGCGCTGCAGCCCTTAGGGAGCTCGGCGCACTCTCCTGGGCGCGCAGTTGCTGTTACTGTCCCCGGGAGCCCGAGGGCATCCTCGCCCTCCTGGTTCCTGCTCCAACTCCCCGCGAGCCCCTTTCCCCCGGGAAGGTCGGTGCAGCTCCTGCTCCTCCGGGACGGGGCTCTCCTGTCCTGGGGACACTCGCCCCGGCCTCAGCCCGGCTCCTCGCGGGCCCCTTCCCCTTGGAGGCCTTTGTTCCTTTATTTCTTTTTCCCCGTCTTCCTACCTTGATAGAAGCGCGAACTCTTCTCACTGTTGCATTCCAGCTGGTCTCTCTTTAAATCTCAGGCCGAATTCATAGATTTTCAGGATAATTTGAAGGTTTTCTAGATAGTTTGGTGGAGACAGGTGATTTGGAGACCCTACTCTTCCGCCATCTTGCTCCTCCCCCTCCACAGTCATTGTTAAATATCAATTAATCAATGTTTCTCCCTCTCCCTCTTTCTCTCTTCTTTCCTCTGTCTGAAAAAGAGCCAGGCAAGTCACCAAGTATGGCAAATCTCTGCCTTTGGAGTCTGGCATCCCTGGCTTCACTTCTCCGAGGTGACCTTCACATGCACTCCTGTCTCTGCAGTGTGCTCTGCTTTGCACTCATTTAGGCTATGGCCTAATGATAGCTGAAGTAGCTATATGCCCTGGTCCCCAGCATTGTCCTCTGGGGACAATGAGGACAATGAGGACAAAGAGGACAATCATGCCCCCTCTGGGGGCACTGAGACTCTGAATAGCTATCAACATGGCCAGAACCTCCAATGCTTGCCCTCTGCTGGTTTCAGCCATCCCTTAGTGGTTGTACACCTACTGGAGTGCAAAGGTCCTTTCCTGGTGACTTCAGATGAAGTTGAGCTTCAGGAAGCAATAGAACATGGGAGAAAAGGGGGCTTTAAAGTTCACGTTGGCCCACCATCTCATTATACAGGTAAAGAAAATATAAACTTCTGACAACAACAGACTTAATCTTGAATCACCAAAATTGTTTTTTGGTCTAAGTCAAATATAGGCACTGGTTTAATTCTCATTTTATCACCTGCCCCAAGTTTGAGCTTTGCAAGAAAGCATCACTAACCTTCCTGAAAGGTTATTCTAGCAAACAATCTTTACAGTTTGGCTCTCACACTGGTGGCCTGTGGAAACAGCAGAGTGGGGACTGATTCTTGACAGCCAACCAAATATCTCAATCTGGTCCTCAGGCCACAAATGTGATGGGCAGGCAGTACAATCAAGGGACACAGCTGGAAGCATGGTAAAGCAAGGTACAGGGCATCTGGCTGTAGAGTTTAAGTAGTGAAGAGTGAGTTCTAACTATATATACACAAAAAATAAATAAATAAAATTTGGGGCTCCTAAATTTGATTTTGATTATAGGATTCATCTCAGGACCAGCTGCTGCATGAGTTGTCGGTATGCTTTAGCAATAGGAAATGATAAAGCAGCACATGGTTCTCAGACTTCTGCCCTGAGAAGGAGCAAGCCTGTCTCTCTTCAGACACCTGATAAGTAAGTACAAGTTCAACAGGGGTGATCTGCTGAGACTATAGAGAAAATGACAAACAACTCCCTAGGGTATCTCTGCCAGTCACATTGATGAGAGAACTGAGGCATAGAGAGATCTGCTGTATCGCACCCTTCCTTATGAACCCCACTGGCTTCCTACTGACCAGAGGATAAAAACAAAACAGCTTGTTAGGGCTACAAGCTGAAACCTTCTCAATTGGTTTTTTCACTTTATCTTCTAGCATTTCCTCTGTACACATTCCCTTCAGCCATCCTAATGAATGACCATTCCTGAAACTCACCAGGACCTCCACCTTCCTTGGGCATTACCTATACTGACACGGCATCTCAGAATGTCCTCCAAAGACCAGATTCCCCTTTTGCTCACCTACCTCATACAGACCAACTTTCATGAGCCAGGTCAAATGAAAACCTCCCCTTGAAGCCTTCCCTGATCCCTTGAGGCAGTCAGTGTCCCATCTACTGTGACTCCACAGTTCTCTCTTTATTACTGTTTGCTCACTTATGCCATTGCATTATAAAATTACATGACTTTTTAAGCTCCCAAAGTTCAGGGAATACACTTTATTTTTCCCTTTGTAACCCATTTCTCAGCATGGGGTACATTCCTGATCTATGTTTACTGAATGAATAAACAAGCAGCAAAAACTAATGTTTATTGACTTCAACCATAGTGACACACTGTGCTAAGTACTGCACCCACATTCTCTCTATCACAGCATGGACACTACATCTGGATCATTCTTCTTTAGGCCAGGCCTGAGCCAGCAAAGCCTCTTTCTATTTCTGTCATTACTTTCCCAGGATCACTAAAGAGTGAGGGATAAGAGGGAAGGTACAACACCATTGCCCAATTCTGACAACTCACAAGATCTCCCCAAGAACCCAAGTACACATTGCTGTGACCTCCTCCAGACCACTTATTTCTTTAAGGTGTGTGTTTATCTGCCAAAATGTATTCTTTCATCACCAGAGCAAGCTAACCGCACTCCCACCTGCCCCTGCCCTCCCTAGGAGCCCTGGGGTGTGGTCTGGTGTGTGCTCCTGGCTGCAGGCTGACTCCTGGCTTGGGGATACTTGTTCCAGTCTTCATCCATGACCTTTCACCTCCAATTGCCTGGCTCTTCCTGTCCTCCTTAAGGCTCTGCATTTGTTTCTTTTCTCTTGCTTCCCTTACCTACTCAGAAGTAAAAAGTTCACGATTTTATTCGTTGTGAGAATAAATAACCCAAAACGAGGGTTTTAAACCCAAAACTTTAACATTCTAAAATATCTAAGTAGGATACCCAGCACACATATCACCTGAAAGATATTCCTAGAACCAAGGCTGAAGTTAAAGTGAAGCCTCACCAGGGGCTAGAGTAAGGGAGGAAAGTTCTAATCTTAACTAACTAATGAGTCCAGGTACCCAATGGTCTTGCCAGTTACTGTACTTTTACCCATATTTGAGAAATTCAAAGAACCTCAAAATTGCTGCTCTGAAATCTCCCTCATCATTTTAAGTAGGAGATTAAGAGATTTCATGTTGTTAAAACACTTTAATGGAAGGAATCTTAAATGACATTATCTAAATTAGCAGAAAACTGCCTTGATTTCCATTTCCACCAGCCACAGGCTTGGGGAAGAATGAGGAGACCCACAGCCAAGGTCCCCTCAGAGCTGACTGACAACAGTGGCTGTATCTAAGGACAGCCAGCCACCGCAGGCAGATACTCAGGGTGCCCAATCTCATTGATTTTTATAACAGGTCACTCCCATCCAAACTTACTGTTCTTCCCCCTATGAACATATAGGCCCAGGGGGAAAGAGGTCTGCATCATGTTTCAGTGAGCATCACCTGAATCCATATAAGCATATGATTCTATCTAAAACTCAATAATTCACTGAACTAGCATCCTTTTAGCATCTCTGCAGTCAATGCCTCTCAAAGAACAGCATTACAATTGAACTAGAAAATTAGAGCTTTTAGCTGGACTCCCTGGAGGTGCATATGTAAAACAGAATAATAAATGATTGTCATTTCAGTTCAGAACATAAAATTAATCATGGTAAAAGAGAGAGTCTGGAGCCCTTTGAGAAAGGCCACGTGGGTTGCTGGTCATCATCACTTGCCAGCAATGAGGTCAGCAATGGAAGAGCCCATTTTCTTTGTTACCTATCTGTGTGGAGTATCTGTAGTTGTATGTAACCTTTAGAGAGCCCACCAACAGGAAAATTATTTCCCAGTATTTTTTTTTCTGCTGAAAAATTCAAAAGCCCAGCCTCAGGCAGTAGAAACACAATCAGGCTACAAACATGATGAGCATACTTGTCTCTCCAGCAGGGAGGGTGGCAAGAAAGGCATCCTAAGGCCCTCAGGGGGCAGGCATATATAAGCAAGGCAAAGACTGTGAGAGCTTCTAGAAGCTTATCTTTGACCAGAGAGCATCAGTCCAGACTCTTTTAGGCAGAGAAAACCTAACAGCCACTGGCAAAAGGAATGGTGACACATTTTGAGAGCCAGTTGGAGTGTGTGTCTATGGCTATGTCGGCGTAAGAGCTTGGAGCCTCTGATGCAAAAGCAGTTAGATCCTCGCAACACAAAGTGGGGCTCTTGGTGTCTGCATTAGCTAGAAGAAATGCAGAATCTCAGGTTCCAACTTAGTCCTACTAAATCAGCACCTATCAATGGGCAATGTTTGTACACAGTGAATTGTGTTATAGCACTGGTTTATAGCACTGTTTCCTGATCTTTGGGAGACATTTTAGAGTTGTGTTGGTATTTGCCCAGATGAGCCCTTACTGAGGCAAAAGAGAAATGTGTTTTGCCAAATTAATGATTGTGTATTGCAGAGACAAGCCTCTGATCTCCTAAGCTTTGTTTGGAATAAATTTATATAAACACAGGACTGTGGCCTATAAGTCAGTGTCATTGGAAGGAGGTGAACCCTACTCCTTAGTCTATCAAGAACAGCTATCTTAGGGCACCTGGGTGGTACAGTTGGTTTGGTGTCTGACTCTTGGTTTCAGGTCAGGTCATGATCTCAAGGTGGTGAGATCCAGCCCTGCATAGGGCTCTGCCCTCAGTGTGGAGTCTGCTTAAATTTCTCTCCTTCTCCCTCTGCCCCTACCCACTCTCCCTCTCTCAAATAAATAAATGAATCTTAAAAAAAAAAAAAAAATAGCTCCCTAGAAAAGGGATTTGACTTTTTTTTTTTTTTTTTTTTTTGGTATTGACTTGTAACTAAGTATTAAAAGAGGCCAAGTTGGGAGCCTCTATAGAGGGATGATCCTAGATACAAACATTTGAAGCATCCTTTGGGAAGAGGCTACATCTGCAGGCAATGGATGATAAGTAGCGAGCTCCTCCAGGGGAACACAGGGAAGCAAAGGAGATACACATTTCTAATTGGGCCTCCATATATCTCCTGCTCTCAGAACCTTGTTTTGTCCCTACTCTTAGCCCTACCCCCAGGCACTGCCCCTCCATCCCCCTTTCCCCCTAAACCCAAGCCTTCTCACAGACCAAAGCTACCTTCTCCTCTCTACTACTAACTACTACCCCACCCAGGCTATAAAACCTCCTCTACCTCTTAAAGCCATCATGTCCCACACCCCAACTCCACCCTCTCTGAAGGACAGCAGTCCTAAATCAGGGAGATGTTATGGGGAAGGTCTGCTTAAAACCCAGGAATACCTCTCAGGGGCATTCTAAGTCCTCTCCCTCCCCCACCACATTGCCACCTTCTTCAGCTGGTAAGTGCTACTGAAGCTGAATTGAAGGGCATGCAAAGAAGTGAAAGAGACAGAGTTGGCTCTGCATGCCCAGACTTCAAGGGAAGAGGGTCCCTGAGAAGAGGAGAGTGCCCCTTGCTCATTGATCAGCCTTTCTCCTGTATCCACGAACAAAGGAAAGTACTTTTCAGACCTCATCATCTGTTTATAATATTATATTCTCAGAACTAGCAGGTAAGAAAGGCTGGAGGGTTACTATTGTAGACTTGTGTATAACCAAATGTGCTTATAATCTCCAACAGTCTTGATGATTTGGACAGCACTTGGGGTAAGACAGACTGAAGTTTGAGTCACATCTTTACCTTCTATGAGCTTTGTGACCTCAGGCAAATTTTTGAACCAGTTTTGTCCTTAATTTCTCCTTTGTAAAATGGAGAATAATAGTGATCCCATAAGGTTACTTAGATGCACAAAATAATATACATTCTCTGGCATATCAGAGGTCAGTAAAATTTTATTCAACTTATCATATCAAAAGGATATCACCAAACTATTTCCTATACAATGGAAATAGTTCCTAATCTTAAATGGTTTTTAAATACTTAAGACTAAAATTTGAACTTGATACTTTATTGGTTGAATGGTAGGGATAAAGGTTGACAACGACTTCAAACTTTAGAATCAGACCATTTAAGAGAATTTTTCGTCAGTATAAATATTGATTAAAAATAGGGGCATCAGAAGAATCAAACCTGGTTGAGAAGGGAGGGAGAGGAGAGGTGAGAGGGAACAGAAGCTTTTGTGACACTGTGTTTAGAAAATGCCCCTAGAACAATAAGAACCAAAGGAAATCCAATAGTAACATCATGAAACAGCAATAACATCATTAATGTCCCTCTTTTTGCATTTCTATTATCAAAGCTAGGCATTTTGCTTAAAGGTTAATAACACATTATTTACTGATTTTAACTCCTTGGTACTAAGTGTTGTTCCTGGTAATACAAACATAATTTTCTGAAATGCAAACATATTTTCATATACCACTAATGTTGAATTCCCTAAAAAAGAATTTTCCTGCTTATATCAACACCTTTGGGAATCAAATCCTACTTTTAACACTTACGTAAGTCATCTCCCAGCTGTACTATTTATCATTATTTAGACTTCAGCCATAGTCAATACAGAGGTTAACATATTTATAATCAAATGTATCTTCTGTAATAAATGACTAAGAGTCGATCTAAAAATCAAGCATTGTACCTGTGCATTCACAAAATGAATAAAATGTGACAGTTGAAAAGTATATTTTGAAATATATATATACATATATATATATATCTTGAAAACAATCCGAAGTTCAAACATCATTCTTTACTGAGTTCAGCTCAATATCAAGAAATGTCACACCAAGAGCGTCTAATTTTGGAAAGTTTTCACCTAAGGGGAAACAGGGTTGGTCTGAAAAGAAGTTTGGATGCATTTTCCACTACAGTGTTCATTGCTGCCAACATGACAGCAACATGTTGGAATTTAAGAAAAAGAATAACACAGAAAGAGAACATGAGAACAAATTCATCTAAGGGTTTCTTAAAACCTATACAATGTCACCAGCAGCAATTTTCTCTTAGAACACAAGGAGACAGACATGCTCTCAACCCGTGTCTCATTAAGAACCCTGTGCTTCATGCATGAAAATCACCATCTTCCAAAGGGCTCTGAAATATACTGTGTGATGCCTCCCGCTGGAATGCACACTAGTGGATGGGAGGAAAGATACTGAAGAATACCTCTGGGAGATTTGGGGCAACCCACTTAGAATATGCCATCCTCAAATATTCATTGAACACTTAATCTCTAAAATGAAGTCCTGAGTTTTAGGGAGCAAAGAAAAGAGAGCACCCACTGTCTACAGGAAACATGTGAACAAGTAGCTGATGAATTCTTTTCCTCACAAATTGCAAAATCAAAGTGAATTTGTAGGTATTTTGTTAAGCGGGCTAAGTAAGTGTATCTTAGTCCAAGTGCAACAGATCACTTCATTAGTTACCTCTGCAAGAAAAGCAATGCTAATAGTCACCATTAATTAAGCTTCAGCCATCTTAGTTCCTGAGAGTATCATTATGCCATGTAAATTAAATTCTGGTACTTCTTCAGAGGTTCATGGGGTTTTTTGGGCAGGTAAGGTGTATGTTGGTTGAATTTCAGGCAAGATGAGTAGGAAAACCTGAGATAAGCTCCTTATTTGCCATAAGGACAAGGCAAAGGTCCTGACTGGCTTTTCAGAAGCTTCAGCCAGCCCTGAGCAAAGCAGAAGCCATGTCATCAGAGGCTCTCCACCAACAAGCCTTGGACATTCACACTGAGCTCTTTGTCTCATGGCTAATCTGAAGACTTCTGACCACTCCATCTGTTCCATGTGATTTTTAGAATAAAGTCACATGGTATTGTTGGACTGGGAGGGGCTTCAAATACTATTTGTGGTAGACATCTTTCCAGGAATAGGGGATGGTTGTTGATAAAGACTGCTTTCACCCAGCATCCCACTGCCTCATTTCCAAGTCTGGGGGATGGGCTATCTTTGGGTAATAAGCACTGCTTTTTCTCTATTTGCAGCAGGTAGGTCACTTACAGGACATTGTGCTCGGTGCTGGAAGGAAACTTCGGATGCACACCCAGTGAAATTCTGTATCTGGGAGGCTGGCTGTACTGCTCCACCTTGGATCCCACAATCCTTTCTTCTAGGTCTCACTCTCAATCTGTCCCAAACTACCACCATGATACACTTAACTCAAAAGCCTAGAGAATCAAATTTTGCCTCTGCATTGAACTGCCCTAATATAATCTCTGGTACAATTTAATAGACCTGCAATACAACCTAGGATGTCACATTTACACAATTTAAAAGGATTTGTGTTTTATTTTTAAGTTGAAGGGGACTTTGGGGTACCTGAGTGGCTCAGTCAGCTAAGCGTCTGCCTTCAGCTTAAGTCATGATGAAGGGTCCTGGGATCCAGCTCCCATGGGCTCCGTGCTCAGCAGGGAGTCTGCTTCTCCCCCTGCCTCTCTCCTGCTCAAGCTCTCTCTCATTATCATTCTCGCTCACTCTCTGTCTTATGCTCTCTCTCTCTCAAATAAATAAATAAAATCTTAAATTTTTTTTAATAATTTAAAAAGTTAAAGGGACTTTGCAAAGCAACTGTTCAACTTCTCATTTTATTAATAAGAAACTGAGACCTAGAGGTGACCTGCTATGACTGTCAACTCACTGGAAACTGTGAATCCTAGTCTAGGGCCCTCGACACTGAATTCAGAGACTAATAAACCAAATGACTCCTCAAGATCTGGTATAAATAATAAGATGAACGGATATCATGAGGAAAATAGTAGCTAGAAGCCATTCTGTTTCTAACATGATGGCTTTAATTTGGAAATTAAAGACTGCTCACTACCATCTCTAGAATATTGGCCTCTCTTTCTCTCCTGCTTTCCAAATGCCATGTGAATGTCACTCCTTGGCAGATTCTTCCCTAAAAGCCCAGGAAGAGGAGAACCTGTGCAATGTGGCTCATAGCTTCCACTCTGGACAAAAGAGGTGGTGATGTTAAGCTGACAACAGATGACCCCACACTGATTAGTTCATTGGTGTTTAAAAGTGTGATAGGGCAGGGAGTCCATGAATACTTAAGCAAAGGGGATTATTAAGCTGTTAGCCAATTAACCAGAGAATTGATTGATCAGAATGAATCTTTTTATAAATCCTTTCTCTCTCTTTCTTTCTCTCCCCTCTCTCTTTCTCTCTCTCTCTCTTTCCAAAAACTACTTTGCCCAAAATACTTAGAAAATCTCTCTCTTCTCAGTAGAGATCATGTTCAAGGGACAAAACGTGCCATTTAGGAAGTTAGAAGCTATAGTGGGTGCTGACAGTCATCCTTTGGAAAGGAAAAATGCTGGGATGTAGGGTTCAGATGGTGATGGAAGGCACAGTAGAAGATTTAAGAGACTTCCACCTTTGCTAAGTGAGGGCAAACCAGGAGGAGGGGCTCTGGACTTGGATATAAACTGATTTCAAATTTGCCCAAAATGAATGATATCTTCTCATCAGAGATGTGCTATGTTGCACATTATTCCTCATAAAAGGCAAAACCAAATCAATGGACATATTGTTAATCTTACAAATTC
Source organism: Canis lupus dingo (assembly GCF_003254725.2). Lineage (NCBI taxonomy): Eukaryota > Metazoa > Chordata > Mammalia > Carnivora > Canidae > Canis > Canis lupus. The sequence goes on along the minus strand of NC_064259.1, from coordinate 16,296,673 downwards.
CCAGATGGTAGTTTTTATGAGTCTCTTAAAATAATTCATTCAATCTATATTTACTGAGCACCTACCTCATTCCAGGCCCTGGACTAGTAAAAAGAAATGCATAGATGAATGAGACAAAATTCCTGCCTTCAAGGAACTACTAACCTAGTATGGAGACAAACTTTTTTCTTTTTTTTTTTAAGATTTATTTATTTTAGAGTGAGCAAGGGCAAGTAAGTGAGCATAGGGGAGTGGGATGGAGAGAGGAGAGAAAGAATTTCAAGGAGATTCCCTGCTGAGCAGAGAGCCCTGACCTGGGGCTCTGTCCCACAACCCCAAGGTCATGACCTGAGCTGAAATCAAGAGTCAGACACTCAAAATTGTGCCACCCAGGCACCCCAAGGTGTAGACAAACTTAACAGACAAGCCTGCTACAAAATACACTAAGTGCATTTTGACAGAGAAACAAAGGACAATCAATGGGAAACAGGAAAGAGTAAGTGTCTGGCTCCTCCGAGAGGGACAAGCTTAGCCGAGGAGGTAATGTCTGAACTGAGTTTTGTAAAATGAATAGGCTTTCAATAGGCAGAAGAGTGTGTGACAGGGTGTGAGGCTTCTAGGCAATGGGACCAGTGTGTACAAAAGTAAGTAGACATCACATAATGGTTCAATTTTATCAGTTAACTTGACAGGGCCTATGGCGCCTAGTCTTTTGGTCAAGCACTAGTCAAGATGTAGCTGTGGAGATAGTTTGCAGATGTGGTTAACATCACAATCAGCTGAATTTACATAAAGGAGAATACCCCTGACACTGTGACCGGGCCTCATCCAATCAATTGAAGGCCACAAAAAGCAAAAACTGAGGTTTCCTTGAGAAGAAATTCAGCCTCAAGACCAGAAGATAGAACCCCTGCTTAAGTCTCCAGCCCACCAGCCTGCCCTCTAGGACTTGCTAGTGAATCTATGAACATAGATTCCTATTGGTTCTTTTTCCCTGAAAGACCCTGATGGATACACAGCAGGTGCATGATGTGCCTAGGCAAGAAGAGGAAAGACATTGTAGCAGAGGTATGAAGAGGGGTGGCAGATGGAACCACAGGGGAGGTTAGTGCCATTAAGAATAACTTACTGCAACATGCTCAGTAATTAGGATTTTATCCTATAAATGAATAGTGGATTTTAGGCAAGGTCTGCCAAGCCTTTAGAAAAATTCTCTGGGACCTTCCAAATAGAGGGATGGCCTCACAGACACTATGTCTTTGTCAGTCTGGACCCTAGGATTTAGCCTATCACTCCCCTTTTTCTAAAAAAAGGATTTTATTAATTTATTTGAGAGAGAGAGACAGAGAGAGAGCACAAGCAAGGGGAGGGCAGAGGGAGAAGCAGACACTCCACTGAGCTAGGAGCCTGACACAGGGCTTGATCCCAGGACCTTGGGATCACAACCTGGGTCAAAGGCAGATGCTTAACCAACTGGGCCACCCAGACACCTTTGGCCTATCACTCCTTTGTATCTATTCACTAGGTCTCTGCAGCTTCTTCACCTTGTTTTTGTGTGTGCTAGGTGAGGTATATGAGCAAGCCAGGTTGTGTTGGTCGCCAGAATTTCAGGTCATCCACCCCTACCAAGGGCCTCAGTGAAGCCCATGAACACAGACGCTTTGCCTGTCGCCTGCTTCCCTGGCCCATCAGTATTGCAATTGTCACCATCCTGAGTGACACCCTTGGAAATTCATCACCATGTCACATTTGGCAGCTGAATCAACGGGTGCTTTTTATTTATTTATGAAGTGAGCACTGGGGAGCAGTGAAGCTCTGTCTCCAGATCTATAGGGCTGCTGATTTTGAGAGAGCAGCATATTTATTCAAAACCATCCTCAGCTGCGTGAGACCTTTACACATTTGTAAGTAAATAGACCGGGATTATTCATGCTTCTTGTGCAGGCCCCCATTCATTGCCTTCCCCAAAGGCTGTAGGCAGCCGGCAAGTGAGAAGGTTCCAGCCAGTCAGGAGGGCAAAATTCATCACCAGGTGATTTGTTTACTGCCATTCACCTAAAGGACTCCTGGCTGCATTGTAGAAAAATCACTAATCTGCCAGAAAAATGTGGCCACCTTCCTATCCATGCTCTGGAGACAACTCCCAGCAGGTAGCACCAGGGATTGAGGCAGGGAGAGAATTCAATACTTGCCCCCAGAGAACAGCATCACAGAGAGCCACCCCAGCTTCACTTCATACTGTCAACCCAGCACGCACAGCTTTGCATGTTCCTAACCCAGGGAATATACAAAATCTAAAGTGCTTCTCCTTGATTCCCAAATGCTTAGCAAGTCTCCACAATGCCTTTCTTCACTCTGAGGCCTTCAAAGAGATGAGGCCAATCTAATTGGATTTAGGAGCATGAAATACAAAGAACTCAGTTTAAAATCAGATTCTGATGTCAAGAAATATTCAAAATGTTTGGGGCTTGTATTTTTCTCCACTTAATCTCCTAAAAGAAGGTTTTTATAGTTCTCTAAGGATTAGGTAATCTAGCAAAAATCCAAATCTTTTTTTTTTTTTTTTTTTCAAATATGTCCAAGATGCAAGGAATGACTGAACTGGGATATTTGAAGGAGCTGGCCTAACTAATACAAAAGAAGGAAAAGATCACAGGGTGCCAAAAGTGTCCCCCAAAGATTCAAATACCTTCTGTTTTCGCTAATGGATGCTCAGCAACTGAAATTTCTAGGAAGAGAGGTCGTCTAGAGAGGGGGTGTAGAGTGGGCTTCACATGGGAGAAATTTCTGCAGAGATCTAGTTTGTGGTTAAATATTTGAAATTTTGCTCTTGTCGAGCAAACAGCAAACCCTGACTCAGGTCCTTTGATGAAGAACGTAGTAGTTGAGGCAGCATGCCCAAAACCCCTGACCCTGAGCCCATTCTAAAGCAGCAGTCTTTGCTCCAGCATTTGAAAGAGAAGAGAAATGTGGGGAAGCATGGAGATCTGCAAAACTCTGCCTCTTGCTCTTCAAAGCCTAAGATTTATAGCCAGTGTTTCAGTCCAAGACTTCCTTGTGGGAGAATTGCTGGCTGTTTTGTTTTAATGACCTTTTGCATACTGTTTGTTCGTGTAAACTAAAAGCAGTGCATGAGTGATGCTAGGTGATGGTTGACAAGCATTATGCTGGCTCTCGGTACTTTGTCTTGGAGACGTCATTCTCTCTTCTGCTCTAACCTTCACCGCTCCACTATTGATCTTTACCCAGACACAGCTCCTGCTTTGACCACAAGCCCAGAGAATACAAAAGCATAATTGATACAGATACTCCCTTTGCCTGGGAAGAGGAAAGACCCCTGTCTTCCTCAGCCACTTGCCCCTCCACTCAGTAAGCTATTTCTATGGCACTTATTTTTAAGTGCCAGTGTCAGGGGTTGTCAAATAAATCTTATTGCACAGATGCCATAATCTGCATATTCACAAAACCTTTTTAAGACAACACAAAAATCTGCCAAAGTATACTATGTTTTGAAAATGGATTACTAATAATGCAAATGATAAGGCACTTTTTGTAAGCATAATTAATTGTAAGACCCTCTTCTTTCTTAAAAAGATTTTATTTATTTATTCATGAAAGACACAGAGAGAGAGGCAGAGGAAGAAGCAGGCTCCATGCAGGGAGCCCAATGTGGGACTTGATCCTAGGACTGCAGGATCACACCCTGAGCTGAAGGCAGAAACTCAACTGCTGAGCCACCCAGACGTCCCAATTGAAAGATCCTCTATAAGGTACATGTGAGACATGGACATCTGAGATTTTGCCTTTTCTTGTTATAATAGAAACTGAAACTATTATAAAGTTTCCATATTGTGACATTTTTTAGAGTTAATATTACTTAAAGTTGCTTATGATCCCTGCAAAGATGAGGCCAAATTAATTAAATCAACAAGAAAATAATTTCAGAAAGGATAAGCTGCCATTCCATCTTAAAATTACCACTGTATCTAAGACTAAAGAGGAGATGGTGAGATTTGAAGGACACAGCACCCTGCACCAAGGCAACCTCCATCCTTATCCTCATCAAGCCCTGCATCTACTTGACCTTAGCCGTTGGCCATACCTTATTCATTTGAGACAGAGGGAGTTGTGCCAGCAGTTTCTTTAAAGAGCAAAACATTAGAAAAGGAATTTTTCGAGAGGGTAAACTCTAAGGAAGAGGCAAGAGTGGCTGAAGGAGACATATTCCTGAGACCCATTTCTTGTCAGGTATTGCTGAAACCTAGAAGGCCGCGACCTGACCTTAAATGGTGGTACTGGTCACACTGGGAAAAGTTGTGCCCCAGAGCAACAAGGGGGAGATCCCTGAAAATTGTTGCATCTGGCTAAGACACACAGGCTCTGGCTGGCACAGCAATTGGATTTTGTCTCCTACTTGGCAATCACTGCTATTGCTGTGAGTAGCTTAGGGATGATGGCTAAAATACAAGTGACAGAGAATTCAGGGGCAGTTTTTTTTTTTAAGATTTTATTTATTCATGTGAGACACACATGAGAACTTGGTATGTGACTGCAGGTAATCTGTGAAGGAAAAAATTTGATAACCTTTATGTTTCCAGCCAGGGGGGCAGTGGCAAGGGCTACTGAGAGGAGGGCAGTGGAAGGACAAAGAAGAGCAGACCCAATAAACATGGTGCCACCTTACACAAAAGTGACTTAGGATAATCAAGAAGAGGTATCCTACAGGCAACTGGGTCAAGGAAATGAAACTCAGGAAGACAGTCTATTTTGAAGATCAGGATTTGGGAGCTCTCAACTTACAGGCATTGTTTGAAAATGAAAAGTCAAGCAAACCTAAGTATACACAGCTTTGCCTAATGGCAAAAACTGGGACAGTAGCTCCGGGGGCTCAAGCCCTGTTCTTTCTTTTCCCTACACTGTGAAGATTAAAAGAAAATTTATCTGAACAATATTATCCCCAGTGATATCCAAGACCTAATCCCCAGAACCTGTATTCGGTCATATGGCAAAGAGGAATTAAGGTTGCTAACCAGCTGACCTTAAAAGAGAGATTATCCTGGATTATTTGGATGAGCCCAACATAATCATAGGGGTCCTTATAGGTAAAAGAGGGAAATCGAAGAGAGAGTCAGAATCAGAGAGAAAACAGGGTGAGGATTCCATCCAGATCATGATGGCTTTGAAAATGAAGGACTTGCCATCTTGATGGCTTTGAAAATGAAGGGGCCAAGAGCCAAGAAAAGCAAGTAGCTCTAGAAGCTTGAAAAGGCAAGAAAATGAATTCTCCTTTAGAGGCTTCAGAAGAAATGCAGTCCTACCAACATCTTGACTTTAGCCCACTTAGAACTGCTGGTATCTGGAACTATAACTCTCTTTCTCTCATCTTTTCTTTCTAGGCCTTACGTCCTTTCCACATTTCTTTCTCTCTCTACCTTCAATGTTCCCCTCTCCCTGACCAAGTCCCAGGAGGTAGCTGCCAAGATACCACCATTCGGGGACTCTTCTGAGAGGAACAGACCCTGGCCTAGAAGGAAGTCTCTTGGAAATATCTCTTGGGAGCCATCAATGGCAGGGAATCCTGCTGAGAGAACACGCAGCCTTCTCGTGTATCTACCCAAACTGCAAGGTGCTCTCAGGACCAATACCTGAGAGGGAGGGAAGACAGTGGAATTGACCAGAAGGATATGATGCAGTCACAAAGGCCTGAGACGGTCCCCTTGTAAACTCAGCAGCTGGGATGGTCCTGCAGGGCTGTCCCAAACTAGGACAAAGCACTAGACATTCTAAACTCTGTATCAATCATTCACTGGATGGGGGCTACTCTCCAAAAAGGGGACTAGGCAAGGCAGCTCTCTTCAGCTAAAAATAATCGTAGAATGGGGTGAGTCCCAGCCATAAACTGTCTGGCATCAGCATTCTCATGGCTGAAAAACTGAGGGCTTCAGCTCTTCAGGAATGTTGGGTAATCAGCATTTCCCCTCCCCCCCACATCAGGGTTTCTTTCAGTCCCTTCCTTTTTACCCTCATCTCCAAGACCCAAACTACACACTACCACCCCACTGTACCCTTTCCTCAGCCGCAGGGCTCTCTCCCATCCTGTAGACCCCAGGGGACACTGCACTCCCCTCACTTGGAGTTTTACTTGACTTGCTGCCTCTGCAACTTACTGACCACGATCCCTTCCCTACCTGCACCAGCTCAGAATACTCTAAAGGATTCTCTTTGCTATTCAACCCTGACATCTTCTGATCTTCATCTGCTCAACCTGCCTCCCTACTGCAACACACAAACGTACACACACACACATGCATACACACGGCAATACATTGGTCAGACCATACAGCATAAGGCTAACCATACCAATATGTTTTTTTTAAGATATTTGATTGATGCATACAAGAAAGAAATGGTGGTAGATTTAATTCCTCAAACTAGGGGAATGAGCTGGGGCAACAGGTACACAAATTTCTGGGATATGTGGTAAAATTCTCCCGCTTCCAGTACCCAGACTGTAGGAAAGCTGCTATTGCTTCTGACCTAGCATAGAAATCTCCAGCTGTTTTTGCTGCAGAATGATGACAGCACTGCTGGATGAGCAACAAACTCTAAAACTCATCCAGTACCAGACCAGAGCAGTTATGATATAGGACTCCTGAGTTTGTCCCTCTTCACTTCCCAGCCATTGTCCTTCCAGCTAAATTGCCTCTCAATTATATGTGACATAAACTTTCAGGTTCTTGGTTCCCTATTTAATAGTCAGACAAATAATGGTCTTAATTGCTCGTGAAAGACCTATAAGATTTTAGAAGGAAAAGCTAATGAAACGGGAAAAGAATAAAGCTGCTCTTGGTTGCACTATCTGAATAAAGAGCCCCACTGGCTGATAGCAGGTGACCCCTGATTTTTGCTTTATCTTTCTTACCTTTTCATTTTGTTGGTTATAGCCACGGGGGTGACAGAGCAGAGAATACCACTTAGTGAGCTGTTATTGGTCTGAAACTGTCTTATTGCTTTGTGGAAAGAAATTGCAGGAAGCATTTTTAGATATTGATATCTGTTTGTCAGAGAAAGTACAGTCATTCATAAAGGGTTCCGACAGGTCAATTTTGCAGAGAGAATCAACCACCTGGAATCTGCACTTTCTTATTTTCAAACATTGGCTTCACCCAGGGTTCACAAAATGGGCCCTAGAATCTTTGACCATCTTGTCCCCCCACCCAACCCTGCCCCAAATTTGGAGGAAACAGTCCGATTGGATTTTGATCTGTTAATCACTCGTCCTCCAATTTATTTCATTTGTAAATGGGAATTTAGCTGATTTTATTATTCTGCATTATTAAGCATCGTCTGTTTCCAGATGGTCTGCAGAGCAGGTCTGAGCTGAGAGTGTGTGTCATTGGACCTTTGCTAATCTATCACTGGGGGCACATGTTCTGCAGGCTTCACTTTCAATAACTGGTCTGTGTTTTTCCAAATGGATTTACATTTTTATGTTCAACTGATGACTTCTCTAGAGACACATAACATGAACGTCTGGCTCACTATTATTACATGTACAAGTCATAAAGCTATATAATAAGACTCATAAAAACATGCAAATAGTACTTTTCCAGGGAGGAAAGGAACATGATCCCCCCTAAAATCAGAAGCTTTGCAAAGCTGATTGCTCTGCTGGGAAATGACAGGAAGGAAGGTGAAACTTCCTTTGGGATGTCCCTTCATAGATAGATAGATGATAGATGAGAGAGAGAGAGAGAGAGAGAGAGAGACAGATAGGCAGACAAGCCCAACAACTACAGAATTTTGTGCGGCTGGGGAGCCAGCTCCAGGGGTCAGGAAAAGAGGGCCCCAGCACTGCCCTGCTCTCAGCTAAAATGTATTTTCCCTTCTCTCTACTATGAACGCCTGTGGGAGCTCCCTCATTCATACTCTCTACCCCTGGGAACTCCATCTTGAGGCCCATTTAAAATCCTTTCTTTTGTGGGATGCCTGGGTGACTCAGTGGTTGAGCTTCTGCCTTTGGCTCAGGACATGATTCTGGAATCCGGGATCGAGTCCCACATCAGGCTCCCTGCAAGGAGCCTGCTTATCCCTCTGCCTGTGCCTCTGCCTCTGTGTGTCTCTCATGAATAAATAAATAAAATCTTTCAAAAAAAAAAAATTCTTTCTTTCACTCAGTGGCTCCTCTCCACCAGAGCCCTCTCATTCAACACCCTTAGTTCTTGGTTTTATAATCTGCCTGTGCTTTTAATCTGTAGAAGGTTCCTGATTTTATCTCTTCAAAAGTATCACAAACTCTTCAAGAATATATACTTCTAAATAATAAATAAATAAATAAATAAATAAATAAATAAATAAATAAATGACAGAATATATATGTCTTCCTCATTCACCCCTCCTCCAACATGGCCTGCATACTCTATAGAGTTCATCCAACAGTTGCCTCAATCAGTAGACACTAAATAAAAGTGCGCACTTTAGGTATTCAAAGCATATTCATGAATGGGTTCTATGCTTACCTTCAATCCTTTTCCATGCTGCAGACACAGTGGATTTTTCTAACGCAGATCTGTTCATATCGCCCACCAACTTAACAACCTGCCTGATGGGGCCTTCCAAGTCTTGCCAAGTCTAGCTATTGCCTTCTTAGCCAGCTCCCCTTGCTCCAAACACACAAACACAGCTACATCCAGTTCCTCACACACCAGGGTTTCACCTGCTTCAGGCCTCTCAGTCAGACTAGTCCTTCTGTGTAAAGTGCTATTCTTCCTTCTTTGATAGTTAACATCTACTAAATGGCTTACTTATCATTCAGTTCTCAATTATTAAGTATTTCTTCTCTCTGGAAGTCTTCCCTGATCCTCTAAATTCACATCGCACCTGATACTTCCCCTTTGCAGTATTTTCCACAGTTAAAATTAATTTATGTAATTACTGAACTAATTTCTATTGACCTGTGGAAACCGCTTTATAATGACTGGGACTTGACTTCACTTACCGCTGCAGCATAGAGCTTCGCTAGGATCCTGGCATATAATAGGCACTCGAGAAACATTCTTTAATAAACAAGTAAATAAACACAAAATATGATACAGTTTGCCTCTTTATCCCCGCACCCCTCCCCCCCCCCTTTTTTTTTTGCCGAGGCATCTTAAGTATTTGGTAAAATATAGGTCACAAGTATCTCAAAACACTTACACCACCAAGATGCATAATTGCCCCAGGGATGTCCAGATGATTCTCAGTCCCTGATCCTTTATAACTTCCCTCAGTCACATAATTGAGCAGCAACAACAAAACCAAAAGACCCTGGAGCAGTGCATGGGAGTGAAAGACAACATTGCTGAGAAATCTGTCCTTCCTGAATGCCCTCTCCCCTCAGCTTCCAGGCTTCCGTATTCTCTGGAATCCCTTCTCCCTTCTGACCTCTCTCTCTTGGCTTCCTTCCCAGGCTTATTGACCTAGGTTTGTCCTGTAAATGTTAATGGTCTGTTCATGGACCTATTTTTGGAGCTTTCTCTTCTCATTCTGAGTTTTAGATTTATATGTCCAGCTACCTCCTACACCTTGCCCTCCTCCCCCAGAAACCTTAGATCATGTAAAAAATAACTTTTCCTCTTTATTCTCCACTCTCAAACAAAAACAAGATAGAACAAAAATCTTCTTCCTTCCCCTGGTTCTCCACCTCAGAGAATGACACCACTTTGGTTTCTTTGTGATTCAAGTCATGCAACTTTGAGTAATCCTTGACCATGTCTCAATCCCTACAACTAATTAATCACCAAGTCCTACTACTATCACCCTCTAAATGTCTCTCAAACCTGCCCACTCCCCACCACCATCACTGCTACTACTTGGTGTCACCATTTTTCTCCTGGACAACTGTAACGACTTCTTATTTATGAAGATAAGAAGATATCATATCTTCTTATGCCCCTTTTTTTGCTCTAACTATAAGCCAATTTCTACCTTATGGCCAGAGTGATATTTCTAGAATAAAAATCTGACCCCGCCATTTCCCTGTCCAATGCATCACTGATTCTCCTTTGCTCTTTATACTGTATCCAATAGCACAGCCTGGCATTCTCCCTCTGCTTCTTCCCATAAACCTCTGTGGTCCAGCTATTCTGAACCACTTGCTTCCTCAACATGATTTCTGTTATCTCTGGGTTTTACATGTGTTCCTCTTTCTGCCTCTCCATTCCTACTTGATTGTCAAGTGTTAACATAAATATTAACTTTTCTGTAAAGATTTCCAGATTCTTGGGTTAGGGTAGTCAATCCTCCTCTGCACACAGGAGGAACAGCAACTCATAGCTATCAGCCACCTGTGTTACCCCAATGCTCCCTCTAGAGTACTCATCTCTTTAATCTCTTGTGATCTTCGGCTCTCATGCCCTCCCCTCACTGTTGCTAATTATTAACAGTTCGTGTTTTTTTGAGTTCACACTAAACACGTGATTCCTTTGCTCAAAAAACTTCAACCTTAAACTCTTCAAGGTAAAGAAGTCAAACAAAACTGACCATATGTAAAAGGGCTAATTCAAATGTCATTTGTACCTTATGTTTATTTAGATTTAGAAGATATGAGTGTAGATTTTATTTTACATGGGCAGAGAGGAAAACAATAAATTATGGATAAGACTTTGAAATGAAAACAGATATTAAACACAATGCTCAAGGCATATTATGTGATCCTCAAGGCTATTAGTCTGTGGAAGGGCCCATGTTCACCTTGCTCATCACTGCCAGCCCCAGTGAAACAGTTGTTGAAAGAATGGGTTATAACTATAAAAGCTACATATAATCAGCAAAAACCAAACTGCAGAACTCATTGTTTGAAATATCTCTTTCCTTGATACCTCATTGATGATGTATGTCATCTGAAACAAGAAATTTCTTTGATGAAAGATAGACATATTAAGGCATCTCTTACAAAGTCAACTGTGTGTATGGGTTGAGTATTGAGAGAGTATAGAACTGAAGAAGGAACAGCTGCACTGCAGTAGATAACCACTAGACTGGCACTTAGAAAGCTCCACCCCATGGGACCTTCACAAGTCTCCTATCCTTTCTGCAACTTGGTTTCATTTCCAGAGAGTCTGGGATAGTCACACTTACCTTGTGAGGTTTGATGTGAAAGATGAAGGAAATAACATTTTTGAAATCACACATCTCATAACAGATACTCATAAATATCAGTTTTATTATTTATTTCATAAAACAAGACTCCTCTCGTTGGTGAACTCAACAGTTGGCAGGAGAGATAAGCACATACATACATACATAATAAACAAAGAGGTCATGTGGGATGGAATCTGAGCCTCCAGGAAAGAGAAGTACTTTCATGGAGTGGACTGTCCTAAAAGTAGAAAATAGTGTATAGTGCTACAGTGAGAGCCTGCCATCTCTCAAGTACTCCTCTCCTCCTTTCTACTCCACTCGTGGCTCCCAGCCCCTGACCTGGGCTGATGAGCTTCTATCAGCTGGAATCTCTGATTTGTTAAGCCAAAAGTACAATATACTCCAGGTAAAACCATTGGAAGCCTTTCTGCTGTTTCTAGTTGTAAATATAATAGTGAGTCTCTCTCTTAAATATAATTTTATCTATACTAATAAGGCCAAATGAAGATGTCAAATCATTAAATATAACTCAATCCCCTAAGTCTTCAGGTGATTTTCTTTTGAAAAGTTCATTTCCTCAGAAATTTATTTTTCCCTCTACTACCTTTCCTAATTCCCCATCCCCTCATCTGTCCTTCCAGGCCAGATATCTGGCCTTCAGTAGAATGGGAAGCACACCCTTCACTCGATATGTGCCTTGTCTTCCATATAAGTTAGGTGCTGGGCAAAGAAAGAAGTTTATGCACTAGCCCTAGCACTACCGGAGCTGGGCAGGCACCTGTAAGCCCTTGCCTTCTCTGATCTTTTAAAATGAAATGTACTCCCCATATTGCATATGCCCCCATTCCCTAGCATTCACCCACCCAAATATACACCCCAACTCCATTCAATGGATTTCTATTCATCTTTTAAGACAGAACTTATCACCTCTTCTGAGAAACTGTCCCAAATACCCTCTGAGAAATATTGTTCATTTTGGCCACTCTTTATGAGCCTGTGGGTACACACTAGTGATATTCACAGTAATGTCTAATATTTTGTTTCCTCACACTACCATCTACATGATGTAGAAACACAGCCCCTGCCAAGAATTCCCACAATGACCTTCTGGCTGTTCCCTATGTCTCACAATGCCTCATATGTGCTCTTGGATAAATCTGCCTCCAGTGGAAACCCAGTCTCCACCTCTGTTCTGGCAGTCTTTTCCATCATGCTCTACTGCTTTTCCCCTGAAAACTGTGGTCTCTCTAGAGTCATCTCATGATCTTGTGAACTCCACAGCCTGGAGATACTCTAGAGACACTGTAATCTCCACAGGACTTGTTCACTACCTCAGTACCCCAATATACCAACACTAATGTATTTGAGCAATATTCCCAAAGTGTTCTCCCAGAATGGAGTTTTATAGAATACCACATATGTTCTATAGATTTTTTTTAATCCTGGATTCCATGGTTAAGTAAGTCGAGGGATTCTATTTTTTTTAAAGATTTTATTTATTAATGAGAGACACAGAGAGAGAGAGAGAGGCAGAGACAGGCAGAGGGAGAAGCAGGCTCTATGCAGGGAGCCCAACATGGGACTCAATCCCTCGTCTCCAGGATCAGACCCTGGGCTGAAGGCAGGGCTAAAGTGCTGAGCCACCTGGGCAGCCAGTTGAGGGATTCTAAACTATTGTTTCTCCAAATGTGGTCCTTAGACCAGCAGGATCAGCATTGCTTGGTATCTTCTGAAAAATGTAGAAACTCGGCTCTACCCAAGACCATAATTTTAACAAAACTCCCAGATGAATCATATACACATTAAAGTCTGGAAAGCCCTGCTCTAAATCAAACAAAATTAAGCATGTTTCTTTATGTAAATTCCTCAGAGCCTTTGATATGCTAGTATGCAGTATAAATTCCAAAAAGTATGCAAGGCTAGTGTTTTGCAGTGCACATTTTGAAAAATCTTGTATTAGAACTTCAACATGCCCAGTAGTACTGTGGTCAGGGACTGCTTTGGAGATAAAATTTTCTCTTTGACCTTGTTGACTGCAAACATTTTGTTTTAAATTTTATTTTTTTTATTATTTATTTATTTATGATAGTCACACAGAGAGAGAGAGAGAGAGAGAGAGAAAGAGGCAGAGACACAGGCAGAGGGAGAAGCAGGCTCCATGCACTGGGAGCCCGACGTGGGACTTGATCCCGGGTCTCCAGGATCGTGCCCTGGGCCAAAGGCAGGCGCTAAACCGCTGTGCCACCCAGGGATCCCCACATTTTGTTAATGATATGCTGATAAATGTTTACTAACCAGCTCTCCAGGGGACAAAACGGCTCTTATCTGCTTGACAATTTCTATGGTGTAAATATTCCAACCATGGCTAGTTTCGAGCTACCACAGTAATGGCACTAGAAAGAGATGAATATGGACAGCTCTTATAAGCCATTATGAATTGGCATGAGAACTCCACTGGTTAGGTTAACACTCCAGCTGTGCAACCTGCACCCCAATGATCCATGCATATTTAAATAGAACATGTAGTCCAATTGTACTTCCCTCTTCCACTCACCCATCGGTGACAGATACCAGACTGTAATGAGAATTATCTTTCCATGACTAAGGTTTTCTTAGTGGGACCAACCCCATCATGCCCTTTCCTCATCATTCTTCTCTCAGAATGAGCTCTCTCATGAGGGCCCTCATTCTTCCATTTCTGTAGTACCTCTTTCCCCATTTCTGCAGTACCAACTCCACCAATTTACCAGATGTGGCCTAAAAGTTTGCCTCTGGCTGAGAAACAAATACACAGAGCTGGCGCTCTCCCAGTACCTTGTTGGGGCCTTCCTGAAGCAAACATCTGATGCATTGTTATAACTGGTTGCACTTCCCTTTCACTGGTACACCATGAGTTTGTTCAGGAGAGATACCTTACATGGACCAGTTTTCTATTTGGTGCCAGAACCTGGCCTAGGAAGGTGCTTGAGGAGTATGAATAAATGCAAGACCACATCCTCATGGTACAACCTGTACTCTTACCTTCCCTATACCTAAATTTCACTCCCCTGCCCATTGTTTCAGCCCTAGACCATTACAACTAATTAAAGAAAAAGGAAACATAACTTCCTTACTCCTGGCTACCTGAAGTGTGCCTAAAGACTTTTTCCCAGCAGGCTGTTTTGAAGTCAAGTGCAACCACAGGACAGACATGGTAGAAACAGAAAAGTTCATTTCCCTTTTTGTCCCAACCAGTTTGGAAATGACTTCTGATTCTGGCCTGCACAGTTCCTTCGTTTCTGAAACATTTAGCATCTCTCTTTCTGTGGGCTTTCTTAAGTTGTTTTAACTGCAAAATTCACATACAAAGTATTTCAATACAGAGAACCAAGCATATAGAGAAAAACTCAATAGGGAAAATCTTCCAAGAGCGGGACTAGGATAATTCCTATGAGGGAATGGTCTGTAGTGCTCCTTAAACTCCATACAGTCTGACTGTCCTAGGGATCTGCGATCAACCATGGTGTCTGGGAAGTGCTGGTCTAGCTAAGAGAGCCTTAAACAAAAGCTGTTTTCTGTAGTGAGAGAACCAGATCTTAGCAGCTGCCTCAACACTAAGACTCCTGAGTTGCCTTCTGCATCTCTAGAAGGACTTGGGCTTATAGATATAGTACTCAGCTGGATCTAAATTTCTCTGCTAACAAGAATCTGCATTTAGGAACCTCTATCAGAGCCAGAAAATGATTATATGGGAAGAAGCTGGAGATCCCTGGTCATAATATTGTACAATTAAAAATGAAAGGAGATGGTTTACCGTGTAGGTTTTACCTTCCATCCTGAGCCAGTATCTCAACTTTGTGGCCATAAGGGGTCCACTCCTAACTCCTATTAGAGCTGTTCAACACATACTTGCTGAGCTTTTACTATGGATCAGACCCTTTGGACTACACTGAGATAAGTAAGAGTTAGTCTTATCCCATAGGGAATAGAGTGGGAAGTGGCATGGCCAGGTTCATCCAATAAGTAAGTGACAAGGTAAAGATAAAAGTATAGACTTCTAGATTCCTCGGCCCAGGGTTCTCTTCCTTTATGGATTGTTCTTGGGAGCTATCCCCTGTATAACTATTAACGCTTCTCAGTTTGAATCTCTGCATGTGTCAATCTATGTCATATTAGATTTTCCATAGTCTGTCTTATATCCTAAATAGTTGTGAATCGATTTACTAAACATATTTACTGCTTCCAGCCTTTTGATGAAGCTGAAAGTGAAATCGTATTACCATCTTTTTCACAGGAAGGGAAATTTTCATTCATTTATTCATTCAACAAATACTAAGTACCAATCATGTGTCCAATACTATCCTAGGTACTTGGGAAGCAGAAATGGGGAAGGAAATGGAACCTCTGTCATTTGGTGTTTATACTGCATAAGATTAAATGAAAATAAATAATAAACATAATTTAAAAGTTGTACATAATATCCAAAGAGGATAAGCACTATCATTTTATTTTTGTTACTCATGCCATTCCATCCTATTACCAGGCAATTTGCTTTCAAAGGAACCTTTGCAAAATGCAAATCTCACCATGCTACCCTTCTGATTAAAAACTCCTATTGTTCCCACTATCTTCAAACTAAAACCCATGGTTCTGACCCCTGCTTAACCCTCCAGCTGGGTCCTTATCAGAGATCCCTTTGACACCTAGCTGTAAGGTATACCATGCCCATGGATACATTATGCTGCTTTATGTTTTTCAAAGGATGTGAAAGAAAAATCTGTCACTCATTCCTCTGGTTCTGCATTGTACTCTATCCCTCATGAATCCTTTGTAGAACTTAAAAAAACTGTGTACCACTATGACTCAACCCCCACTTCCATGTTGGCCCCTAAAAGGCATGGATTATGTCTTTTTATACCTCGGATCTATACATAAAACACGTCCAATACATATTTTTTGATTGGGAAAACTAAAAAATGGTTGGGTTGCCTAATTGGCCAATCTGTGATCCAGTGTTACAACATGGGAGATCTTTAATTCCTGGCCAGTGAGAACCAGGAGGCATCTCATTTTAAAGGTTATGTGTATTAGTTAGGTCAGGAACTGGTTAAATATGCCCTATAGGCCAAATCTCACCTAACAACTATTTTTGTAAATTGAGTTTTATTCGAACACACTCTCAGGCATTTACATATTATCTCTGGCAGCTTTCACTCTAAAAGTAGAGTGAATTAATGCAACAGGGACCACGTGGCCTCTGGTATTTATTTATACGAAAATATTTTAATTTACATGTTTTTTAAATAAATTTTTATTTTACTATTTTCACATTTTTATTATTTACTATTTTACATTTTTACTTTCATTGTTTACATAAGTATTTACCTTCTGACTCTTTACATATAAAGTTTGCTGACCTCTGATACAGGCTATGCCAGACAGAGTTGGTTTGATTAAATTTCTAAAATGTATACAATTAGCATAACTACTCCTTGGTTAGTTCATAAATAGGTGTGGAACAGACATGCAATCATTGCTTATTGGGCAAATGAGTCATAGCATAGGCCAAAGGAGATCCATCAAAAGACACAGTGCTGCTTCATGCAGCTCTTTTCTAAGGAAGGCACTTTTTTCCTTTCTGACAGGATTTATATGATTTTGTTCAACATTAGAGCTTGATGCCTTAAATGAATAATTCTTTAAGGAGATTGTACCAATGGGCATATAAAAATATCATGGACAGGCTTCAATGCATTCAACCTGTATTTATTGAGCACCCACTACATAATAATCGTGATGTATTATGATGATAATACTTCTTATACTAAGCTCAATATTTTAAAAAGTACTCCTATAGATCAAGTTAGCTGGGAAGTAAACTCTGAGATGAAGGTTAGCATACAGAAAGAATATTAGGCAGTGCTTTTAGGACTCAAATCTGTGGGAGATGGAAAGGGAGATTTCCGGAAAGGGAGAAATTGGGTCACAATATAGTCACAACAAAAGCCTTTGCTGACTCCACAGGGAAACTAGAAGGCTGTGTGTTCTTTCAGAATTCCCACAGTTGGGGTGAGGAGGCTAGTTTTAATGTCTCTGCGATGACCAGTCAGTCCTTGGAGGCATACTGTCTATGGGAAGGGGCATCTCTGTAGTAGATGGAAGTTCCTAGAAAAGACTAACAGTTGAGGCCTAGAAGCTACTTAAACTAACTCCTAAGAGGATCATGTAAATAGTGCAATTCTGTGTCAACAACACTCCATTGTGTGCCTCACAGATTCCCTTTATATAAGGTCTGAGATCAGCTCCTCCTGGATTCTTTGGGGTCCTTATTCCCAGTATAAAGTTATAAAAGGAATGATAGTGGGAGAAATGGGAGCCTCTGTTGCTTCAGCTGATCTTTAGGCCTCAACTGCTACTAATAATCTCCATCCTTCACTACCTATCCTAGATGCCCTTTACTCTCAGCTTGCACCTCTCCTATCTAGATGGCATGACCCAGACCCCCTTGTCTAAGGGGTCTGACCTTTCTCAAGCCCTGGCTGCTATATTTGTACATTTACTATTAAAATTAGGCAAAGGGGTGTTGAGAGAGTCCAAGTGCAAAACATATTTTCCCTGTCCCTATTAGGTGCTAGAAGCCTTATCTCTTCCTGATTCATCAAGTTCAGATGCCCCTGACATGATGGTAGCTCGTCTCCTTGCCTGTTGGCCCCCTGGCTCAAGGAGCACAAAATACCCAGATATCAGCTAAAGGTCAGTGTTCAATGAAACTCCTAAGTTCCCTAGTGCAAGCTTCTCTTCAGGACCTAAAAAACCTACAATGCCCAAAGTTGTGGAAACAGGAAACACTAATTCCTTCAAATGTTTTTTTGTTTTGTTTTTTTGTTTTGTTGTTGTTGTTTTGTTTTGTTTTTTGTTTTGTTTTTTTTGAGACTGAGGCTGAGATGGACCAGTCCTCTTCCCTCTTGGTTCTCAGACTTATGTATCCTACCTATTGGGGACACAGTAATCATTTGCCTCTCTGACCTTACCTCATTATCACTGTTTCACCTTTTTTCCTTCTGAGCATTAAGAACCACACCCTGGCCTCGATTATTTGGGGATCTTATCATCCCATTGCTATTAGTGAACATAATATCTAAATTCTCCAAGTGTTAGTTACAGTCTTTAGAGAGTGCAATCGTGGAGTTCCAGTGCCCTTCTTTCTAGTAAATTTCATTGCTTTGAGACATGGTGCATCCTCTGGGTTCTTCCACTAAATACAACCAGCTGGTGAGTTTTTTAGCCTTACATGGTACATTTCTAGCCTTACACTATATTCTAGCTTCCTCTTTTTTTTTTTTTTTTTTGAGACTTTTGATCCACCATATGCCATAACACTTCTGGTATTTTTGCCTTACTTAATTCAAGCCATCAGTATCTCCATGCTTCTAAGAGCTACCTAACAGCATATTAAAACCATCTCCTGGGGGTCTTACCAGGTTGTTAAATCTTTAAGATTTAACACAGAAGAGTGTATCTATATTGATAAGCCCCCTCCCTCATTCAACTCTATGTTCCATCCTCCTTGATTCAGCTACTTCAGAATCTATTCCCATATGTATGCTATTCTCCTATGGGTGCATGTTCCTCCTATATTTGGTTATAATTTCTGTTGTCCCTCTGAATTTCCCTGGCCAGTTTATCTAGACTTTGGATGCAAACATTATATGAAGTCTGCCTCCAATGAAGGGAACAGTAACCTTGGGAGAGGTGGCTCTTTTCTTGAGCCAAGAGCAATACCTGAAGAGAGCTAATACCTGGGTGTTGTCAACCAGTAGAACTCCCAACATTTGGAGGAATACGTTCTTCAGTAGTAAAGGGGGCTGGTTCCGAGTGGCAAAATCTGATGTTCACTACAAGTGATTTCTAACAGCTCCTCTATGACCACATGAAAGTAAGACCCATCTCCTAGGAAGTTAGTTCCTGGCCGCACCAGATCTAATAGATACAAAACTTTCTTAGGGGAACATGTTGCAATCAGAGTGTTTCAAGAGACAGAGACATTAGGCTCCATCTTTATGTTATGATGAGGAAACTGAAGCCTAGGGGTTAGACTTGCCCCCTGAGTTCACGGAGATGACACTTTGGATTGATCCCAACCCCTGTTCCAGAAATCTCCTTCATACAGCTCATTCTCAGTTTGCCTTTCCATACTCTCCATACAATCCCAGAGGGGATACATAAACCTTGAAATAAAGATTCTTGAGCTCCCAAATCTTCATCCAATAAACTGTAAACCAGGAGTGGAGAGGGATTAGTCACCCAACAGCATGCTATTTACCAATGGCCCAACTACTGCAGACAAGTGTGACAATGCCAGCCCCTGGTATGCAAAGTGCCAGCTAACTGTCCTGCAGAATAGACCTAGAAGGAACTAGGAAGTGACCCTATCCAATCTCCTCATTTGACAGGGGCAAAGGACTTGTCCCAAATCACACTGTAAATTTTAATAGACCTGAGGACAAAATAAGAGACAGAAAAAGTAAAGTCCTTTCCTCCAATAGTTAACCACAAATGCTGGAAGGAGCACATCTAACTTCCATAATGGGAGATAGCAGGAACAAAAGCCACTCCAAACCATACCTGCAGGTAGAATTCACTGCTGTTTCCTGTCAGTTAAAATGCCCTTCGGCAGGACAGTTAACAGTTGCTGGCGGTATTCTACAAAATGGAGGATGGAAGAAGACACTAGATTAAGTTCAGTATTTTTCAGTGACCCTATCGCAAGATGTGTGTGTGTGTGTGTGTGTGTGTGCGCGTGCGTGTGTGTGCGTGTGTCACTACCAGAAGCCCGGAACTGCCTCTCTTCCCTGAGGTATTAGGTCTCATGCTGTCACATGAGAGAGGCCAAATCAACCATCCACAGCAAAGTCCAGATTTCATTTCACGTTTCCCAAGAGCAGAAGGCCACCTTTAAGGTGACCCTGGGTACATAGTCGGGTCTTGATTATTATACTCTAGAGCAGAAATATGATATGTTTGTAGGAAATCTCAGTACACTAATTAGGCTTTGAGTCCCCAGGATGGGGGAAGATTCAAAACCAAGGTCTTGATGACAAACTTTGAGAAAACCTGAAGCTAAGTGGGTCATGGGTGCTGCCTTCAATTTTCTAAAGAGTAGCCATGGAGACCTGTATATGGCTCCAAAAACTCGAGTTAGAGTTATAGGGAGGCAGCTCTCAGGTCTTCCTAACTTGTGGCTTCCTGATATCTCAAGCTATTTAGCAATGCTGAGTGGCATAGCCTGTCCTTAGGTATATGTATTAAGTTTCTCAACCCTTCAAGTATTCAACAAACCATATGTCAGTAACACTGCCAGTGGGGTTTCTAAACCAGGAGAGAGTCTTCAAAAATTGTATGCCAAGGTACCTGCCAACAAGAGATTCTTCTATGCTGTTTGACTTGGTGGAGAAGCAGAAGGCCAAGAAGTGGCCCCAATAAATAATACACACTTATTTGGATGCCAGGAATTATAATATTCTTCTCTATCTCTGACCTGTGACTGGCACCTCCCTGGGCAGCACTGAGCTGACAATTATCTGTGCCCCTGCTAACAAATCTCAGGAATTATGACTCTATCTCAATCACAACATTGCAACAGTCCCCCTATTAACTTCCCTATATAAAACCCAAAAGTACCCCCCAAATTATCAAAATTTTCTATGACTTTTGATATATTAATTTACAGTAATTTAAATGACCACTCTCTTGGGGTACTTGGGTGGTGCAGTCAGCTAAGCATCTGACTTTTGGTTTCAATTTAGGTCATGATCTCAGGGTCCTGGGATCAAGCCCCACAGCAGCTCTATGCTCAGCATGGAGTCTGCTCAAGAGACTATCTGTCCCTGTCTGTCTCCCCTGTGCCCCTTCTGCTCTTGCTCCCTCTCTCCCTTTAAAATAAAATCATTTATAAATAGTAAAATAAAACAAATAACCACTATGTTATTTCCTCTCTCACATACAGTGACTTGAGCTAAAAAAACAGGGAATCCGGGATCCCTGGGTGGCGCAGCGGTTTGGCGCCTGCCTTTGGCCCAGGGTGCGATCCTGGAGACCTGGGATCGAATCCCACGTCGGGCTCCCGGTGCATGGAGCCTGCTTCTCCCTCTGCCTGTGTCTCTGCCTCTCTCTCTCTCTCTGTCTCTCTGTGTGACTATCATAAATAAATAAAAAATTAAAAAAAAAAAAAAAACAGGGAATCCAGAGATCGTATTTCAAGAGAGTAATATGTCCTGGCTTCTGCTGACAGTAGTCATTTTAAGCACTAGATGTTTATGAAGAGGAAGAACCAACCTTTAGAGGATATTCCAGAGTCTAAAGTTCCAGTTAGACACTCTCAGAGGGGAAAATAGTTGTACCCAGGAATCCAAGCCACTCTTAATCCCACTTCTCACTTGTAGGGGAACCACTTAAAAGACAAAAAAAATAGCCAGTCATTCCTAAACATTAAAGCAATTCAGATAAAAAAAACTCATTAATTAAGGAACTGGTAAAAAAGATATGTTCCTGGCAGTTTGAAAATTGGGTTTATAAGGAGAGATAAAGAAAAGACCAGAGTTTGGCAGATAGCTAAATCCCAGGTCTCACACACATAACCAATACTTGGTGTTGAGAGATGAGCTAAGCTATTCCATGTAGCTGCTGCCTCTATATTCACTTTGTGTGGCCAAGTGACCTGCAGGGACCTTACACTGATATTAGCAACTCATGCTAGTGCATGCCCTGCATTGCAGCCAAGAGTCATAACAAATGTTAAGTTCATAATAGGCTGTCCATCCCCAACAGCCCTGTGAGCAGCAGTCCCCCTGCCTCCCAGGGTCTGTTTGTCTTATGTGCTACTTAAATAGGAATTCAGTGGTGCTCACCAATACCATACACTTTTTGTTTAAATTCATCAATCTAGCCCCAGTCCAGGAACCCCAAAGCACTCCACTCACATACTATAACAAAGGCATGAGCCTCAGGTACAACCCCTCCCCCCAGCACCCTATCTTGACCTCCTCATGCGGCCCCTCAAGGTGTGCCTGGTTCTTTTTTTCTAGAACCTCTGAGTAATCAACTTCTCTATTTCAATTTCTCTTGTGGTCTGTTGTTGAACTGAGGGTCACCATCCAGCACCCTGTGCTCCACTTGACAAATGTTAATTTAACACAGTCATAACCTTGGGTAAGGAGCCAAAAGTGAATGCATTTGGGACCCAGAGTCACCTGCAGTTCAGTGTTTCCAGACCCAGAAGATAAGAAGCATCTGCCATAGGCAGGCTGGCACCCAGTCTGGCAGTTTTATAGAAATATGGCTACTTCTTAGAGTCATAAAACACTCTGCGAAGGACTCTAAGAAACTCAGAGCAATTCCCTCATTTGACAGAGAAGAAAACTGCTTAGAGTGGTATGACATCTTGCCAACGTTCCTAAGGGAGTAATTGGCAGAACATGACTGGATCCCATTTTTTTCTGACCCCAAGGTCAGTTGTTTAATCCATCATAACACACCATCTCTCTAAGTGTCGCTTTGGGGAAAGCTGAAAATTTAGACAGCATTCTAAGGTAAAGTGAGAATTAAATACATCTTTTACTGTCATGCTTCTCCTTCTGTGACCGTCTCCCACATACAGGACCAGCAGGACCTGCTCTGCCTTCTGGCTGCTTCCATACTCCTCCAAATTCCTCACAGACTGGCTCTTCCATGAAGCTCATTTTTCTCCCTCTCTAGTCTTTATTAAAACATATTTCTTTTTAAAAATATTTTATTTATTTATTTATTTATTTATTTATTTATTTATTTATTTCACAGAAAGAGAGGCAGAGACATAGACAGAGGGAGGAGCAGATTTCTTGCAGGAACCCAACGCAGGACTCCAACCAGGACCCCAGGATCACACCTTGAGCCGAAGGCAGATGCTCAACCACTGAGCCACTCAGGCATCCCTAAAATGTATTTCTTGAAGGCTACTGACCTAAACCAGGTGGCTCTAACAGTTTTCATTAAGGGGTACTTTTCTGAGCTTACACTCCCCTAGAACTTATTAATGCAAATGTACGTCTGTGGGTAAAATGTAGAGCTATTTTTAAGCAAAGGCACTCCCTTCGTGGCCTTTGCCCATTCCACACTATTCCCAAATCACATTGACCCAAGGTGTGACCCTTCTAAATTTCCCTTCCACAGTGCAGAGCATCTCTGCCAAGACCAGTGCCACCAAACAGGAAATTTGACTAAAAGGGGCCTTTAGAAGCCCACTTTTGCCACCACCAGCATGGGCCAGGTGCAGCCAGGAGCCAAGGAAAAGGAGTAATCAACTCACCCTCCCATGAGTTGACCGCACAGCGGTCATGTCTAGAAAAGAAAAAAAATGTCATTACTGTCCATGGGAGAGTGTAATGACCCAAATTATGGCCTGTCAGATGAGGCAATGCCTGCCCCAGGGAGGCCACTGCAGCCAAGCATGGCTCACAGAGCAGGTGGGAAAGAGAAATGTGCTCCTGAGCAGTCTATGGGGGTGAGGACTTTGGCATCAGACTCCAGCTCTCACACTCCAAGCTTATGTGAAGTCTCCTGAGAGACAGCATCAGGGCACTCCAGGCTGAGTGAGGGGAAGGGAGGATGGAGGCTCATACCTAAGTTACCCTCTTAATAAGGCCATGTAACCAGTTTACCATCGCCCAGACCAGAATCCTTAAAGCCTTTTTTTTTTACAAGACTTCAATTATGGATGATATTTATGGAGGATAGAATGGTATAAATAAAATCCCTGCTACAAAAAATTGTGAAGAGTGGAAGTCATAGAAATCACACTCACACGAGGGTCAGATAGGGCTGACTCTGTCTCATTTCATCTCTGGGTAGCCTTGGACAAGGTGTTTTTCTCTGTGAGCCTCATTCTCCTCACAATATTACTATACAATGGCTGAGGACTGGGCATTAATTCATTAAAAAATATTTTTGAGCATCCTTTCTATGTTGGAACACTCTAACAAGCAAGTGTTAGCAATAGTTATAGTAGTAATAATAGTAGGTATTATTGCAGTTGAAGAAATTGTAGAAGAGTAGTAGGAGTACGCATATAGTAAGTATCAGCCAGAGTTGTAAGAACTTTACATTATTAACTAATTTCAGATCCCTAATAATTCCATGAGGGAGGTCTTAATGGCACACTGTTCTTCATACTTGAATAAATTCACAAGATAAGTAACTTATCCAGTAGCCATAACCAAACCTTCAAATAACTTATATCTTACAGGTTTATAAGATGATAAGGAGATCATTATAAAATTATAATGGAATAGATCAAAAATTTTTTTAAAAAGCAGGAAAGAGACCTAATTAGGTCAAGTAGTCCTAGATAACACTGAAACTAAGGTAGAGGAATGAAAAAGCACTAACTATGAGAGAAGCATGGGATGAGGTAAGGGATCACCTAATATACTGTCTAATGCATAGAAGTTGCTTAACAAATGCTAGTTTGCCCTCCCTTATCAACTCTCTGTTATAGAAACTTGACTGGAATATCCATTAAAATGTGTAACTGTGTATCTAAGATTGAAGAAGAAAGTGATGAAAATCAGAATAGATTTGACCTTTGAGACAGAGAGCCTACCTGAATATATAAGACCAAAGCCCCATGAAAAGTAATGAATATCCTGTCCCTCACCCAAAGAGAAGGACCCCACAAAAAAGCCTGATCTGGAACAATGACAGGAGATCATGTGAATTGTGATAGTATCCACTATCCACAAGACACTTGAGAATAATAAACCAAAGGACTTGGCTAATGGCACTCCTCTAAGGAATTCAGGACATTTGCTCTACAACCAGTGAGAGATCTTAACTCTTTATAACAATCTGGATGGATGGATGGGTGGGTAGGAGGGAGGGAGGAAGGGAGAATGGATGGCCTGTCTGACATTTCTAAGTGACTTATTCCAATCATCACCTTCCTATTAAGGAACAACCAATTCATCCTGACAGTAGCTAGGCTTAGAGTTTAATAAATACATTTTCTAGCACTCAGACAAGGGATCTATTAGGCTAGTAATGGAAGCTGCACTTTCAAACCAGCTATTTGTGGCAAAATGACTGTTCAATATATTTTGAAGCTCCTTGATAATCCATCTAGTGCATCTTCTATATTCTGTAAAGGCCCCAGGAAATACTTCAGGAGATAAGGGAAAAACTAAGATGGTGTTGCAAGTTACAAGAAGAGCAGATCCACTTTCATACATTTTATATGTTTGGGTTATATCTAATTTTTTTAAATTTATTTATTGCTAAATCATGGATCCAATGTAAGTTAATATAAAGATTCTCCTCTTTAATGTAATCTGTGGAAAGTGAGTAATAATAAATCTATAATTAAAAGAATGTTAAAAAGCTGGGTCATTGTAAGTATTCCATTAATTATAAGCTGATTATAAATATCAAAAGCACAGGATATTTTTTGGTGATTAAATAAAAGTTTTAGAAGGTCTTAAGAACCAACCAGTAATTTTATGTATTTCCCCGACAACCTCGTTTATACATTAAATGCCAAATCACTTTGAATTCTAGAGAATTTCTTTTTTTTTTTTTAATAAAGAGTTCTATGAAGGAGAGATCTAAGCGTTTTAGGGAACAGAAATACAAGCTATTTGAGGTATGGGCTAGAAAACTGGACAGGTCATGGGCTAAATTAACTGAGGTATATGTTTCAAGTTAAAGGAGGTAAAGTCACTATACCAGTAGGTACATTTTAAGAAAAATATTAGTAACCTAAAACATTCTCAACAAAAATGAACAAAATATTAAAGAATTTTAAAACTGTGACGTAAAAGCAAATGTCAATAGACCTAGAAAATTGGAGACTATAAAAGAGAAGATTTAGAGAGAAATAGGATGATTACCTTGATATGTTCATATTTGTTCTTTGCCTAAAGTGAGTAGACCAAGGAATAATAAGAGAAGGAATAAAACCCTCAGATCTAAAAGACCTTGCTAGTAAGGAACTGTGTGGGTTTCCTTTCACAAAAAAGTTTGGGAATAAGAGCAAAGAAAATCTTAGACACAAAGCAAAAAATCATGACAATGGGTAAGAGGTTGAACTACAAAATGGACGCCAACATGCCAGTGTAAATTCACTGCTGGACTTGTTCATAAAAATTATTCAAAGAGCTTGTTTTAAAAATATGGAATCAAGGTGGAGCCAAGCCATGTGGGTGGGCTTCATGCGGAGGAGAGAGTACATAATCTGATATGGAATATCAGAGACCAAGTGGAGAAAAGAGATACTGGCCCAAGGGAAAATTATGAGGAGGGCGGTGGAGGTGGAGGCAGCCCAATGTTGCAGTCTCAGCGGGGCAAGAAGGATATCTGGGCAGGGGAAACAGGGGCAGTAGAAACCCAGCTGCTGTGTCAGAGCCTGCATACAGTGAGGAGCCGTGAACAGGGCAGTAACAGCAGCCTGAAATCTGGTGTTAGAGGTCGAAAAAGGGTGAGGAAAGCTTCTGTGCAGCCTGGCAAAAGGTATCAGAGCCTGGCTGAGTGAGGAAACCATGCAAGAACAACAAAGAGGCAGTCATATGTGGAATATAAGAAATAGTGCAGAGAATCATAGAGGAAAGGAGGGAAAATTGAATGAGAAGAAATCAGAGAGGGAGACAAACCATGAGAAACTGTTGACTCTAGGAAACAAAATGAGTATTGCCAGAGAGGATGAGAGGATGAGGTAACTGGTGACAGGCATTAAGGAGGACACATGATGTGATGACCACGGAGTGTTATATGCAATAGATGAATTACTGAACTCTACATCTGAAACCAATGATGTACTGTATGTCGGCTAATTGAATTTAAATTAAAAAAAAAAAAAAGAACAGGGGGCAGTGACAGCAGCTCAGCATGGAAATTAGGACCACAGTGAGAAGGGCATCAATCCAATGGAACGGCAATGGCAGCAGTCTGGCGTGAAATATTAAAGATCAAGAGGGCCATGGGAGAATGGTGCCAGTGGCAGGACACTCAGTTGTGTACAGGGGTAATTTTTCAAATAAGGAAGTATTACAAAGGATCATGGGATGAACAAGTTTCTTCCAGTTGGGAAATGAAATTACAAATATGGAAAGGAAAAAAAAGAATAACTATAATTAACACAGATGTGCTAAATTCTAATTGAAGTTTGAGGTATGAATTCATGGTTTTCAACATATATTTAATCATATATACAGAGAGATTTGTATAGATGTGTTTGTATACATGCATATATTCCCTAGCTCTGCCCACTGAGAACTGGCAACAGTGACAGCCAGTAACAAAGAACACACCTCGCACTGAGCTCCTGGTATCTAAACTACACCACTAAAAGAAGCCAGGATCCCCTGGAGAAATAGCTGAACCTAAGGCTGGATCAGGAAAAGTACAAGATGAGATTGGATAATCTTTTTGCACCAGAAAATGAGGAGATGCTCAATGAATAATTGGGAACACATCAAAAAGACATGGGGGTCAACTCAAAGGGGCTCTTTCTACCCAAACCTGGGAAAATTTAAGTATCAAAATAAATACAGTCACGGAGTGCCTGGATGGCACAGTTAAGCATCCAACTCTTGATCTCAGCTAATGTCTTGATCTCAGGGTCATGAGTTCAAGCCCCACACTGGGCTACATGCTGGCCATGGCGCCTACTTAAAAATAAATGAATAAATAAATAAGTTAGTAAGTAAGTAATAAAATAAATAGTAACAGATTATTACCCAATAAATAAAACAGGAATTCATGAGTCTATCCTGTTATATGTAAACAAATGGAGAGAAGACAAATTTTTCTGTGCAATGTCAATGGATAAATGTAGAAAGAATGATGCAGTTTGACAATCACTATATAGCAAACGTCATAGCAGTAATTAATTCAGCCAAGAAATATCAATGGAAACTAAAACTAGTACATTAAAGTGTGATGAGGCATGTGATAGCTTCAAAATACCTCTCCTCAAAACACTTGCTTACTGGTTATAAAGGGAAGAAGAGAAGTTTACAGTGGAAAAGCCTGGCAATCATCCACTTAGTCAAAGATCATGATGAATATCACCAGTAGCAGGACAAACAGAAATCATGTAACACCTGGTGAAATGCAATGAAGACCACAAGCATCACTTATGTGACGTTCCTGGGGGGAAAATGCCTAACCTAAACCTAATCGTGGAGAAACTTCAGACATATCCATACTGAGGGATAGTCTACAAAAACAACCAGCCTATGATCTACAGAATTGTCTAGGTCATGAAGAGTTAAGGGAAGTCCAAAAAGCTGTTTTGGATTTAAGGAACCTAAAAAAAACAAGACAATTAAATTTAACTTACCATCCTGGATTAAATGCTTTTCCTATAAACGACATTACAGTAAGAATTGGAAAAGCTCAAATGGTGTCAGATGATTATGTGTTAGTAATAAGTCAATGTTGACTTCCTGATTTTGGTGGTTGCATTGCTGTTATACAAAAAAAATATATATATATATCCTCAACTGTAGGAAATATATGCTAAAGTTTTCTGAAAGTGATGGGGCTGTATTTAGGCAACTTATTCTCAAATAATCCAGTGTGTGTACCAAAGGAGGGGTGCTTTTTAATCTTCTTGAAACTATTTTGTAAATTTGAAATTATTTCAAAATTTAAAATGGAAACTCCTGAATTTCATTATACACCTACTGAAGAATGTGAATTTATGGCAGTGAGGCACAAGGAAGTATATGTTAAAAGCTATCCATATCATTCATTGCCAGATTTGGAAACCACTGGACTAGATCGGTGCTTTTCAAAATTTAGTGTGCATACAAATCACCCAGGGACCTTGTTAAAATTCAGATTCTGATTCAGTAGTTCTGGAGTGGGATCTGAGATCCTGCATTTCGAACAATCTCCTAGGTGATGCCGATGCACTGGACCACAGACTGAACTTTGAGTATATAGAACCTGATGATCGCTGAGAGCATACTGCCCCTGAAGATCTATAAGACCAGGATTCTTCTTCCATACTTAAAAGAATTTATGGCAGTAGAATTCATAAGTTTGAATGCACCTTCATGAAAGACCCATTAAATAAACTGGCAACAGACTTTGTATTTGTGGATGATATTGTTGATTTGACAAAAGAAAAATCTTGCCCCCAGAGAACATACTGTCAGGCTCTAGGCATGTAACAATAAGAAGCTTTTATATTTTTGCCAATATGATCAATATCTAGGCATTGAGATTTTACCAGAAGTCTAGAGACTCACAGAAAAAATATGGAAACTTATTCTGACAATATCCCACTACCTCTTATACCACTATTTGCTTGCAGTTCAAACAATATACTGTTTAAATTTTCTTTTCCTCAAAGTACAGAGGAGGAAAAGACCTAGGAGTCCATGCCAAAGGTGACTGTCATAGTTACTTGGTAAACTTTCAGTTCTTCTTTACATATATATCAAATCCCAACAAACGGATTCCTTTCACCCCTTTTGTACAGAATAGTCATTATTACTGAGTGCCACCATAAGCCTAGCAATGAACTTAGCCCATTGACGGGGTTTAATCTTTTTTTATTTTTTATTGACAAAAAAATGGGCAATTTCTGTCATGACTTTCCTGGGTATCATAACAGGTTTACATTTTTATGCTTTTCCACATATGGACGCCCACAAAACTATATACAGTAATGTTTATGTGTGTTTTGAAGAGTCACTTAAATGCTAACACAGCGTACCTATCTTACTGCAACTTGCTATTTTCATTCAAAATTAAGACATTTAGGTCTGGGATCCCTGGGTGGCGCAGCGGTTTGGCGCCTGCCTTTGGCCCAGGGTGTGATCCTGGAGACCCGGGATCGAATCCCACGTCGGGCTCCCGGTGCATGGAGCCTGCTTCTCCCTCTGTCTGTGTCTATGCCTCTCTCTCTCTCTCTCTCTCTCTATGTGACTATCATAAATAAATAAAATTTAAAAAAAAAAAAAAAAGACATTTAGGTCTATAAAGATAGGCAGATAGATACTATACCTTTGATCTATAGACCATTAATTTGCATTCAGTTTTTCATTATTCAAGCAGTGCTATATTAAGCATTTTAATGAATGTCTCCTATTTATTTCACATGTGCAAGAGCTTCTCGGCATGTAACTAGAAGCCAAATTGTGGGTCAGAGGATGTGTACTGTCAAACATGCTGGATAATATCAAATGTTCCTCTAAAGCAGCTTTGCCCATTCATACCCCCACTAGCAGTCTAAGGGAGTTCTCACATCTTCACGTACATGCTAACACCTGAGATCCTCATCTTTTTAAATGGTGTTGCTGATCTATCGATTGTAAAATGGCATTTTATTATTTTAACTTATATTCATCTGCTTACTAGCAAAAACCTGTTTAACTTTCCCTAGTTAGGTTTCTTCTTTCATGCACTGCCTATTTTTATCCTTTGCCCACATTTTAGGTTGTCTTGTACCTCACGGTTTGTAGAATATTTAAAATGCATTCTAGATTGTCAGTTAATACGTGTGGCAAACATCTTCTCCAGGCCTGTTATTTCATGCTTAGATTGTTCATGGCATCTTTGGTCATGCGGAAGTTATAAATTTTGAACCAAATATATCAATATTTCCTTATGGGTTTTTGCTTAAGAATTCTTTTTCTTCTCCTGGGATCATTTGAAACGTTGACAAAAGTTTCTTCTAAGAGTTTTAAGGTCATCTTTTATTTAGCCTTTAATCTATCTGAAATTTGTTTTTGTTTATAAAAGATAGACATGCAGTTTATTTTTATTTTCATGTGGAAAGCCAATTGTTCCAACCTCAAATCATTCTTCCCCCCTGACTAGGGAAGCGCTCCTCTATCATCTACCAGATTCCTTTAGAAGCTTCAGTCTGTTTCTGGTTTTCCAATTATGTTTCACTCATCCACTTGCTTTCCCTGGTGCTGATGCTGCACTGTTTTAATTACTACAGCTTTATAAAATGCTTTAATATTCGGTAGCACAAGTACAATTGGCAAGTTCTTCTTTTACCAGTCTGTTCACAAATGATTTTCTTGGATTTTTTTAACTTCCTTTGTGACATAATGTATAGTTCATTTTCATGAATGCTCTATATGCCTTGAGAAAAATGCATATTCTCTATCTACTGTATCTTTAACATCAAGCTTGATATGTTATTCTAATACTTTAAATCTGTTCTAAGTTTTTTTATATGATTGAAAGCTATGTTGATAAATACCTGTAACTGCTGTCCATTGATCTCTTCTCCCCTTTTCATTATGAGGTGTCCCTCTTTATCACTATTGTGCTTTTTTACCTTAAATTCTTTTTGGTAAAACTAAAATATACTTTTAAAGTATGTTGTTCTTTTTCTGTCCAATCAAGCAAGTCTTCTTTATCTCTCCTCTTAAATCCTAGTGGCATGGAGTTACCCATTATTCTTCACTCAGAGTTTGTCCTTGTATTTTAACACACACATGTAGTTTATAGAAGTCTAAGGTATTTATTTTGACAGTGTTTTTGAAAACCCATTAAAATACCATTCACTATTACTACTTTTTCTAGGTACTGTGTATAAAACCATCACTGTGTAACCAACTGAATGCAAATGTCTTAGTACTCCTCTCTCCCTCCTTCCCTCCTCAATCTCTCTACTGTCTCACACCACAATGGATGAATTCTGCTCTACTCCTACTCCCTGTGGCAAGTCCACAGGTTAAGGACCCAGGACCGCAGGTATCTCAAATTCTTCCTACTATAACAACAGATATGAGCACCTATTTGGTATGTCCAGCCTCCCTATGGTATGGTAGACTTGGAAGGGAATACTAGAAGATGGAATTCATAATTCATAGCTGCCTAATTCATATTCTCAAATTCAGACTTATGATTAATAAAGTTGACATTTTAATCTCCATTTCACCGATTCTTTCTTTTTTCCTATTTCTTGATTGGTTCTAAACTGAGACAAATAAGAAAGAAAATAAAATTATAAGCCTGACCTCCAAACCTGCAACCTGCACAAAGAACTATAGACAAATTTTGTCTATTCATTGGTATCTCCATGACACAGGACAGATTTCCTAACCAGGGTACTAGAATTGAAACAATGCCCCAGAGGGTTAATGAAATTCTCTAGCTGTCTCTGCAGAAGCATGGACTCAAAGTCAACTGATACAGTTCCAGCCTATGAACAAAAAAGGCCCCACATTCCTTACTCAAGACCCCATACAGATTTTTTTTTTTTTTTCCCCATACAGATTATATGGGCTCTCAGATGATGCCCAGAGCTCCGTCTCCTTGTTCTAAGATAACTTCCTTCTGATGTTAAGTCTTCACCCCAAAGTAAAGATGGGATGAATGTTATATGTATGTTTGCTCAATGTGGATGCTCCACCTTTTCTCACAAATAGTCATGAGTCTACTCACCCTTTTCATCAATTATGTAATTTCAACCGCTTTGATTACAAAAACTTTTTTCTCTCCCTCTTTGGGGAGGTGGACTTGAGGTCTGCCTTCTCATCTCCTCGTTTGACTACCTCTTGAATAAACTTTTCTTGCTACATACTTGATGTTTCAGAGATCGTCTTAGCTACACATTAGGCTGATGGACTTGGGTTTGATTACAGAACTCCAAGATCCACTTTGGATGATATTGAAAGCAAAAAGGGAAGTTAAAGGGAATAGAACAGCAGTTTGCATTCCCACCAACAGTCCAAGAGGGTTCCCCTTTCTCTACATCCTCCTTCAATCTAGCTATCATACGACTAGGTATTTAACCAAAGAATACAAAAATACTAATTCAAAGATATATATACACCCCAATGTTTATAGCAGCATTACCTACAATAGCCAAATTATGGAAATAACCCAAATGCCCAGCAACTGATGAATGGATAAAAAAGATGTGGTATACATGAAATGGAATTTCACTCAGCCATCAAAAAGAATGAAATCTTGCCATTTGCAACAATGTGGATGGAGTAAGAGAATATAAGCTGAGTGAAATAAGTCCATCAGAGAAAGAAAAATACCATATGATTTCACTCATATGTGGAATTTAAGAAACAAATGATCATAAAGGGAAAAAGGAGTATGAGAGAGAGGCAAAAAATGGACTCTTGACTACAGAGAACAAACTGATGGTTACCAGAGGGGAGATGGGTGAGCAGATAGGTTAAATAGGTGATGAGGATTAAGGAGTATACTTTCTGTGATGAATACCAGATGTTGTATGGAAGTGCTGAGCCACTATATCATTCACCTGAAACTAATACTGTACTGTATACTAACTGGAATTTAAATAAAAACTTACAAAAATATTTAATGCAAAAAAATAAAAGATAAAATGAACATAAGAGAGACAAGGATGACATTAAAAGGCAGGTTCAGACCTGGCATCAGACCATTGATGTTGAAAAAACCAGCTCTAGAGGAGACCAAGGTCCTCAGCTAAGTAACTCTTTAATTACCTTGTTCAAGTTTTTTGTTGTTGTTGTTTTGTGGGTGTGGAGGAGAGCCAATGGTTTCTTCCTGAAGATGCTCTCAATTCCCCAGGAGAGCACAAAAGCAATAGCTGTTGCTTCATTGACTGAGGTAGAAAACACATTTTGGAGTATTGGTCCCACAGCAGGGATATTCCAGGGGCTTTACTGTGCTGTCACTAATGCTGTGGTATTTCCAACCAAGATAGTGGAAGGAAAAGCAAGATGACCCACCATTCTTGGGTCAAGACCTTGCCAAACAGCTTCTCTCTGGTCTTCAGGCAGCTTGACTTTGGCCTCAGCTCTGCAGCAACTCTCCATAATTTCCTACTCACTGCATAGGCACTGAGGGAAAAAATGGTGTGTGTGGACAACCTCGCAGAGAACTAACATTTGAGAAGGGCACAGGATAGCAAGGAAACTGGAGGAAACTGATCCATACAGGAAGACAAAAAGGCACAAAGAATCTTCAATGACCACTGAGTAGGTATTTTTGTCCTGAGTAGGTATTTCAAATAAGGAAGAACTGGATGATCACTTTGACAATATATTTAGAAACCGTCAATCGCTCTGAGCTCACAATAGTACATTATTATTTATTATATTACAAATAGTCAAATTACATAATCATCCTGTCTCCTGCCACTCTGTTGTTTAAGTTTGAACAAACTGTGTCCATTACAGAAAGTCTTACATAAAGACAAAGCTTGTTTTCAAGGAATATATTCAAATATTTTTAAAATGCAGAAAGAACCAGTATCATTTCTTAGGTTCATTCTTAGCTAATATTTATAAAGAACTTATGCATGATACATGTTCTAGAATTGACAGTAGTAATTGAACAGGTTTATATTGGATTTAACTTGCTCATTGTGAAAAGTCCTCTACATTCGTATTAATGTCTTATAACGTTTTAAGTAAAATGGTGCTGCAGAGAAGGCAGGATAGGCTTTCCCCATGTGTTCCAAAGGCAGCTTTAGTTAGCCTATACCAGAGAAATTCTGGGTTTGGGGGGGGGGGGGGCGCTGAGAAAAAGCCATGTGTGAGAGGAGCCAATGTTAAGTGAAATGGTTGTGTGGAGAGTCCCATCAGCTCCTTTGCAAATGGACAAGTCATAAACCTGCCTAATGACTTGGAAACTCAAAATTGCCCCTTTCATTTTAAAGAATTTTTAATGTTGTCCTCTCCAATGGGCACCATTAACAAAGAAACCCGCCATTCCTCCACATGGTTTCCCTCGTAGGCAGTGTGTTTTCAGTAAGACCAGAGGGGAAAAGAACTCTCAGTGGGGGAAAGATCTGTGTGGAGAGAGGAACACTTGCTAATTTCTCCAACCCACCCAACCCATTGAGGCGGAGAGACTGCAGGGTGTGCAAACCACAGAGAAAGTAGAATTTATCTCAGCTGTGATTGCATCTTCCAACCATTTTAATCTCTCTCTTTCTTTTGACACTGTATAATAATACTTTCTTCAAGGAACGTTCTTTAATCATATAATTTGAAAACAAATTCCATTTCAGCTGTCCTTACAGTAGGCGACCTTTAATGGCTTTGCTATAGGTAAAACTCTGTCATTATGTTCTGCCTCCCTGCTCAGCTTTCTGGATATCAAATTGCTAAGATGCTGCAGTTTTTGTCAGTGATAATATTGCCCTTTCAAAATTTCTCTGTAAGCAGCCTGAAAGGATTCATTCGGAGCAGTGGTTTCATTAATTTATTTAAATGCATTTCTCAAACAAAGCAGGTTAGTTGTCTCGAAATGTCAGGGTCCAGGAGCAGATTTGAAAATATTCTTTAAAATAACAATTGTCCAGGCTTTCCAAGGGAAGGAAAGAAAGCAGGCACGTATAAAGGAAGCTAAGTGATGAGTAGCTGCATGCCTTTCCCAAGGGCTCCAGTGGTCCTCCTCAAGATCAGCAGCATTCACCGCAGCCTCCATGTGGGGATCAAGCTTATCAAGTGGTTTTTGCTGTAGATGATAGTCAGCACTAATCTTCCAAATATGACTTGCTCCTCCCTTAAGAGAGTTGTTTGGAGACAGATAGTTTTAGTTTAGCAAAGTACCTGGGCCCATTAGATAGGAACCAGGATGTAGTGACTCCCATGTGCTTGCATGTGTGAACTGGGGCCTAGGGAACATCAGGTTGGTGCAAACAGACAGCTCTGGACCTGGCAGGAGAAATGAAAAAACATGTGATGAAAATCTGCATGAAATATGAACAGGCAGCTTGGAAGTACTAGTTGGTATATGTCATTTAAGGAAGAATAAAATAGATCATCTTCAAACAAAGCTCTTATCACTCTGGATTTTAAATCACCCAGATGTTTTAGGTTTTTTCACTCCCTGCCAAAAAAGCAATGACTCCCCATTGTCTACTGAATAATATCTAATCTTCTAAGCATGACATTCAATACCCTCTGCAAGCTGGCATCAGCTTCTTTGAAATTGTAATTCCTTACCACCGTGTCCCCGTCCACACACGTACACACCCTTTACATACTCTAGTGAAACTAGACACCTTTCCATTTACTAAACATGCCAGACACTTTACCCACCTTTATCCTATATTGACAGCTTCAGACCCCCTTCTCTTCTCAGGCATCCTGTCAGCCCCTTTGATTCTTCAAAGCCCAGCAAAAATGCCTGAAAACTCACCCCATGCTACAAGGCAGGTCTTTGCCTTCTGGATTTTCATGACACTTTGTAACTCTCTAAGGCTCCTAGTACAATGGACTGACCCTATGGTGTTCTCCATACACACTGCACATTCCCTCCAGAGGATGAACTCCCAGATGGCAGAACTAGCTCTTACATATCCCGGCCTCCACTCCAGTGGTTCTTAACCCTGCTGCACACCTCAGTCACCTGCAGAACTATGTAAAAGCATGAAACCTGGGTAGGGACACTTTGGTGCAATGGTCTGAAGTTGGGGTCTGGGCATGGTATTTGTTTGAACCTCTTAAACATTTCTAAGTGTAGAGTTCAGTAATGTTAAATATATTCATGTTGTATAACCAATCTCCAGAATATTCTTATTTGAACTCTATACCCATCAAATAACAATTTGCCATTCCCCCTCCCCTACCTTTGGCAACTACCATTCTACTTTCTACCTTTATGAATGTAAATGCCTCACATAAGTGGAATCATGAAGTATTTATATTTTAGTAACTAGCTTATTTTGCTTAGCATAATGTCTTCAGGGTTCATGTTGTAGCATGTGATAGGATTTCCTTCATTTTTAAGTCTGAATAATATTCTATTTTATGTATATACTCCATTTTCTTTGTCCATTCACCCATCAGTAGACTTTCAGTTTGTTTCTACCTCTTGGCTATTGTGAATAATATTGCTATGACTATGGATGTTCAGATCTCTCTGAGATCCTGCTTTCAATTATTTTATATGTACTCAGAAGTAGGTTTGCTGTATCATATTCTTTGTTTAGTTTTTTGAGGAACCACCATACTGTTTTCCACAGTGGCAGCACCATTTTACATGCTCTATCAACAGTACACAAGCATTCCAATTTCTCCACATTTTCACCAACACTTATTTTGGTTTGGGGGGGGGGGGTTGTTTTGACAGCAATCATCCTAATGGATGTGAGGTGATAGCTCCTTTTGGATTTGATTTGCATTTTTCTAATTTCTTTCATTAGTAGTGTTGCATCTTTTCATATGCTTTTTGGCCATTTGTATATCTTTGGAGAAAAGTCTATTCAAATCCTTTGCCCATGTTTTAATGGGGTTATTTTTGTTGTTATTGAATTATAGGATTTCTTTATATATTCTGGATATTAGCCATTCATCAGATGCACAATTTGTAAAAATCTTCCCTCATTCTGTAGTCTGCCTTTTCACTCTATTGATTATGTCCTTTGATATACAGAAGTTTTTAAGTCTAACATATCTCCATTTATCTAACCTTGCTTTTGTTGCATATGCTTCTGGTATCATATCCAAGTAGTTATTCTGAAACCCCATGTCATGAATCTTTCCCTCAGTTTTCTCCTAGGAGTAAAGTTTTAAGTTTTATGTTTGTGTTGAGTGGGGTTGGCACCCTTGTTAAAAATCACTTTACCATACTGACCAGGATTTATTTCTGGGCCCTCTATTCTATTACACTGGTCTATATGTCTATCTTTATGCCACTTTATGCAATTAAAACCACACTGTTTTAATTACTGAGGCTTTGTAATATGTTTTTTGAAATCAGGGACCCTGAAGCCTCCAACTTTGTTCTTTTTCAAGATTGGTTGGGGCTATTCTGGGTCCCTTGAGAATATTTTTAAAGATTTTATTTATTTATTCATGAGAGACAGAGAGAGAGAGAGAGAGAGAGAGAGAGAGAGAGAGAGAAAGGCAGAGACACAGGCAGAGGGAGAAGCAGACTCCATGCAGGGAGCAGGATGTGAGACTCGATTCCTGGTCTCCAGTATCACGCCCTGGACTGAAGGTAGCGCTAAACCGCTGAGCCACCCAGGCTGCCCATGAGAATTTTATGATAAATTTTTCTATTAATGCAAAAATGTCATGGGTGTTTTGATACAGATTGCATCAAATCTATAAATTGCTTTGTGTTCCATGCCCTCTCAAAATAATCTGCAACTTCTATTTTATTAGAGGCTCCTCAGGAGTTTCCAATGCATAATCATGATTGAGAAATACCATTTCCCCTCCACGGTGCCTTGCAAAGAGTCATTTAATGAGAATTTGCTTTAACTTATTAATCGGTTGTTTAGCATGTATTTTGTAACAATGTTGTCTAGAGCAATGTGACAGTATATTTGATTTGAAAGAGGAAAAAAGCCTAGAAATGGAACTATAATCAAAAGCACCTAGACACTGTAAAAGAGTGAACCATGAAAGCAAACCACATCTGTAACTATGCCTCTTTCCCAGAAAAACATCCCTCACTCAGAGAAAAAAAGCGTGTACTTCCAGTGAAATGAGGAGAGTGAAGAAAGGAGAAGGACAAGAGCAAGCAACATGAGACAAGAACCCGTGTCTGGAGACATAGCCAGCTCATTCTCAACTCTCCTAGGGACTTCTGCAAATGAGTGCAAGTGTCTTGTCCTTAGGAATTCAAATAACATTTGTTTGATTTGACAGACTTATATATTATAAAATGATTACCACCACAGAGTTAGCTAACCCCTCCATCATGTCATGTATTTAACATTTCTTTTTTGAGGTGAAAACATTTAAGATCTACTCTCTTAGCAACTAACTTTCAAGTGTATAATACAGAACTATTAACATCATCATGCTGTACATTAGATTCTAGAAATTATGCATCTTATAACTAGAAGTTTGTACCCTCTGACCAACATCTCCCCATTCCCCCCCCCACCACCACCACCAGTCCCTGGTAACCACCATTCTACCCTGTGTTTCTCTAAGAAACAGAGCTTTTTATATTTCACATATAAAGTCATATAGTATTTGCACTTCTCTGATTTATTTCATTTAGCAGAACGTTCTCAAGGTCTAGTCATGTTTTCACAAATGGTAGCATTTCCTTCTTTCTCATAGCTGAATAATATCCCTATTCTTCACATCATAGGGGTCTACAATTCTTCCCAATATCCTCATGGAAAGAATTTTCCTGAATACTTCTAGCCTTCTTCTAACTTCATCAGAAGAAATATGCAGCTATCCACAGTTTTGGTTTAAAAGTAAGTTCTTTCTCTCTCTCTCAATATCTCAATCTCTTTATTTCTTAAAAAGCTGCCTTCTTTTCCCCTTGGCTCCCTATGTTTTCCTGAAGTTTGCAGTGATGGATGCATGGTCTGTAGGTCATCTTCTTTCAGAGAAACCAGCATCAATAGAGGAAAAGGCAGGGAAGAGGCTGGGGAACAGAGTGTTACTTAAAACTTCCCAGAGGAAGAAAAAAGTTTGCAAATACGATAACTACTAAAAGCACACAAACCTCTTGTAATTATGAAATATTATTATACTTATAAATAGTAGGTTTCACTAATTTGAAGAGATACAAATACCCTTATGTTTATTGTAGCATTATCTACAATAGTCAAATTATGGAAGCAACCCAAGTGTCCATTAATAGATGAATGAATAAGGAAGATGTTGTGTACACACACACACACACACACACACACACACACACAGAGGAATATTATTCAGCCATAAAAAACTTACCATTTGTAACAACATGGATGGAGCATATAATGCTAAGCAAAATAAGTCAGAGAAAAACAAATACCATCTGATTTCACTAATGTGTAGAATTTAAAAAACAAATGAACAAAGCCAAAAAGAGAGAGAGAGAAAAAAAAAAAAAAAAACAGACCCTCAACTATAAAGAACAAGCAGATGGTGACCAGGGGGGAGGAGGATGGGGAGATGGATGAAATAGGTGAAGGAGATTAAGAGAACACTTACCATGATGAGCACTGAGTAATATATGGAAGTGTTGAATCACTGTATTGTACACCTTAAACAAATATAACATTGTATTAACTACACTGGAATTTTTTTTAAAGTGGGACAAAATTAGTACATTTTTAATCAGAAAAAAATTAAAATGTACTACTAATGGACTCAAATATCCTGCCCTTCTGCTGTGTTAATTGGACAGAGTTCTGGAGGTTCTGAGAATGTTCACTAGACTTCACATGCACCTGGGAACACAGCTCCTTTCAAACCACCCTGAATGAGGGGAACTCACAGTTCACAGTTGTAAATAGCAGAACCAGAACAATGACACTCAGCAATTTGGTTGTCTTAAAAGAAACCCTCTTGAAAAACAATAACAGGCCCTCTTTTAAAAAGAATATTAGACTTTGGCTCAAAGGTAAGGAAGAGACAAAGAATGTCTGAACGTGCCCCAGGTGGATCTTCAGCCATCAGTTGTCCTCCTAAAGAAGAGAGAACTGGTGTTAAGGAAATTTCAGGAACCTAGAGGAGTTAATGTTCTCTGGATAGGAGGTGATCAGTCACCCCATGCCCCAGAGTCTCAGCTTCTAATTTTGGAATCACAGTCCAGCATGTTCTGATTTGTGTTGTTCTGGCTCCACTCTCCAAGACCAGGAAGACAGCAGGATGGAATGTATGTGAAAGAGTGTGGTATGAAGAAGGAGGGTGAGAAGAGGAGGGGAAAGGGAGAGAAAAAAAAAAGAGTGAAAAGGGAAAGAGAAGGAGGAAGATGCAGGGAAGAAACAAGAGATGTATCACTGTAGGAACTGCCTCCAGCACTTCCAAGCTGATCTTTGCGGGCTTTGGGACTGCTGTAGGGTTGGAGAATTCTACAGTAAGCATGAATAGAAAGTAGGAATATTGACCACATATTTCTTCTTTCTTAAAATATTGACAATTTTTACTCCAGGCTAAAAAATCCAAATCAACTGGTTAACTCCTAAAAATCTCTGCACGTTCACTCATGTGGGGCAAATCTGCTCCCCTTACCTCCCTATCCATCCAGTCCATCCTCCCAAATGCAGTTCAGATTATACATTCTTGTTATATTCTTTACTAATCACCCAGCATTAAGTAGTGATGCCACTCTGTTCCTTATTTGAATCTCTAGAGTAACTATAACCTGTAAAATTCACTTCATGATGAGTTATGTAGTACAAAACATCTATGTCATCGTTCTTGCAAAGACAAGAGATGAACATACTCCCAGGTTTTAGCCCACTGGTTTATGCAGGTTAGACCAAATTAACTATTAACAACACCCTCCATTTACTCTTACAAGCACCCCATGTAGGGAAGATAAATTGTGGCCAGCCTTTTGAAATGCTAAATCCTGTGGCATTCCAGATTCCCCAAGGAGAATTTAAAAGCTCCTAGGGAGCTCTGTCATTTTCCACACCACCCTGGCTCCTTACACACACTGCCCGACAATATATTTTTTTTTTTTTAATTTATTTATGATAGTCACAGAGAGAGAGAGAGAGAGAGGCAGAGACATAGGCAGAGGGAGAAGCAGGCTCCATGCACCGGGAGCCCGACGTGGGATTCGATCCCGGGTCTCCAGGATCGCGCCCTGGGCCAAAGGCAGGCGCTAAACCACTGTGCCACCCAGGGATCCCCCGACAATATTTTTATTGTGAACACGAATTATCCTATTCATTTTCAAAGACGAAAAACGAACAAGCCCTACAATCTTGTGAATATGTGGAATGTTAGGAGGGAAGTTTTAATTTAGCCTAGGTTCTCATTGTTTTTACTGTGTAAGGTCTAAATGCATCACATTCTGAAACTGAAGATGAGTGTTATTCTCAGATTTGCATCTGATTTTTTTTTTTAAATTTTTTTATTTATTTATGATAGTCACACAGAGAGAAAGAGAGAGAGGCAGAGACACAGGCAGAGGGAGAAGCAGGCTCCATGCACCGGGAGCCCGATATGGGATTCGATCCCGGGTCTCCAGGATCGCGCCCTGGGCAAAGGCAGGCGCCAAACCGCTGCGCCACCCAGGGATCCCTGCATCTGATTTTTAAAAAATCACAGTGAAGGAGAAAGTACCAGCTCAAACTCAAATATACTGGTGTGCCCCTCTTGATACCCGAAGACTACTTGCCCTCCAGCAAGCTCAGGCTGCCTAGGTCTGCAGGTCACCTTGGGTTGCTCTGAAATCTATTTATTCAATTTCATTCTTACAGGAATATAAATGGTTCTGTCAAATAAAGTGAAAATTTCAATGACAAACATTCTGAAAACAACAGTTCAGAAAATGAAATCTCTTATTTCTTATTGAAACATTAAGTTCCTCCAGCTGACACCAAAGTCATCTCTTTTTTCATCCTTCTTCATCTCCCTCTAATGGGAAGAAGCAGGGAGATGATTATATTATCTTCCACCTGTTCATCTACCCATTGATCAATATTAAGTGTGTACTGTGTAAAAGTTTTGTGATCTGTGCTGGATGTGAGTGATGAATGAAATGGGCAGTTTCTGCCCTCAAGCAGCTTATAGTCTGATATACAAAAGAGGCATCAAATGGTGAAATATAACCAATGTCTGCAGTTAAGCACAAAGTTAATCTCAGCAAAATCTTGACAGAAATCCTCATTCTACTCTAAAAAATAAAAAAGGACCTTCCTAACAGGGGACCCTTAGACTGGAACCCAATTGGTGAACAGGAAATGAGCAAGGAAAGAAAAGGAAGAATGTTGCAGGCAGAGGTTGCAACCTGCACATAAGGCTTCAGATGGGAGTGCATGCTGTGACATTAGAAGGGAAGAGTGTGCCAGCGTTCCTGAGTGTGGTGGGTGAGGCAGCAGAGACAGGAAGGCTCCACTAGGCTCCAGGGTGTGGTTTCTTACTCTTCCCTTCAATTGGTCATCTGAAATAGTGACAAAGGCCAACAACCAGCAGGGAGCCGAGTGAACAACACAGTCATCACCACGTCTTAGGGACTTTCAGTCTCGCTCATATCATTTTGGGAGATGAAGGCTGAGAGGAACTAGGTTTGGTAGA
This sequence comes from Canis lupus dingo, assembly GCF_003254725.2. Taxonomy (NCBI): domain Eukaryota; kingdom Metazoa; phylum Chordata; class Mammalia; order Carnivora; family Canidae; genus Canis; species Canis lupus. The sequence goes on along the minus strand of NC_064259.1, from coordinate 16,253,642 downwards.
ACTCTGGTAAGAATTCAGAGCTTTGGCCATAATATTACTTGAAAAGCCAGACATACTAACTATCATCACTTCTAAACCAGTTGCTTCATTTCTAAGCATTCCTCTCTTTTCCCAGTCCTATGTTCTGCTTCAGGAATGATCAAAATATTAGCTATTGATTTTCCTAAAGACCAGTCTGGATGTGGTTGTTACTGCAAAAAAAAAAAAAATGTTATGCAGATAAAAAGGAAATAGGCAATCTCTGTCGTTGAGCTTGAAATGGGCTAAGGAAATACTGGGAATACAGTTCGGGTTGAACTGCTGACTCTGTCACTTATGAATCTTGTGACTCTTACACAATTATATTAACCACTCTGAGCCTCCATACATTAATTTGAAAAATGAAGATAATATCCATCTGCTTCCTAGAATTTCTGGGAAGATTGAATGAGGTAATATTTTTGAATATGCTGTGTGTGTGTGTGTGTGGCATGTGCATGTGTGTGTGTGTGTGTGTGTGTGTGTGCGTGTGTACATGGGGGAGGGGGTGATCCAAGTGAAAAGGAGCAAAAAGATAAATAGAAATTGTCTCCTACTCTTAATTTACAGACTGAGAGAGATATAGACACCTAAACAAACAGTGTAAATCACAATATAAAAGTGAAATTTAACAATCCAGAAAGAGATCATGAGTGTCTGAACTAAAGGAGAGGCAGAGGTGATGTGGAGAAAGGGACAGAGTCAAGAGATATCTTGGGTAAATTTAAATTACATAGATTTGAAAGTGTGTGATATAAAAATATTTATATAAAGCTTTGTTTTATACAGACAATTTGAAATAAAGTGAATTCCCTGAATGTAAAATGCATTAATGCACAGTTCTTTTCAAGACTATCAGGCCAAATATATTGAAGCTTTGTTTACACTCTAACCATAGGGCAGCAACACTTAAGCTGATCAACAGAAATGCTTGCCTTCCACAAGTTTTTTCAGCTATGTATGGTCTTCAAGAACTACATCCCTCCAAATAACTGCAAATCACCTTGCATTTAGGTGGGGGGTAGGGGAAATTAAGACAATAAATAAATAAATAAATAAATAAATAAATAAATGGTACCAGTTGGCTTTTAGTTTCCTAGCTTATGTGACTTGGTACCTGACAAAGCCATTTAATAAGATCACTTTGACCTGATTCAGAAAGAAGTGAGTTCCCTACTGAGAAGTACGCAAGGCTATGGTTAACAATTATATGCCCGAAATATTAATAATTAGGTTCATGTGTCTCGTCAGGTATTGGATGAAAAGGCCACTAAGGCTCCCTCCATTCAAGAGACTTTAAGGTGAGGGTCTTCCCTATACTTGCGCTCAATTCCTGTAATTCTCAGTATTCCTTTTGAATTAACTATGCTAAATACTCTTCTTTTTTACTGTTTGACTGTTTAATATGTTCCAGTGTTGCCTCCGATGTGGGTTATGAACTAAAGTTGGTGGTGGTAGTAGTGTAGTAAGAGGCAGCAGTGGCAATAATGATAATATTTGTATCATGCTTAATATGTGCCAAACACTATTCTAAATGCTTTTCATATATAAACCCACTCAATCCCCTCACAGACCTTTGAAGTAAATAACAGTGTTATCCTCATCTTACAGATGAAGAAATGGAAGAACAGGGCAGCCTGGGTGGCTCAGCGGTTTAGCACCACCTTCAGCCCAGGGCATGATCCTGGAGACCTGGAATCAAGTCCCACATCGGGCTGCCTGCATGGAGTCTGCTTCTCCCTCTGCCTGTGCCTCTGCCTCTCTCTTTCTCTCTCCCTGTGTCTCTCACAAATAAATAAATAAAATCTTTAAAAAAAGACATGGAAAAACAGGACACATTTAACTTGCTCAGGATCACACAACATAGACATGATTCAAACCCAGAAAGTCTTTCTCTGCAATCCATGTTCTTATCCACCATGCTATCCTGCCTCTCCAACATGGTGACAGTTCACAGCCTTCTAGCTCTTAGGTACAGCCTATGATAGGGGTAGAGGCTCTGAGCCACTGGAACCTGGCAATATCTTTTTCCAGGATCACTTTCCCTATAATAAGTGACCCTGGCAGTATTGAAGAACTGTTGGCTCTAGCAGAAATTGCTGGGGGCAGACAAATCTCTGAGGGGTTCTACTCTTCTCAGCCTTTCCTTTTGTGCCTCTAGTCTGTGAGGTTCCTGGGGTTCAGTGTTTAAAACTGCCAATATCTGCAGCTACAATGCCACTCCAACTTCTCTCTTACCCTTAAGACCATACAAAAAACAGTATCATACAGATAGTCGTTTTAAAAACTCATGTATATATTCTCTGCAGTGAGTATGATGATGATGACCAATCATTTAGAAAGGCCAGGTGGGTGTAATGTTAGCTATGTGTAACAGCTGTAACATCTGTTGCACACGTGTGCTGGGCACCCTCACTGCTGCAACATTAGCAGAAGGTATTACTTAGAATTTAGGGGATCACAAGTGATGAAAACCCAACTCTCAATAGCTTAGGTAAAAGTAGAGATACTTTTGAAATACTGCTGAATCATCTCAAGGAACTCAGCACTAGGCATATAGCTGGATTTCAGGAATAAATGGACCAAGGTATTGTTTGAGATTCATTTTTCAACTCATATTCCCACTCCTCCCTACACATCCACTACATATCTCTTTCTCTTTATTTTGTTCTTTTTTTTCTTTTCTTTATCTTTCCTTGTCTTTCTCTAGACCAAATTCTTTTGTTTCTCAAGTCCATGTGGAAGGACTCTAATAGTCCCTGAGTTGTCAATCTTACTGCTATAAGACAGAGAAAGAAGCAAACTCAACTCTCTGGGTCCCAAGTCAATATCTTGGGTCAGTCCACTGTGTCTAAGGAACAGAATCACTGTACTGGCACAGTAACTCTTACAGTCACACTAAGGATAAACAAGCGCAAGGCAATCAGTAGAAAAGGGGGAACTGAAGAGACAGCTCTATGAGTGTCTTCTACAAGAAGCCACCATGCCAATTAATGGCAGATGTCCTCCATGAGATAAAGTGTGCCAAGGGACTCTGTCTCTTGTAGTGTGGAATCCATAGCACCATGCCTTGGTAAACATGTGCACAGCATGTATACAGTTAGTGTTCTATAACAATAGTTAATGTTTATTACACATTGACTAACTGCCAAGAGCATTTAGGAGTCACAAAATCTTTATAAGCTAGTAATGTAGTTATCTTTGTTTTACAGATGAAAAGGATCAGTTTTGGAGAAAAGAAGCAACCTGCTGAAGTTTATAAAGCTAGTAAACTGCAGTTTTGGAATTTGAATGTGGCTCTTTCTGATCTTAGACTCAGCACTCTTGCCACTAAGACACTTTCTCTTTAATTCAGAAAATATGTAGCATGCACCAAGCCTGATGCCAAGGAGAAAAATTCCAAGCACACATTCTAGGCAATTAAAAGAAAAAAAAAGTAAAACAGAACTACTCTTCTTGTAGATGCAATATTTCAACTTTGATTCCCCTCACCTACCCAAAATGAAGAACTGATACTGCTCACCTTATTAGCCTCAAATGACTCCAGATGGCATTCCAGAACAGATGTACAGCTATTCAGCAGCCTTAAGAAGAATCCAACACCATGAATCTTTTTCATGTTGACTTTCCAGGGAGGTCTTCCAAGTCCCTAAAGATCTAAGAGATAATTCTAAATGGCATAAGCTGTCATTTACAGACAAAAGGTCAAATAGCTGCCTAATCCCTATATGTGCCATCTATGGTCCTAGAAACACTTGGCTGGATTTGGAATTCTAAGCACATTCCATGACTAAACTCAGGTTTTGTTGTATTACTATTTTATAGTGAGAAAAATGAACACTGGAATATTTCATTTGGCCTATGAAACTCTAGAATCACAGGCACCTCTCAGTTAAATATATAAGAGATATCAGAAAATCCCCAGCTGAAAGATTTCAGAGGAAAGACCCATCCTTCCCTGCCTGACTCCTCCTTGTATCACAGAACCCTGTCCTGTCTCCTGTAGTGATGGTTATCAGACTACCCCCAAGGTGCCTGTTTTTGTGACTCTTTTTCCTACTAGACTTTGTCTTCTTCACCATAGTGTTTCCAGCATCCAGCAACAGTGCCAACTACGTAATAACTTAGGAGTTGCTCAACATGGAAGGAAGGAGGGATGGAGAGAAGGGGAAGATAGAGAGGGAAGCAGGAATGAGAGGGGGAAAGAAACAGGAGAGAAGGATGGAAGGAGGGAGGGAGGGAAAGGGAGGAAGGGAAGAGAAAGGAAGAAGGTGAGTACGAGGCTTGGGTGATGAACAGTCTGTATGTCTTAACATCAAGGCAAGTTCTTGAGCGAGTCATCTACAAACCTAGATGAGTATCTGTTAATACCTGGAGATCATTAGTCCTGCTAGGAGAGGATACCCTGAGTGGCTACTGGACTCCATCCATAATCCCTGGGCAGAGAAGAGCAAAGACTAAGTTACCCAAGACTAAGTACCTGTTTCCTTCTATGAGAGTAGAAACAACCTGGACCAACACTGTGTATAGGGAAATGGCTAACCTAAGATAATGGACATTTATCTCTCATTCTCAGCCTGGCAAGGAGATCATTCTTGTTATTCCATTTCTCATGTACCTTCAACTGATATCTTAAGAAAAACCTGAGCCTTCAAAGTAGGCACTCTGACCCTCACCAAGGAAATGCTGTTAATTGTGTGTCTTCAGGCTGTGGGGCTTCAGCGGTGTAAATTGAAAAAGTAAACCCAATTTGAGGAATATGCAAATGGCAAACTGAAAGAAGAATTAATATTTAGCTTTGAAAAAAACACAGCTCTCCTCCTCATTATGAAGGCTGTTTTTTCTATAACCAGAAGGAAAAATGAATTGTTGGAAGCTCCTCAAAATGTGCAGCTGAGAATGCCTTTATATTAATGAGAAAAGTGATATTGATTAACGAGTAGGCCAAAAGCAAGAAGGAAGCTTTCCTCCCTTCTGTCTTCCTCTTGGCCTGGGAACAGGTAGTCTACTAAGGTCCCTAGGCATAGCAAGAACACAGTCCCCTGGGTCTGCTGCTGGCTAGAACACATGTGGTCTGATCAAGCTTCTTTCAATTACATGAACAAACATGTCTAGACTTGAACAAATTGGCACCTGGGAATTAAACTGCTTATAAAAATCCACATCCTTTCGAGCCTCTGTGACCTTAATTGATCAGAACCCCTCTATTGTAGCCCACAGCTAGTCCAGGAAAAGATTTTCTGAAAGTTTAGCTAAATGACAATATTGATTTTTATCCTTCATATTTTCTTATATTAATCACATTTCTTACATCTGCTTCATATATTACATATTCCCTTGGCTCTGTGGCCAGCATTATGTAATAAGTTCTTTAACACAGTCTAGCAAAGGATTACAACCCCAATTTTACAGGACAGAGTCCAAGTCATGGGGAGCTGGAAATACCCTAAGGAGTGAGAGGTGAAGTCTTCTGTCTCCTAGACTAGCATTGCATCTTCTTAATAATGGCTCTGAGCATCTATATGGAACAAGACCTTCTATTTGATTTCACCACCTTCTGAGTCACATAAGCCATAAGCCACCCAGGAATGAAAAAAGCCACTCACTCACCTAACAAATCTCAAGGAAAACAGCTTCCTCTGCCTGGTGTATAGTCTGCACACTGGATACTCTTCATTCTTCTCTGGACAAAGAGAGGGCTTTGTACACAAGTCAGACTCTATAAGCCTCATGGCCCTGGGCACTGCCACCTGTGCTCAATTTCAGGCAGCTTTTCAAAGATTGATGTTCTATAGCTCATAAGACACCAGTTCATGCAATGGAGGAGTGTCCTAGACAAGCAAAGAAATCTTCAGCAGCATGTGGAATCATACTTTGGTCAAGATCCCAGACTCGAGAAGAGCAGGTTAAATGAGGTCTTAAGCTCATACAATTTTGAAAGCCACTTTAAAAGGGAATTTAGAGTTGCAAGAACAAAAATTTCATATGAAAGTAAACATTTATAAAGACAAAATATATCACAATACACATCATAGAAAGCTGAAAAATACATATAATCATAAAATCAAGAAAAATAGCATCATGTTTGTATTAATTAAGCTCCTGTCATTCTTCTTTGGTATTTTTCCCTACACTTTGGGCTTATATGTCAACAATTTTATGGCATAGCTATCAAGGCTGAGAAGAGAATGACTCTTGTCTTTTCCTCTGCAGGTTCTCCTCCAGGGCCTACGGTGGTCCCGTGATGTGCACAAGGCAGATTCACGAGGCAGCACAGCCTCCAGCCTTGTGTCCTCTTGCCGACTAGGCAGTTCATCTCAGCAGATGGCAGGAGGATCCTAGAAGCCACTTCTACAACAAGACAACAACAACTTACGTCTTCAAAAAAGTAGCTGTCGACTACAAAACTCCAGGTTACTATAACCTCAAGGCGATTTCCTCTTAGATGGATCCCAAATCTCTGCAGCTACCCCACCAGCGATAAAATAATAGACATGTTTGGAGAAGTGGGGGAGAAAGAAAGAATGATATTAGCCAATAATGAATATAATATCTTAATTTTGCAAATTAAAAAAAAAAGGATCATTTGAATATATTGCCAAGACCCCTACTACATCTTGAAAGGACATTTGCAAGAGTACAAGGCTAAATGTAAGTCTTGCTCTTTCTCCATAAAGCCACCTCTGTGTCTACTCTCAATCCCTCTGCCCCAGCAGGAGTGGGGAGAGGGAGCCAGGAGGATGTCCAGAGGAGATCTTTACGTCTAACACACCAGGGGTTACGATTCTCTAAAGCATCTAGACTCTAATCACAGTTAAGGCAGAAACTCTGACCCAAGCATGGTCTGGTCTGAACAGACCTTCATTACATGAGATTACCATCCATACATTGCATCTGGTGTACATCCTCAGCCTGAATTCCACACCACTTTCCCAGGTCAAAGTGGATTCAATCATCTCTCTCACATGGAAGGAGGAAACCTAGGAATGCATGTCCATATTTGCAAATGTAAAATTTTAGCTCCAAACTTGAATCTTTATTTGGTACCTGATGATAAATAATAACACTGCAGGTGCATGAAACTCAGCCCTAACATTGGTCCACAGGGTCTACAGAAGATGTAACATACAAACACCAGTATGAACAAATATATGAATGTGTCATACAACATAGGAGCATTCTATTCAAACAAAGTAGAATCATCCCTTAAGGCAAGCAGAAGCACTTTTAGGGTTCTCGACCTTCCTCATAGTCACATGTGAATTTTGTTAAAGGCAGAGGATTTAAATAGCTGGACATCTACTGATATGCTTCTCTTTCATTTCTGTAGTTAACTGAGTGGTTCTCACACAAGGAACATCACATAGGATTGTGCATTTAAAACCTTATATATTTTGTTAGTATAGAAGATTTTCATGTGTGGTTTTAACTATATATGATTTTCACCCTACTCATCAATTTTTGAACCTAACCCACAGAGATGTGACTTCACAGAATTTTTGTTCATTAAATTAGGAAAGCAAATAATTTTCTTTTTTAATGGATACTTACATGATAGACACTTTAGTGCTATAACCTGGGAGTGGAGAGGAATAGAATGGAAACAGTAGTGTGCAGCATCCTGATAAACTTCTCTAGACACAAAAGGAAATTGCATCCCTAATCTCCAAATCTGATTAAATATGAAAGAGATGGGGGTTGGTGAGAAAACTGCACATAATCTTAGGTAACTCTTGAAAGGAAAGCTTCTGAGCTCTATCTACATCATAGGGTTTTTAATTTGTATTCCACATTTTTCTTATAAATATGAACCTGTATATTACTCAAAGTGATTACATTTGGTTATAAACACTGAAAAGACTTGAGCTTTTATTTTTTAATATCTGCTTTATTCAGATGGGAATGAAAATCAGAAATTTCAAACTTGCAAATACCAGCTAGGAAGGATGCAGTAGGGACCCTAGAAATCAATGTTTATCCAGCTGTCTGGTCAAATCCCTATGTAGGCAACTCCCAGAGACCATTTTCTGCCTCCAGTCACTCTTTCCCATTCCTAACAGGTTCTAAACTCAGGTTTGTTTATTTTCATTCTGAATTCTTTTTACTCATGGCTTGTTCAGATGTGTTTTTTTTTTTTAAATTCTCATCTGAAATTGTCCTACTTATCTTTGATGATTGATTTCCAACTTAATTTCATTCATTCGGTCCATCTACAAATATTAAGCACCTACTATGTACCAGATACGATTCTAGGCATTGAACAGACAACTGTGGGCAAAAATCTCTGTGACATCCTATTACATTGAATTATATGAAACTGATACTTTTGTAGGTCAAAATGGTCAAGTATCAACAATCTCATGTGGTTCAGCCCATGTTGAGAAGACAGAAAATAAACATAATTATAAGAACCTTGATAGTTATGTTAGAATCTCTTCTGAGGTTAGAGCCCTTGATACTGCCCTCTTATTACACTCACCATTTTGAATGGACTCTTCACTTTACCTCCTGTCCTTGCCTTGAAAACTGAAACTCCTAGTGCCCAGGAGTCAGCAAAAAGGTTCAGGAAAAAAAAAAAAAAGCCTCCTTCAACGATTTCCCTGCCCTCTAGCTTCTGCTTCTACTGAGTTTTTAGTCTATGATAAATCCTAACTTTCATACTAGCTCAATGTGGGTTTAAAGACTACTTAACGTTCTTTATTCAAGAGCATTAGTTATTTTTAATAGGAGTTTACCCACACACACACACACACACACACAAACCTGGATCATTTAATAACATCTGAAATAAAATAAGCCATTAGTGAGTATTTGGGAGCATTTTCTTTATCTTACTACCCTCAGTATAATCACAACCTGATAAGCTGGAATTGGCTCAGTTCTGATGCTTATGGTTTTTAGTGGTTTTCCTCTAACAGAATTGTGAAATAAAACTCTCCTGAGATTTTAGGCACTTCTATGACCTATTGGTGTACAAAGCTCTATGAACCTTCTGAGATTTACAAACGTCCATATACTGCCTAGGGGAAATTGTGTCTAGTACCAAGAGGCATCCTGATAATGGAAGAAAATGGAAAATATGGCTTCATAGAATTAACAGATATTTAAAGCCCCACACAGGACTGAAACAGTGGGAAAAAAGACTTGAAGCTGGAGACAAGTATGTCTCTACTTATCAATATGTTAGCTTTGATACAGTATTATCTACCTGATTCTCAGTTTCCCACAGAAAAAAATGAGGCTCCACCCTATAGACTGGTGAGAGAACATAAAAGCATAAGTAGAAAGTATAATTGCTTTATGATATACTATAGATTTGCTAGTTGAATTTAAATAAAAATGGAAAAAAGAAAGTATAAGTGCTTTATAAAATTATATGATATAAGGAAGGGCAATTTTTCAAAATGAGGAAACAAAATTAAAACAAAAAAAGAACAAAAAACCAAATTTATCCCAAGAATTAAAGGCAAAGTTACCAGATGGCTAGATAGAGGATTTCTAGACAGTTTTAGGGAAGGGAAGATCAGTGCATTTCAGCATGAATTCACTAAGAACAGCCTAGAACCTATATTTATACACTGTTGGTGTTTCAGGATTTATAATGTACCATGGCAAAATGGGAACATGACAAATGGAAAGAACACTGGTTTACTAACAGATCAGCTGGAGTTCACATGCTGACTCCACCACCTCCTAACAGTATGAGCCTGGGCAAGTTAAAGGATTTATCAGAACCTTTGTTCCTTATCTGTTAACAGGTAATAAAAGCACATATGTATTAAACACACTCAAATTCATAACGTGTCTGCATATATAAGGGGCTGTATAGCAATAAATTCCTTACTCCATTGCATTCATTATCACAGGTAGTCCTCATGTCAACCTTGTAAGTTGGATTTTGTCTTTCTTATCTTAAAGATGAAGAAACTGGCCTGTTTCAGAAAGCATAGGCATAAGTAGCAAAATTATAGCAAAAACCTAGCTCATTTCCAATACTGGCTCAGGTATTTCCACTACACTACTATTGTCTCCAATGTAACAGATCCAGGCCAGTATGGGCTAGTAGGAGTGAGGGAAGACCATTTAAAAGAGTAACCAGCTTTCACCCTTGAGCAGTTGAAAGTACATAGGCTGCCTGGAAGTGCCATCCAGATATTTAGATGATGGACCCCTGACCTCAAAGGTATAGACTATTGGCCTGAAGTCATCTTATACGTAGGATTTATTTGTTGCTCTCTGGCACACATGTTTCTCACCAACATAGTTTGGGTTATTGCTATATTTAACACACCAGGTTCAAACAGTATGATATTGTCAATGCACTGAACCAGCATGATCTGCTGGAGAACTAGATTATGACATATGGCTGGAGAGCTGAATGAGGTAGTATCATGAAGGTATGCTATTGGCCTCACTAGATGGAAGCCAAAGAATTTTTAATGATTCAATAACAAGTATAGAGAAAAGGGCATTTTCCTGATCAACAGCTATATATTAGGGACAAGGAATGTGCTGATTTGCTCTAGGAATGAAACTACATTGGGAACAGCAGCTGTAATTAGAGTCACTACCTGATTGAGTGTATGATAATCCACTGTTGGTCCCCAAGATCCATCCATCTTCTGGAAAGCCAAAGAAACAAGCTGAATGAAGATCTGGTAAGATGAACACATCCTACCATCTCTCAGGTCCTTGGTAATGGCAGTAATCTCTGAAATCTCTCCAGAAATGCATTATGCTTTAAATCGGGAAGCTATACAGTATTGTTTCTCCCTTAGCCAGAGCTTACAGGACTTACAAAATCAAGGGTTTTGAAAATGAGAGTGGCTCCTTTCATTGATACTCCCAGTGATCCACAAGAGAAAGTTTTGCTTTATTCCCACTTTGGCCTTTTCTGGTCTATAATACCTAGCTCCCAAGGAAAGATGCTTCCAACAGAGGATGCAACAATGCTTTACTGACAGTGGTAGTTGAGCCAGCCACCAACCACTTTGAGCTCCTCCTGGCCGTAATTCAACTGGTAAAGAAGGGAGTTACTGTACTGACGGGGATACTGAGGTCTCCAAGATAATACAGAGTTGCTACCACATATTGTAAGTAAAGAAGAGTTCATCCATGATTTACAAAAAAAAAAAAAAAAAAAAAAAAAAAAGAGTTCCTAGGGCATCTCTTAACGCCAGGTCCTGCCATTAAAGTTAATGGAAAATTTCAACAACTCAATGCAGGCAGTTAATTCAATACCCCAGAACCTTCAGGAATAAAGGTTTGGGTCACCCCATCTGACAAGGAACCAAAACCAGCAGATGTACTTTGTTGAGGTACAGGAAATGCAAATACAGAATATGTAGTAGAAAAAGGTAGTTAAAAATACCAGCTATAAACCATGTGCCCTGTTGCAGAAATAAGGACCATCATGATTTTAGTACTTCTTCATTATTTTAATATAAATGTTTCAGTACATATTAACCAACTTTTTTTCCTCTTCATTTCTCTCATTCCCCCATTATCTAACATAAGATATGATAACGGTAGTTAAGTTTATCTTAGTACCTAAATTACAAGATATCAAAGGGAGAATGTGATTCAGCAAGAAGAGGATTACACCGTACCCAAAGATGAATAAAAAGAATTTGTATTCACTTTTGGAAAGAGGATGTGTTCTCAGTTGTACAAGGAATAGATGCATTATGTTAAGCTGAAACATGGTCTATCAATTGTATTTATTTAGAAAGTAAGGACAGTTAAAAGGACAGTATATACTGATGACACGCTGAGATGGTGTGTCATTTAGCTAAGCTAAAACTATGTTTCCCAGAATTCCCTTTCCTGCATAGCTTCAGAATAGTCTGGGCTAAAGAAGAAATCTGCAAAGAGATTTGGAAAGCAGCATAAAGCAGTAGACAGAAGAAGTTCAGCACTGGCAGCTGTTGTGGCTAATGCACAGCGTTGCTGATCTGTGGGTTCACCTGGCTGCCATGGGGCAGTGGCCAGATCCCAGTAACTCCAACTCCCACCATGTCTCCCCCTGCAGTTTCTGACTCTTGAGCCAGGTGTGTGTTTATCTCTGTGAGGAAAGTGCCAGCTTCTCCTGCAGGTTACCTATATCATCAAAGATAGAGTACTGGAGGTAATGAGAGATTGATGTGTGTTCTAGCCCATTCTGTGGGCTCCAGGACATTCTCATGGGTTCTCATTTGTCCTTGTTCTTCTCTATTTAATACCCATATTTTCTTCCCAACTGACTATCCTGCTGCTTCAGGCTCTAGAAATATACACAGAAGTAACAGCCTTTCATACTGTTTATTGTACAACTGTACAGTTCAAATCTCAGCAACAAATCCTTTTATATGTAATTATATATATAAACCATTCCTGATGTTTCTGCTCTGATTTGCCCTAACTGAAGAGTACAAAGATGGAAATGGCAAAGCTAGAACTCCCATCTAGCTCATTTCTAATGCTGATTCAGGGTACTTTCCACTAAATGATTGCTGCTTCTACCATAATAATTCAAGACCATATAACTGGAGGTCATTGGTGGTTTAAAACAGCATGCTGGCCATCATCCTCCCTCTTGGGAAAATGGGAGAGCTGCATGAAGAGCTTAGAGATATTGAGATGATTGAATACCTGGTGCAAAGGTGCAGATTAATGAACTGAAGTCAGCCTGCAGAAGAGGTCCCTGGGAGCAAGTCCCATCCCAGGAGCTAACTTCAACTTTGGCCCAGTCAGCACTTTTAGCTATAAATTGCTTAATAAAGACAGAAGGTGTGTTGATCAAATTTTCAGATGACACAGGGCTGGGCCAGCTAGCAAATATGCTGAGTGACAGAATCAAGAATCCAAAAGATTTGACAGGATGAATAATGAGTCACAGCTAACAAGATGGAATTTAACAGGATGGATATCAAGTTTTACTTTCCACAGCCCTGCCCTGGATAATGTAGGTGCCAACACCCCCCCTACATTACAGGCTTGGGCAGGGCTATTACCTGAGCTCAGTGTGGGGAAAAAAAAACACATGATGCTGATGAGAGAGAAGTCTGCTTCAAGAGAATGCCCCTGAGTTCAAAAATCATCTTCAGAGACTTAGACAGACTTGGGTTAATAACAGCCTTTATGAAAAAGACATTGAGCTCAATACTAATCACCACTGTGACTAGGTTAAAGGATTCATTAGTTACTTAGGCTTTATTATTCAAAGTATGGTGTTCCGATACAGACTGAAGATAGTCTTAAAACTCTGCCCCCCTCAAAACCACATAGCTGAGATTTGGGATACAATCCTGCAGGGCACACCTTAGTTACAAACTAGAATGTGACTAATATGGTAAAGATATATATTGAAAGTCATATGAAGAACGTATCAAGGAGAGTGATCATGAGACTTGGTTCCAAATAATTTAAGAGTTTTCACATAGGGGAAAAATAGAATTTTATTTATACTTCTAGAAGACAGATGGATAGAAACTACAGAAAGGAACACTTTAATCACTATGAAGAATAAGAAAATAATGGTTAAGTCAGGCTCTGGATCCAAACAACTGAGGTTACAGCTCATAATACACTCTCCAAGCCATTTGACTTGGGCAAATTACTTGATTTCTTGGCTTCAGCTTTCTCATTGATAAAATAGGAAAGACAAGAATGTCCCCCTCATACATTTGTTATGGGGATTAATTAAGCAAAAACAAATAGTATTTATCTCACCTAGATTGTTTTGAGTATTAAATGGTGCAACACACTTAAAAAGCATCGAGAAGAGTGACATGATCAAAGACCAATAAATATTCGCGCCAGTCTTACTATTATAAGAAAGTATATTCTGATGCTTAGAGCTATCCCCACATAGAATGCCCTGGAATGTAAGGTATCTTGAGTCTGAATGTGCTTAAACTAAAACAGGGATATCTTATAGTGGTATTTCTCAAACTTTCATGTACATATGAATCCTCTCAATATCTTATTAAAATGTGAGTTCTGACTCAGCAGGTCTGGATTGGGGCCTGAGAGTCTGCATTTCTAACAAGCTCTCCGGCAAGCTAGGGCTACTGTAGTTAGCACACTCTGAGTAGAAAGACTGGAAAACTCTTCCACTAGATGGGAAGGAAAGGTCCTTTCTATTCTAAAACATTCACCCTTTGTGATGTTATCAATCTGAGAACAATAACAATATTGAAGCTACATTATACCTGAGTAATCTAGAGCAAACAACTTAACCTCACACCTTGTTTTGATGTATTCTGCAAAGCACTTTTTAAAAAATGAGTAATTTTTACATCAAAATCCAAACTCCTCAGATGGAAGCTCATCTACTTCAGCAGAGGATTTCATTTCCTAATTGGCTAAACATCTGTTCCAGTTCTGAGCACAGATTTATCTTTATCAAACACTGATTGGTCTTTGGCTCCTGCCAGCTGCTTTGTCCTAGTGTGATGGGGAACAAAGCAGGGCAGCTGTGTGATGTCAGGAAGCCTCAGGAGGAAGGCAAAGAAGGGCCAGAGAAGCAGAAAAGAAACACTCACAAGCTACTGACAGGAGAAAAGCAATAGCAAACTCCACGGGCTTCAAGGCTGGATAGAACCAGATCTGATGCAGGAGGACCATTAGGGGTCAGCTGACCCATTCTTTTCACTTTTCACGTAGTGAAACAAAGTTTCTGTGACCGGCTCCAACTTTCTAAAAGTAATACATGGAAGGAGCATCAGTACTGGAAACCAGGCCCCACAGTTCCGAGACCAGTGCTCATTCTGCTCACCCTGCCTGCCTCCCATCTCCTCCTGGGACTCCTGCCCCAGCAATGTTGCTTGGTCTACTCATGGTTTCCTTCCATGCTTCAATTGCCCTCTAGGATAAGGAGGTTGAGGAAGATTCTGAGAATACAGGTTAGAGAGCACAGAGTTGTTTTTCACTCAAGTTAATTTCTTAGGATGAAACTGCTCCAAAAAATCTGAAAAGTATTGCCCTATCATTTACATTGTTCTCTGTCCCTACTCTAAGAATATATTAAACAGCAAATGTAATGCAAAAGCCTATGACCCTGACAAGTTTTCAATGGCCAAGAGGCCAGAGTCAAGCACTGGTTCCCAATATTTACCCCCTAAAGATGTCTCAGCTCTCTCTTAACTCCTCTTTCATTCATGAATTTCCCTCATTGAAATAATGGTAGAATCAAAAGGGGACACACTTGCTTTCCTTTCTGTGAAAATCGGGGTGGGAAAACTCAGAAGCTTTGTCCAGGAGAGGAGGGAACTTGAAAAGCCACATGGAGGGGCGCCTGGTGGCTCGGTGGTTGAACATCTGCCTTCGGCTCAGGTTGTGATCCTGGGGTCTTGGGATCAAGTCCCACATGAAACTCCCCATAGGGAGCCTTCTTCCCCCTCTGCCTATATCTCTGCCTCTCTCTGTGTGTCTCTCACAAATAAATAAATCTTTTTAAAAATCTTTAAAAAAAAGAAAAGCCACATGGAATTACTTCAAACCCCCAAAACCTCCTTTCTCTCGATTCTTATATATCTTTAGAGTAATTAAGAGCTCAGCCATTCTTGACAGAGGACTAAAAGTCATTAATTCATACTAACATGGAAATAACTAGCACCAGAGCTTCTCCTGAGTGGCTAGGTTTTAGAGTGGTCTCCACTTAACTGCTAAGCCTCTTCTCTTACCTGGGGGAGGTTGTCTGTTTCGATTTTCTACGATTCTTTGATCACCTGTAAGTGGAGTTTTCTCACTCTTGACCTCCAGCATCCTGTGCAGCAGTTTATTATAAAATGTCATCTCTGTATATGACCTAAGCATGCTCTACCACATTGGCTCTATTTCTCTCTTTATAAATTTGCTGAAAATCATAACAGTATTAACCACCTATCACTTAAACAAGAGAAGATGCATTATTTCTTGCCATAAACACACTTGTAGCAACAGATATATACACATCAGTAAAAAGAAAACTCCAACTACTGCTCTTGAGAGACTTCCAGGATCATGCATTTATTTGTCCCTGATACACAGCATTGATGATCCAACCTCTAGCGTGCAGCCAAAATCAGGAATTCAGGAACTGCTACTCAATGGTGAAGTGACATATGGTTCTCTGTACTTAGTTATTTGGGTAATTTTTCACTGTTTATATAAAATAAAAGGCTGTCATTTGTTTATAAATCTACCCAGATATACATGAGTAGGTAGCAAAGACAACTACAGGCAGCAGGAATAGCATTTTACCTAGGCATTGAAAACCAGAAAGGGTCTTGGAGGGAACTATACATTACTCATCTTTGCCTTTTGCTGAGACGTTTCTCCAACATTACTTTAGGTTAAAAACCACTTCCATGTTTAGACCAATGAATAGAAGTGGGAGAGTAAACATTTGAGCCTACAAGTTGTAACAGCAAATGTGTTAAGCATTTGAAACAGATTGTGTTGGCTATACAAACACAACCTAGCAAGTCCTGCTGCCAAACTGCAGTCCTCTGTTTATCAGCTCTCTTTGGACCTCAATGTCCACAACAGTAGGCAGTAACAGGGCCAGTGTCAGAATAAGTTCCCAGAGAGAGGAGAGATTCACATAGTTGATTTTAAAGGACTAAAGCTTTCCTCAGTATTTAGGCATTCCTTATGGGTATTTTTTAGGAAGCCTTGGTATCTTTCTTCCTGTCTTAGGGAGGCCAAGTCTTATAGGGCGACAGCAGGAAGGAAGACTATATCGAATGATCTATGTGAAATGGCCACTATCGGTTTGCTTGTAGCTATAATGTTAGAACTGAGAGCCCTCTTATCCATATTTGCATGCAATTTTCTGAGTTTGCTTTAATGGATATGACATTTCATTAATTCTGGTTGTGTACTCAAGCCAAAACACATGCAGTTTAGTTCCATTTACTGACAAAAAATAGAAGCTCAAAAATTCTAAGTCAGAGTAATAACTGAAGGTGTGTAATTACTCATTACCCAATCAGCTACCAGGTTCAGGGGGCAAGAATGGTTTGGAGATAAATTGCAACTTTTGTGAGTGAATCTGACAGGCTGGGTTAGTAGGTGTGTTTCTTTTGATTAATGACACAAGGAAGAAAGGTTTAGGAAAGGTGTTTCCACTGATTCTGCTACTTCTAGGCTGACCCTTAAAATGTTTCTACCAGTTACCAAGGAAAACATAAATTATAGTGAGCAAAATGTGAATTTTGTAAAAACATACAAAAATGTTACATCTGTAACTTCTCTGTTATAATTTAAAATAAACTCAAAATAATAAGTCCTAGGATATGCCAGAATGGGTCATTTGGCTACAGATCTCAAATTTTTCAGAAAATTCACTTATTTAAATGGAGAAAAAACAAATACAATTAGAGTTATTTATTATGGTCAATTACACAGGAGTTTGAACACATTGCAGTTACTACACAGGTTTTGACATCCTTTAATATTTTCCAACAGATCAGATTTCTGGATATAGGGCATATTTTTGCCTGGTTACTCATGAAATGGGTCCAAAAGATCCCTTTCCAGGTCCCTGCCCTTCATGAGCTTCCTACTTAAAGGAAGATAACCACATACACACACACACACACACACACACACACACACAAAAGAGCATAATCCCATAGTATCCAATGAACTGACATAGTAAGGGGCACAGATAGTGCTGAGAAACAAAGAAATCTTTTGATCTTGAAATTGTTTCAGAGAATTTCACAAAGTCCCCTACCTGGGGCTTGAAGGATAAGCTGAAATGGGTTCCAGAAAGAAAACAGTTTGACCAGGATGGTGGCAGAAATGATCATAATTTGGGGATGGTAATTATAACAGTAAGGAAATAGTAAGAAAATGCTTCTTCATACAGATCAGGTGGGGTCCTACTGAAGGGTGGAGGGAGAGATGGAAGGAGATTCTGATGTGAAGACCATTAGTTTAATGCAGAGCCATCAGAGTGTTGACTACATGGACTGATATCCTACATGGTCTTTCAGAAACGCTGTCCCCAATCACTCTTCATTAAGGGTTGGAGTGAAGGAAAAACAGAGTCATAAAGATTTGTCATGTGTTTGTGATAGCTGGGAGATGATGGCACCCTGAACTAGAAGGGTAGCAAAGGCAAAAGAGAACTGGAAGCAAGAAGCAATAAAAAGATTTGTCAGGACTTGGGGACTGGATAGGTATTTGATGTGAAGAAGGGAAATGATACAAATGACTCTAGTTGTTCAGCCTGACCAGAAAATCAGGAAAAAAGAATCAGCTTTAAGGTAAGAAAATGAATTCTTGGCAGGAAGATATGCTGTAGAGAATGGAAAGTATAGGGTGGATATGCAAACAGAAATCTGAAGCAGGAAGCTGTGGATGTTGGTCTGGAGCAGAAGTGAGCATCCACATCTAGGTCTGGGGTATAGAAAATGATTAACTGAGACTAAAGTCCAGCACCAGGTACACTTCCCCCAGTGCTATTGCTGAAGTAAGTCCTACATATATTCTGCATGGTGGGAGCTCATTCTTCAATCCTTCCTTACTATGCAACTCTTGTCCTGATCAAACACAGGACTGGTAACCAGGAAGGATGTCAGTACCCAATTGTTTTTTTCTTCCTCTAAAGATTTTTTATTTATTTATTTATTTATCTGGCAGAGAGAGAGAGAGGGAGGGAGAACACAAGCCAGGGGAGTGGCAGAGGAAGAGGGAGAAGCAGGCTCCCCATTGAACAGGGAGCCTGATATAGGGTTTGATCCCAGAACCCTGGAATCAGGACCTGAGCCAAAGGCAGATGTTTACCTAACTGAGCCATCCCAATTCCCCCAATATCCATATGTTTATGGAGGACTAGAAGAGCTATGTGTAAAGGCAAAGTGTCTCAGTCCATTAAGGCTGCATAAAAAATGCACCATACACTAGCTGACTTATAAACAACAAATTTTTCTTTCTCACAATTCTGGAGGCTAGAAAGTCTGATACCATCATTCCAACGCACTCTGTGTCTAAGGACAGCCCACTTCCTCATTGATGGCCATCTCACTGTAATATTGCAAGGCATAAGGGAAAAGAGAGCTCTCTGGGGCCTCTTTTATAATGGCACTAACCCCGCCTACCTCCCAAGGGCCCCACTTCCTAATATCATCTTGGAGGGGTAGATTTCAACATATGAATTTGGGGACACACAAACATCCAGTCTATGGCAGAAAGAGTCCTATTAATATTCTGTTGAGGAACTTTAGCAGTTTGCTTGCTGGGGCAAAGGCTGGTTTAGGAGTCACTACAGTAGCATGTGATGAAAATAATCATGAAATTTGAGAGTCAAAGGACCCTGGGAGAGTATCTAGTAGGGTGGTTTTAAAACTTTTTACTGTGGAAATGTTTCTTAAGAGTGAAAATTTATGATCTAAAATGAGTCTAAGTGGCATATAGATGGGTCTTGGTTTTTTTGTTTGTTTGTTTGTTTGTTTGTTTGTTTGTTTGTTTGTTTATCCATGCTGATACCCTTTGTCTTTTGACTGACAGTAAGGGAGTGAAGAACCATTTATCATACTAATGTACATCAAAAGAATACTGGAGTTGCCATCCTTATATCAGACAAACTAGATATTAAGCTGAAGACTTTAATAAGAGATGAAGAAGAAAACTACATCATAATAAAGGGATCTTCCCAACAAAGAAGATCTAACAATTGTAAATATTTATGCCCCTAACATGGGATCAGCCAAATATATAAATCAATTAATAACAAAATTAAAGAAACTCATTGATATAATACATAATAGTAGGGGACTATAGCACCCCACTAACAGCAATGGACAGATCATCTAAGCAGAAGATTAAGAAGGAAACAGGAGCTTTGAATGACACACCAAACCACATGGACTTAACAAATATATTCAGAGGATTTCATCTTAAAACAGCAGAACACATATTATTTTCAAGTTTACATGGAATATACTCCAGAATAGATCACATATTAGGTGACAAATCAGGTCTGAACTGTTACAAAAATATTGAGATCATACCATGCATATTTTTCAGACCACAATGCTATGACACTTGAATCACAAGAAAAAAAATGTGGAAGGACCACAAATACATGGAGATTAAAGAGCATCCTACTAAAGAATGAATGGATCATTCTTCAAAAAAATTAAAGAAGAATTTTAAAAATACATGGAATCAAATGAAAATGAAAACACAACAGTTCAAAACTTCTGGGATGAGCAAAGGTGGTCTTAAAAGGGAAGTATGCAGCAATACAGGCCTTCCTCAAGAAGCAAGAAATGTCTCAAATATACAACCCAACTTTAAACCTAAAGGATATAGAAGAAGAATGGCAAATAAAGCCTAAATCCAGCAGGAGAAATAATAAAGATTAGGGCAGAAATCAGTGATATAGAAATTAAGGAAACAAAAGGACAGATAAATAAAACTAGGATCTGGTTCTTTGAAAGAATTAACAAGATTCATAAACTCCTAACCAGACTTATCAAAAAGAAAAGAGAAAGGACTCAGATAAATAAAATCATGAATGAAAGAAGAAAAATCACAGCCAACACTGAAGAAATACAATTACAGAAGAATATTATGAGCAATTATATGCCAACAAATTAGTCAATCTAGAAGAAATACATCAATTCCTAGAAATACATAAACTACCAAAACTGCAACAAAAAGAAATAGAAACCTGAATAGACCCATAACCAGCAAAGAAATTGAATTAATAATCAAAAATCTTCCAAAAAAGCAATAGTCCAGTCCAAAAAAGAAGTCCAATAGCTTCTCAGGGGAATTTTACCACACATTTAAAGAAGAATTAACCTACTCTTCTGAGAATATAAATGGAAGGAAAACTTTCAAACTCATTCTATGAGGCCAGCATTACCTTGATCCCCAAACCAGACAAAGATCCCATTAAAAAGAAGAATTAAAGACCAATATCCCTGATGAACATGGATGTGAAAATTCTAACTAAGATATGGATAATAGGATCCAACATTCATTAAAAGGATTATTCACCGAGACTAAGTAGAATTTATTCCTGGCAGTAAGGGTGGTTTAACATCCACAAATCAATCAACGTGATATACCATATTAACAAAAGAAAGGATTAGATTCATATGATCCTCTCAATAGATGCAGAAAAAGCATTTGGCAAAGTACATTATTTTTTCTTTATAAAAACCCTCCACGATGTGCAGTTAGAGGGAACATATCTCAACATCATAAAAACCATATACAAAAGACCCACAGTGAAAATCATCCTCAACAGGGAAAAACTGAGAGCTTTTCCTCTAAGGTCAGGAACACGACAAGGATGTCCACTCTCATCACTATTGTTCAACATAGAATTCAAAGTCCTAGTTCAGCAATCAGATAACAAAAAGAAATAAAAGGCAACTAAATTGGCAAAGAAGAAGTCAAACTTCCACTCTTTGCAGACATGATACTCTATGTAGAAAACCTAAAAGAATCCATCAAAAAAATTGCTAGAACTGATACAGGAATTCAGCAAAGTCACAGGATATAAAATCAATGCACAGAAGTCTGTTGCGTTTCTATATGCTAACAATGAAGGAGCAGAAAGAGAAATCAAGGAATCAACCTAGTTTACAATTGTACCAAAAACCATAAGATACTTAGGAATAAACCTAATAAAAGAGGTAAATAATCTGTACTCTGAAAACTATAGAATACTTATGAAAGAAATTGTAAAAGACACAGAGAAATGGAAAAACATTCCATGCTCATGAATTAGAAGAATAAATAATGTTAAAATGTCTATACTACCCAAAGCAATGTATGCATTCAATGAAATTCCTATCAAAATACTACTAGCAGTCTTCACAGTGCAGGAGCAAAAAATTCTAAAATTTGTATGGAACCAGAAAAGGCCCCAAATAGCCAAAGGGATGTTGAAAAAGAAAACCAGAAGTAGAGGCATCACAATTCCAGACTGCAAGCTCTACTACAAAGCTATAATCATCAAGGTAGTACAGTGCTGGCACAAAAACAGACACAAAGATCAATAGAACAGAATCCAGAACCCAAAAATGGACCCGCAACTTTATGGTCAACTAATCTTCAACAGAGCAGGAAAGAATATCCAATGGGAAAAAAGACAGCCTCTTCAACAAATGCTACTGGGAAAACTGGACAGCCACATGAAGAATGAAAGTGGACCACTTTCTTAAACCATATACAAATATAAATTCAAAATGGATGAAAGACCTAAATGTGAAACAGGAATCCATCAAAATCCTAGAGGAAAACACAGGCAGCAACCTCTCTGACATAGGCCACAGCAACTTCTTACTAGACATGTCTCCAGAGGCAAGGGGAATGAAAGCAAAAATGGACTACTGGGACTTCATCAGGATAAAAAGCTTTTGCACAGCAAAGGAAATAATTAACAAAACTAAAAGTCAACCTATAGAATGGGGGAAGATATTCACAAATGACATATCCGATAAAGGGCTAGCATCCAAACTTGATATAGAAGTTATCAAACTCAACACCCAAAAACTAAATCTGTTCAGGAAACGATCAGAAGATATGGACAGACATTTCTCCAAAGAAGACATAGAAATCTCCAAGAGATACATGAAAAAAACGCCTCACATCACATGGCATCAGGGAAATACAAATCGAAACCAAAATGACATACCACCTCACATGGGTTACAATGGTTAAAATGAACAACTCAGGAAACAACAGATGTTGGTGAGGATGTGGAGAAAGGGGAACACTCTTACACTGTTGGTGGGAACACAAACTGGTGCAGCCACTCTGGAAAATAGTATGGAGGTTCCTCAGAAGGTTAAAAACAGAACTACCCTATGACCCAGTGATTCAAAGGGGCACAGGTACTACAATATTTATAGAAGCAATGTCCACAATAGCCAAAATACAGAAACAGGGATCCTTGGGTGCCTCAGCAGTTTAGCACCTGCCTTGGGCCCAGGGCATGATCCTGGAGTCCCGGGATTGAGTCGCACATTGGTCTCCCTGCATGGAGCCTGCTTCCCCTTCTACCTTTGTCTCTGCCTCTCTCTCTCTCTCTCTCTCTCTGCCTTTCATGAATAAATAAATAAAAATCTTAAAAAAGGGATCCCTGGGTGGCGCAGCAGTTTGGCGCCTGCCTTTGGCCCAGGGCGTGATCCTGGAGACCCGGGATCGAATCCCACATCGGGCTCCCGGTGCATGGAGCCTGCTTCTCCCTCTGCCTGTGTCTCTGCCTCTCTCTCTCTCTCTCTCTGTATCTGTCATAAATAAATAAAATATTTTTAAAAAATCTTAAAAAAAAAAAAACAGAAACAGCCCAGAAGCAATGGTGTATGTGCATATGTGATATGTGTATATAATGGAATATTACTCAGCCATCAAAAATAATTATATCTTGCCATTTGCAACAATGTGGTTAGAACTAGAGAGTATTATGCTAAGTGAAGTCAGTCAGAGAAAGACAAATACCATATGATTTCATTTCTATGTGGAACTTAAGAAACAAAACAGATGAACATAGGGGAAGGGAAGGAAAAACAAAATAAGATAAAAAGAGAGGGAGACAAACCATAAACTCTTAACTATAGGGAATAAACTGAGGGCTGCTGAAGGGGAGGTGGGTGGGAGGATGAAGTAACTGGGAGGATGGGCATTAAAGAGGGCACTTGATGCAGTTAGCACTGGGTGTTATAGGCAACTGATAAATCACTAAATTCTACCCCTGGAGCTAATAATGCACTACATATTAATTAAATTGAATTTAAATAAAACATTTAAAAATGAATAAAAATAAAAATGAAAACTTAAATGGAATGTGAACAGCTAAGCTATCTCATGGGGGAATTGGGAGTAGAATCTACAGAAATCCAGGAGACACCTTCAAGAATTTTGTGCTACACTAGTTGCCTTATTATATACATTTTGGTACTGAGGCCCAGATCAGGCTGCCCCAAAAACAGCTAAGTTGGGACTGTGACATAGGGCTACAGGAGCCCAGATCAGGATTGCTATGCTGCTCTAGGGAAAGAGAAATAGTCCCAGTTCTATTCTATATTATATCATCCATTGTTGAAAGTATCCTCATAAAATCAATAAAAGTACACACTGTATCTTTACCCAGCATCCACCCCTACACACACATATACAAAATGGGCCCATCTTCAGGGATTAGGGAGAAGCTGTGAAGAGGAAGCAACAGGTAAGGGCAGCAGGTCTATAGTTCAAGCCTACCTCCAGTGCCAGACCAAATGAAGCCAACATTTACAGAATTCTCAGGCTGCTCCAGGCAGGGGCCACACCTCCTTTTCTTTCCTTAACTCGAGCAGGTAGTTCAGCATTTAACTAACCCCTAAGTAGCCTTTGCACATTT
This sequence comes from Canis lupus dingo, assembly GCF_003254725.2. Lineage (NCBI taxonomy): Eukaryota > Metazoa > Chordata > Mammalia > Carnivora > Canidae > Canis > Canis lupus. The sequence continues at coordinate 16,229,287 of NC_064259.1, read as the reverse complement.
CACAAAAGATCCCACCATGCAGAATACCTGCTCCAAATTTCATCCCCACAAAGTATTCTACAGAGCTAATGCTACACAGCTCTAGCTTCAGGGACAGGTTGCCTAGGGCCTTATCCCACTTTGAGAAGAAAGCAAGAGTCTAATTTGCTGTGAACTGTCATGAGCAATAAAATGTTCATTAACTTTAATTGTAAACACTTTAAGTCCCAATAATTGTAATGAAAGGATAAATTGAAAAATCAAGAGTTAAGTACCCTTTAAAATTTCATATCTTCTATATTCACCTGCTGTCTTAAACCAGACATAGTCAAATTAAACAGTACACTGGCTGAATGCCCTCCCCAATTCCACCAGATAAAACCTTACCTGTCTTTGAAGGCCTTGCTCAGCTTCTCTGATCCTCCTCAGCTGCAAGGAATCTACCCACCTATGGTACCCCAAAGTACTTTTCTCGTATTCCTGATAATGGCACTTCTTTTGATAAAATTTCTTATTTGTCCCAAGCATACTGAGTTATTTGCCACTTAGTATCGCATCTTGAGCGTCCCTATCATTTCAGCCTCAGAAGTAGTGTTTCCTGCCCAAGAATTCTCCAAGATAATTGTAGGTGGATTGAATCAGTGGTTTAAATCTTTTTGAAAAGCCAGTGAAAATTCATTATCAGAAACTCAAAGATGCATTAATTTGTTTAGCCTATATCTGCAATCGGGTTATACATCATATTGACAATTCTAATATAACATACATCATTTTGCTATGCAATTCCATACCTAACACTGTCTAATTATCTATATATTTGTTAGCTGTGATACATACTGTTGTGGAGTATCTGGGTTAAGATGTCTGATTTTATACATTAACTTAAAGTTACCTTTAGTGTTTCATATAGTAGGTTTCAGAAAAAGTCATGATCTATGTTATTGAATAAAAAGATGACTTGAGATAAATGTTTAAATTTCTGTTTCTAAGATAAAAGCATGCAAATTATCAGAAAAGAAATTCATTTTATTTCATTTTATTGTTCATGAAGACTAAAAACACCAGAAAGTTTACAAAACCTCGGTTTCTGCCATTACCATTCAGTGGTTTTGGGGCTGAGTCAGCTGGCAGTTTGTGGGCTGCCTTAGAGTAAGCCCCAGGTCAGGCAGTTGGCCAGCTTTCTGAGAAGTCCCTTCAGTCCACATGCCCATGCCTACATCCTTTAGAGGACAGGGTACAGGGTGCAGGTTTTACCTTTTGGACTCTCAAGATGCTCATCATCCTGACACAACTGAGGAATCCCCAAGACCAGTGAAAGGTGACCTAGACTCTACTTAAGATATAAAAGAACCCTGGAGGATCAGTCTGAAACCCTCAGAAAAGTGCCTCTCAGCCAAATCAAAAGGCACAAGTCCCATAATTCTGGTTTTATTCTTACTGTGGTTAGAATAGTAATTAAAAACTGTCTGTCTATAGGTTACAATGTCTTTATTTGTGTAAATGATGACTCTGACTTTTTCTGCCTGAAACTATTAAGATTATCTATCATGACTAGACTGAATGATCCCTAACAAACCAGCTTGTTTTTTTGCTAGTGTTAACTGGTCCTATAAAAGTGGAATTGTGACTTCTAGGGAAGAAGGTAGAGGAGGAAGATCCTGAACTCACCCTCTCCCATGGATACCACTAGATAACACCACATCTGTGTAATTAAATCAGAAAATGATGTGAAAACTGACAGAACAGACTCTCCACAGCTAAATGTAGAGAAGAGGCCACATCAAAGAGGACGGTAAGGGCACAGACTTGGTCAGGAACCAAACTAACCCTCAGAACTGTCCCCAAGAGGGAGGGACACTGTAAGCATGGAGAGGGGAGAGTAGTAGACCCCACAGCAGGCACCCAAGGCATTGGGGACCTGTACTGGGAAGATGAATCCCTATAACATTTAGCTTTGCAAAACAAAGGGCTTAAGTTCTTACAACCAGTGGTGCTTAACACCTGAAACTTTATATATCAGTGGGAACAGCTCTGGAAGAAGCAGAGGGCAATAGGAAACTGAGTCCTCACTCTTAAAGAGATAGCATAACAAACAGCCCCACTGAGACACAGCTTAGAAGTGGCAGTTTGAAAAATGCCCGAGATATAGAAGAAACAGATTTCTTTATGATTCTCAGAGCATATGCTAATGAGGTAGGGATCTTTGAAAGACTTCTCTGAAAACAAAAGAGCTGGTGAGTGCTATTTCCCTCCACCTTCCCCCCACCTAGATACATTGATAGCTGCAGGAACCAGCAGAGCTGCAAATAGCAGCTACAGGTGCCCTTGCACAACAGACTTGCACACACCTTGAGAACAGTGGGTGCCCTGACCCCATGTCCTCCTGCAAACCCTCCCCCTCCTACCTAGTCCCAAGGAATCCAAAGTGGTACCATAAGCATGGCAGTGTGCAAACAGCCCCAACATGAGTCTGTACCACTCCAAAATGATTCATGCCCCAGGGAGACTGGAAGATAACTTCATATACTAGTTCCTCTGTGACTCCAGTGTTGGGCTAAGGGCAGACATCTGATCTGACTGCAAGATCTGCCCACCAAAAAAAAATTCTCAGGGAACAATACAGGGAGAGTGCCCTGTAGTTCAGTGCAGTGCAGCTCTGGCAAATGCATAATATAACCCAACTCAAAACCAAGGCAACCCAGAATGTGGCAATAAAAACACAGGAACCAAGTCCTGTCCATAATAGGTAAAAAAGAGCCATTGCAGATGACTTAGGCAAAGGCAGCTCAGCACAATATTAGGGCACAAGCAACACACATAGGACACCCCTGAAGTGTCAGGTTCTAGAGAAAAAGGGACTGTTGGACGCTAGGTACTAAACCTCTTCTTCTACCTTAAGAGCAGGAGACATAGCTGCTTTTCCTAACACCTTGAACAGATACAGAGTTAGATAAAATGAGGAGACAGAGGAATATGTCCCAAATGAAAAAAAAAAAAACAAAAAACAAAACAGGACACAATCACAGCAGGCATCCTAAACAAAATGAAAGAAGTAATATGCCTGAAAAGAATTAAAGTAATGGTCATAAAAGTACTCACTGGAACTACAAAAGACCCTGAACAGCCAAACCAATCTTGAAAAAGAAAAACTTAACTGGACATACTATGAATCTATATTTCAAGATATATTACAATGCTACAGTAATCCAAACAGTATGATACTGTCCCAAAAGTAGAAACATAGATCCATGGAACAGAATAGAGAGCCCAGAAATAACCCCACAATTATATGGTAAATTAATTTTCAACAAAGGAGGCAAAAATATTCAATGGGAAAAAAGATAATCTCTTCAAAAAATGGTGCTGGGAAAACTGGACAGCTACATGCAAAAGAATGAAATAAGACCACTTTCTTACACCATATACAAAAATGTACTCAAAATTAAAGGACTAAAGATAAATGTCAGACCTACAGAGAGCACAAACCATAATTTCTGTGACATTGGCCATAGCAACATTTTTCTAGGTATGTCTCCTGAGGCAAGGGAAATACAAGCAAAAATAAACTATTGGAACTACATCAAAATAAAAAGTTTCTGCACAGTTAAGGAAAAAATCAACAAACCTAAAAAATCTAGTGACTAGGAAAAAAAGACATTTGCAAATGACATATCCAATATACGATTAGTATCCAAAATATATAAAGAACTTGCACAACTCAATGCCAAAAAAAAAAAAAAAAATCCAATTAAAAATGTGCAAAAGACATGATCAGATATCTCTCCAAGGAAGTCACACAGGTGATCAAAAGTTATATGAAACAATGCTCAACATCACTCATCATCAGAGAAATGCAAATCAAAACTGCAGTGAGATATCACCTCATACCTGCCAGAAGTGCTAAAATCAAAAACACAAGAAACAATAAGCATTAGCAAGGATGCAAAGGAAAAAGAATCCTCATGTATTGTTGGTGGAAATGCAAACTGGTGCAGCCACTGTGAAAAACATTTGAAAGTTCCCCCCAAAAATTTAAAATAAAATTACCATATGATTTAATAATTCCACTACTAGGTATTTACCCAAAAAATATGAAAACACTATTTCCAAAAGATATATGCACCTCTATATTTATTACAGCATTATTTACAATAGCCGAATTATGGAAGCAACCCAAGTGTCTATCAATAGATGAATGAATAAAGAAGAAGCAGTACATATAAAAATGATGGAGGACAGCCCAGGTGGCTTAGTGGTTTAGCACTGCCTTCAACCCAGGGCATGAGCCTGGAGACCTGGGATCAAGTCCCCCGCCGGGCTCCCTGCATGGAGCCTGCTTCTTCCTCTGCCTGTGTCTCTGCCTCACTCTCTCTCTCTCTCTGTGTGTATGTGTGTGTCTCTCTCATGAATGAATGAATAAATAAATAAATAAATAAATAAATAAATAAATAAATAAATACATCTTTTAAAAATGATGGAATAATACTGAGCCATAAAAAAGAATGAAATCTTGCCATTTGCAAAATAAATTTTTTAAGAAAAACCAATATGGGTAGATCAAGGCGATATAGTGCTAAGGGGAAAAAGTCAAAGACAAATATATTATTTCACCCATATGTGCAATTTAAGAAACAAAACAAATAAAGAAAAAAGAGACAAAAGAACAACTCTTAACTATAGAGAATAAACTGATAGTTATCAGAGGGGAGATGGGTAGGATGATGGGTAAAGGGGATTAAGAGTATACTTATTGTGATAAGAACTGAGTAATGCATAGAATTGTTGAGTCACTATGTTGTACCCCTGAAAACTAACATAACACTGTATGTAAATTATACTGGAGTTTTTAAAAATATGGCTGTTGCATGTTATTAGAATGATAATTGTGTCACTTAGAAAAAAGGTCTTATGGTTTTGTGAAGTGTTGAAATAAGCAGGCAAAACTACATTTCCCAGAATTTTCAGGAGATTCCCAAAGGAAGATAGAAGGGAGACAGCAATCTTTTTATAGCTTACATAGACTTTTACTAATGTGGTGATTCACCTCTGTTGCAAAGCAGTATCATGATGAGATATGGGTGTTTAGGTCCAGGACTAAGGATTCTAGCCTCTGCAGGATACCTTCATCATAAATGTCAGAGGCAACAAAAACAGACTAAGGTTTCAGGCTATCCCAGTGAGAATCTAGGTATAAGACCTCAGCCTCTTTGTGATCTTCCATTCCTGACTACCTACCCTGTAGGCTTTAAGATCTAGCATCAGAGATGGAGACAACCTTATATGGACTGCTTAACAAGCCCTATTACTGTATGAATAATTTCCTGTAATACATTCATAGTTCAGTAATAGGTAGATGACTAATACATAGATCAATTGATTTATCAATCTGCTTCTGGTTCCACTGATCTTCTGGTTAAACCTTGGCTGACACATAAGTCTTCAAAACCTCATGCTCATGGTGACCATAGGGAACTATAAATGGGTATACATGGTACTGGTTATCTTTTTACACAAACATACAAAGGAGAATATGCTATCAGAGAGAGAGAAAAAAAAACTATTGAAATTCTACCTTTCTGGTTGATATTAAAATTCTATTTTCCTGATGGACTTTGCAGTCACTTTGGGATTCAAGCCCTGGTTCTGCAATTCTATTAATCTGTGTAACTTTTTAACCCATACCACTTAATTTCTAATGCTCAGTTTTCTCATCAGTAAAGATAATAATTTTCTGCCTTATAAAACTAAAATTAAGATGAGCGCCACAATGTATATAAAGTTCCAAGTGCCCTTCAAGGATAATAGGAGTTTCCTGACCTTTCTTTCCCATCTTTTTTTTTTTTCCCCATCTTTCAAGTCCCGTCTATTGTTTCATTTGCTGCCTAAAGCCAGCCCCAATAAATGCAGGCTTCCTTGGCCGCCCCCTACCTTTCCTTCTATTCCACTTCACTACCAATGTTAACATCTTCCTTCATGTTGTATATGCTATCCACTCTATCAGCTAGATTTTATGTTTCCAAATCAGGAAACAAGTATTATGCTCCCATATTAATAAAAAAGAAAAAGAATTGCATTTGCTTAGCACTTCACTCTTACCAAACACTAAGACATACATTTCCTCATTGGATCCCTACAGTGAGCACCATTAACACTCATGGATACAATAAAATGGCCACAGTCTGTAATCAAGCCGTACTTTCAAAATCATTAATTTTATTCCATTGCTTATAGTCAGGAACAATTTAAATGGCCATTAGCAAGGTAAAGCTACTAGTAGATGAGCTGGTTATTAAAAAGAGATACAGGAGATTCAGTCAATACCTAACTTGCTAATAGAAACTAGCATTCATCCAGATTTGGGAAGGAAACACATAATAAAAAGGTGTGGTAGAGATGACCTAGTGGAAGGATACTGCTGAGTTGCCATGTGACCTGCACCTGTTATAGGAAAAATTATGGAAGTGTTGTCTTCCATTTCCTATATTATCAATAAAAGTCCACCTGCTAAACCAGTATTTGTTACCAACTACTGAAACTAACACAGCCTTTTAAATAAAATCAATATTGCAATTCCAAGGCAGATATGCCACCTATTTTGGCTCCTGAGCACTGGGTGTTATACTATATGTTGGCAAATTGAACTTCAATAAAAATAAAACAAAACAAAATAAATAAATAAAAATATAAAATGCCCAAAATGAAAAGACTTTCTCTGAGTTTCAATATTCACTGATGCATGCCTTCTATTTAAACAAATCCTATGAAATATATAGTTCTTCTAAAATAATTTGAATTAAAAAAATAAAATAATTTGATTTTTAGTAATCATAAATTTACAACATTCATTTAAAAAATAGTAGATTGTGGATATGCAAGAGAAATTTTTTTCCAACTATGGAAAATGCCAGAAGGGCATATGGATTTACAGACTCTTTGCTAAATTTTCCATGTCCTTCTGAGGTCCTCAGAACCCTCACTGGAAACCAGTGCTTCAAGGCAAATTACCCTGACCTGAGGTGACTAAAAGGGAATGACTGGAAATACATTTTTTAAGCCACTTAGAAGTGTTCACATCAAAGGCCACTGAAAATGGATTAACCCTGGGTTTGAAAGAATTGTTTGTCAGGGATCAAGAATTGGTTTTAAGACTGAAACATGTAGTGAGGATAGATGGGCAATTCTCTCTGCATGTAGGTATAAAGTGTAACATAACCAAGAGATCTGTACTAAATGCAAATCTTATTTAACATGTTATGAATGGTAATGAAAGAAGAAATTTAATAAGATCTCATATTTCGATTGACTAAACGTCTTTTGGTGTTAAAAAAAAATATTCCAAGGCTTCTAGAGTAGACAGAGTGTCGACAGTTAAATTTAGTGAGAGAAGTATTATGTAATACAATCAGAGAAATTATCAAAATTTGCTCTAAAGGGTGGTGACTCTTAAACATCAGCTATATCTCATAACAAGAGCCTGGAAGTTTCTAAAAAGCATTTCCTAAAATCCATTAGCCTTACAGACAGCTCTAGGAAAAATGGTTGATTAAATGTTGGGCACTGTCATAAAAGGGCCTGGAATCAAAACAGAAAATAGACACCTGCCCAATCTGAAGTGTCTGAGGCATTCACACCTAGATACTGTAAGGTTTGCTGTCACCACATTAAAAAACTAAAAATTCTAAATCAGATCAGGTCATAGAAAGTAGCCTAAAAGTTTTAGTTAGGCAGAAAAATCCATATACATTAGCCCTTTCCCTCACTGGTATAATATATCCCATGGTTTCACTATCTTAATTTGTATTAATACACGTGAAATGAAGATCCAATCAAGGATGCATTTATCAAATGGTGGCTAAAACCCCTGAAAAGATGATTTGGTTTGGGGCATTCCTGTTTAAATACAGGATTTATTTATTTATTTATTTATTTATTTATTTATTTATCTCCTGAAAAAGACCAGACTTCCTACTAAACCTCAAATAAGGAAGGTAGGTCTCAATTCTCTCTTAGAGAAAGATCTGCACTGGGAAGATTATTTATAATTCCCCTGAGTCTTAACTTTCTCTTTGACAAACACCCTTCATTAAGCCTTTGTTTCCATGGGAAGTACTTTGTGTCTCATGGCATACGGAGGACAAGGCCTATTCAGATATGGAAAACAATGTGTATTCAAATTCCCATTGAATATAATCAAGAGGCCTTGTTTCACATTTCATAGTGATGATTCTGAACCAACTAAAAGATATTTGGGGCATCTTTTTAAACATACTCAAGACATGTGTGGTTTTGGAAGAGCTCATTAGATTACCCAACTTGACCTCTCAACTTTCTCAGTGAGTACTCAAGCATAACTCAGTATTAGTTATTTTAATGGCTGCTATTCTCCTCCCCAGACACTCACTGAGATGTGACACTGTATGCTAGTGGCAAGTTTGGCTGTTAAAATCTCACACTATGGCAAAAAAATACGTTAACTGACAAAGAAGTTGGGAGCTAATGTAATTTAGTCCCAGTCTGTGTATTCAGAACTATGTCAGGGATTAGAAAGTTTAGAGAGAAAGTGGGGTGACGGGAGGTAACAGAAGACAATTACACATAAATTTCATATCTCTATGCCTGTGAACACAAAGGCTGTCTATAAACTATAAAATCCTCTTCCAGATTTCTGAAAGTCCCCAGAGCAATTTGGAATCTAAAAGTCTTCTCATCTAAATCTCTAAGCATTTTCACTAGCATCAACCATTAATCATTCAAATGCAAAGTTCAGGGCCAGAGGTCACCAGAGGAAGGACATGTTATTTAAGCTATCTTCAGAGAAGTGATTATACAGATACCACCACTGCCCCCCTACCCCAGAAGCAGACGTCAGGGAGATCTAGTGGTAGAAGTTCAAGAGGAGCCACAAATGGTTTAGATGAGCCTTGTTGAGACCTATATTTTCCTTTGGACAAAGTTTTCAGGAGAAAATAAAAGAGTGGATAACATATTCAACAAGCACACTTGTCCCATCAAGTAATTTCAGGATAGTGTAATCTTGCAGGAAAAAAGAGGTCAGTGAAGTATGGCCAGAAATAGCAGAGGATGGGCTTCTTTGTTTTGCCTTGGTGGTGAAGAGAAGTAGGATGTGTATTATTGAGGGTGTCAGCCTATAACAGATGACACACTCCAATTAAGTAATTAAAGAACAATTAATAAAGGAACCATCTGCAAGAATGCTGGCAGAGTATAGGGAAAACACACAGGATGGTGCTGGGCCTAGTATACCAGGGCTATTGAGAAAGAGCCTTCCTTCCCCTGGGCCTGAAGTAGCAAGAGAAAGGAACAGGGTCCATAACCTGGAAAAAGAGGCTATGTGGAGAAAACTGTCAGGCAAGATCTGTCACTTCTCAACACTAACCAAATCTAAGATGACACTATAAGGCAGAAGGGGAATAACACTCACATTACACACTTTCCTTCCTCCTGCAGAGCTCCTTCCAAGGTCCCCACTGGCTGAACCCAAGCCTAAACCAGAGAGTATGGGATCCAGTGGAAGGAGTCTATGCAATCCAGCCTCCAGGAACCCAGAGCAGGAACAAAGAGGGTAGAGAATACATTTAACAGAAGAGTTAAATGGAAGATATTCAACCTGGAGACTAGGGAAGGCCCATTTCTAAAAAATTCTCAGATAATAATAATAATCGGCCTATGGTTATGATGACAACTAAGATTTATGCTAGAGCAGTGTGCATTGTATTAGCTCATTTAGTTTTTTTTTTCTTCTTTTTTTAGCTCAACTGGCTGAGTTGCCACTTTCTCCCTAGATAATTCCTTCCCTGAAGTGGCTAAGAACCCTCAATACATGGGACCATATATCTATCAGGCAGAGGAGCCATAGCTACAGATCAGAAGTGAACATCACATAGCCAAGAACGCCTGCAGGAAATTAGTCTGCAACAATCATTTTCCAAAGCATCAGATCTAATGCAGAGAGACAGCTCAATAAGGGAGTGGTGGTTTAAAATTTCCAAACGTCTGCTGCCGCTGTGGAGAATGTATTTGCTCACTTTAGCATAAAAAAGCTGTTCTAGACCAGACTTTTTTCTCACTACTTTAAACAGTATGTTCTAAGCCACAAAACTCCAGAGAGTAGTGACAGGTAGGTTAGCCAGATTGTGTGAGCTTGGCTTCTGGGGATACAAGAGTAGTGAGTAGGCACCAAATGCACACTGCACAGTTGGAAATTGTGATACATTGTAGATCTCTAGCAATTATAGATTGTAGATCTCTAGCAATAGAATCCTCATAGCTTATAGTGAGGGCTGGAATAAAGTCCTGGTCCCTTTCAGACGCATGCACAGTGCCTAGGATACCGTAAGGAAGGCCAGAATAACAACTGATGCCGATCTCCAGAGTATGATTGGAGACTCTTCTAGTCAAAGTAGCAGATTCCACTTCTGATATGATCTCTAAAGGAAGACCTTAAAGTGATTTAACTAAAATTATGCAGGAAGTCAAAGAAAAGGCCACATTAATTCAAAATAGTCTTTATTCTCCTTTATTTCATGAACACATTTTGGGATCGTGTAAGGGGCTAGGAGTGGCACTTACATACGACTAGAGACATGGATTAAACATATTATCCACAGCATAACCTGTGAAAAAAACTCTGAGAGACGTAGTATACATTTCTCCCCGAAAACTCTGGGCCATGTCTATGCCTATGTTCACAATTTTAATGGCCTGCATACTCCCTGAGTTACAGAATATCATAAATTTCTTTTCAAATAAAAAAGATCATAATTGTTCTCAAAACCAAATATTCAGCTCTGAAATTAGACTTTTTTGACAATTTAGATGAATTTTTTTCATTGCTTTATACTTCGTTTCCATGAAAAACTTTCTAACATAATCTCCAGAGATTCCAAGCTTCACCATATTGCCCCCCAAATTATTAACATTTTAATCTTGCTTTAATTAACTCTTGCTCCAATGGGATAAAACTGACAGGATCTGCGTTTGCAAACCAGAAGCTGAAAATCTGGCATACTCGATTAGCAGCTCAGAACAACTGTGGAGAGCAAGGCAAACCTCTAAGCAAATGCAACCACAGTGGACATGAAAACTGTCAGTTCTCCTGCCACCATCTCCCCACCACCATCTCCCAAAGCCTTATTCTCCACCATTACGTATTTGAGGGAAGCCACATCCCCAAAATCTGAAATCAGGAGACATTGACCTGACAGGGAAGGCCGCCAGGATGTTATCTATCATTCAGAAGCTGAAGAGGCTAACACAGTTCTTCAAAATATGTAGAGTATTAAAAGAATTGACACTCTGTTCTACACTTAGCTTCCAGGACACCAAATATTTTTGTCTCCTACATCACTAAGCTTTCCCTCTTGGTCACCTTTGCTATTTCCTCCATTTGCCCTGGAGTTGTAAATTCTTAATGCTATGTGTCCTAGAGTTCATTCCTTTGTTTCTTCATCTCTCTATATGTAATCATTCCTTGGTAATCTAAGTTTGTGCCTTCAGATAACATATTTTCTTTTCAATGATTTATTCTAGAGACAGAGAGCGAGCAGGGGGAGGGGCAGGGGGGGAGAGAGTCTTAAGTGGACTCCTCATTGAACACAGAGCCTGACATGGGGCTCAATCTCACAACCCCGAGATCATGACCTGAGCTGAAACCAAGAGTCACTCACTAAATGAATTGTGCCACCCAGGAGCCCCTCAAATAGCATCTTAATATCAATGACTCCCAAATCTGTATCTTGAGCTTAGACAGTTCTCCCGAACTTCAGACACATATATGAGACTGTCTACTCAATAAGTACATTTAGATAACCAATAGACATCTCAGCATTCCACATGCCAGAAACTAAACCTTTGGACACCTCTCCTTCCCCCATCTTGCTCCACCCCTGGTTTTCCCCAACCCAGTTGATCCTTATGGCTTCTTAGGTCTGAAAACACGGGAATCATTCTTTACTTCACTTTCTCTCAATTTAAATTGTATATGTAGCTGTGGCTGCAAAATATATCCAGAATCTGACCACTTCTTAATAAATTTACTGCTACCAACTGGTACAAAGCATCATTATCTCTTGCCTGGATTTTCACACTCACTTCCTAAGTGGTTTTCTCTCCTTCCTACCTTGTTCCTCTGCTATTTATTTACTAAATAGCAAACAATGTGACTTTTTTTTTTGGTATAGCTGATATACAATGTTATAGTAGTTTCAGGTGTGCAACATAGTGATTTGACAAGTTTATACATTATGCTATATTCACCATAAGTGTAGCTACTACCATCTGTCACCATACACTGACTTATTCATTCTATAACTAGAAGACTGTATCTCCCACTTCCCTTCATCAATTTTTTACCCACCCCCTCAGGCAATAATCAGTTTATTTTCTGTATTTATACACCTGATTCTGCTTATTGTTTGTGCATTTGTCTTCTTTTAGATTCCATATATAACTATATTCATATGGTATTTGTCTTTCTCATTCTAACTTATTTCGCTTAGCATAATACCCTCTAAGTCTATCCACACATCTCAAAAGGCATGATCTCCTTTTTATGGCTGTATAATATTCCTTTACCTATATTTGCCACATCTTCCTTATCCATTCATCTACTGATGGACACTTAGGTTGTTTCCATATCTTGTCTATTATAAATAATGTTGCAATAAACATAGGCGTGCATACATCATTTCATATTAGTGTTTTTACTTTCTTTGGGTAAATATCCAATAGTGGAATTATTGGATCATACAATATTTCTTCTTTTAATTTTTTGAACAACTTCCATACTGTTTTCCTAGATATGTTTCCTAAGGTAAGGTAAATAAAAGCAAGAATAAACTATAGGGACTACATCAAAATAAAAAGTTTTCACACATCAAAGAAAACTATCTACAAAACAAAAAGACAACTTAATGAATAGCAGAGATATTTGCAAATGACACATCTAATAAGAGATTAATATTAAAAAACAGATTAATATCCAAAACACATAAAGAACTTATCCATAAAAAAAGAATGAAACCTTGCCATTTGTGACAATATGAGTAGACCTTTAGGGTACAATGCTAAGTGAAATAAGTCAGAGAAAGACAGATATCATATAATTTCATTTATATGTGAATCTAAAAAACAAAACAAATGAACAAACAAACAAAAAAACAGAAACAGACACATAAATACAGAGAACTGGTAGTTGCCAGAGGGGAGGTGGTTGAGGGGGATGTGGGATAAGTGAAATAAGTGAAAGAGATTAGCAGGTACAAACTTACAGTTATAAAGTCACAGAAATGAAAAATACAGCATAGGGAAGATAGTTGATAATACTGTAGTAGCATTGTACGGTGACAGATGGTAACTATAATTATCATGGTGAGCATTGAGTAATGCATAGAATCACTGTGAATTATTGAATCACTATGTTGCATACCTGAAACTAATATAACACTGTATGCCAGCTATACTTCAATAATTAAAATTATAAGAAAAAAAGAAAATTATAAGAAAAGAAACCCCACAAAAAATCTTCTAGAGCTATAAAAGGAGTTCAATTTTATTTCTAAACATTAACAATGAATGATCCAGAACTGAAATTAGGAAAACAATTTCAATTATGGTAACATAAACAAGAATAAAATATTTAGCACTAAATTTGAGTTTAAAATAAATACAAAACTGCACATGGAAAACTAAAAGGTATCAGTATAAGAAATTTAATGAGATCTAAATAAATGGAAAGATAGCTATATTCCTGGAAGAGAAGACTGTCTTGTTAAGTATAGCAACACTCCCCAAATTGAAGTAGAGATTTGACCTCATCAAAATTCAAGCTGCCTTTTTTTTTTTTTTGCAGAAATTAATGAGTTGATTCTGAAATTCACATAAATACACAAGGAATGCAGAATAGCCAAAACAATCTACAGAAGAACATCTCCCAATTCTAAAATTTATTACAAAGCTATAGTACTCATAGCCGTGTAGTACTGGCACAGGGACAGACATATGGATTGATGGAAGGGAATTGAGAGTTCAGAAATAAATCCTTATACCTATTGTCAACAGATTTCCAATAAGAGCCTCAAAATAATGGTGAAGGGATAGTCTTTCATCAAAATGTGCTAGGACAACAGGATATTCACATGCACAAAAATTAACTTAAAATTATAAAATATAACTTATATAACTTAACTTGAAATACAAAATATATTATATATAATATAATATAAGAGATATATTATATATAATATAAATATAAGAGATAAAACTATGAAATACAAAAGTCTTTAAAGAAAATATAAGTATAAATCTCATGACTTTGGATTAGACAATGGTTTCTTATACAATACCAAAAACACAAACAACAAAAACTGCAAAACTGGATTTAAAATTAAAAATTAAAAAAAAAATTTGTGCTTCAAAAGACACTATTATGAAAATGAAAATGATAATACAACCCTCAGAATGGGAGAAAATATTTGTAAGATATACTATATCTGATAAGAGACTGGTATATAAAATATAAGAAGGAATTTTTACAAATCAACAGTAAAACCACACACAGTAAAAAGTAAAACAACTATGCTATTTTTTTAGTGGGAAGAAGTGTTTGAAAAGACCTTTCTCCAAAGACATATAAAAATAGCTGATAAGCACATGAAAAGATGTTCACCACCACTCGTCATTAAGGAAATGTAAATCACAACCACAATAAGATACCGCTAGGGTGGCTATAATAAAAAAGACAATAACAAGTGTTGTTGAGAATGTGGAGAAATTGGAACCCTCATGCACTGCTGCCGGGAATGTAAAATTGTGTAATTGCTTAGTAAAACAATTTGACAGTTCTACCAAAAAATTAAACAGAGAGTTACCATTTGACCCAGCAATTCCACTACTAAGCATATACCCAAGAAAACTGAAAACATATGGTCATATATATTGGACTATTATACAGCCATAAAGAGCTTGATAAATGAAAGCTTGATGAATCTGGAAAGCATTATAAGAAGCCAGATACAATAAGGAATATGCCATATGATTCCATTAATATGAAATATCCAGAATAGGCAAATCTATAAACACAGAATATTTATTAATGGTTTCAAGGAACTGGAGGAAAGGAGGGGATGGGTAGTGACTCCTCATATGCGCAGGAATTTGGGAGGGAGGATGATGAAAATGTTCTGGAAGTGGTGATGAATTATTATACTTTAAAAAGGTTAATTTTATGGCATATCATCAGCTTAGTATACCTATTCCGTTAAAGTGCTTGTTTCTTTTTTCTGTATCATTTATCACCTAACATATTACATTAATTACTTATTAACTATATTAAAAGTAGTGCTTCTCTCCACTGCAGATACTAGAGAATAAGTGGTATAGGTGAGGGATTTTTGTCTGTTTCTTTCACTGGGTACTCAGTACCTAGAACAATGCCCGACATATGAGACCCTCAGAACTATTTAATAAGTGAATATGCTAAATCTAGTTAAGGCCTTAAAAAAAATACTTGGCTTCACTCAAAAGAGAAATACAATGATCACTTCTCTTCACAAAAACAAGTTTAAAAAAACCTCAGCTACAGAAACATGTTAGTTGGGCTCTTAAAGAGTTCTTCGTGTTTTTTATTTCTTTTTATTTGGGGGGTGTTCTGTGAAATCCAGGGTACTCTAGCCACTTCCCCTGAATATACAGGGCTCAACAAACAGGTAAGTTAATACTTAATCTGCTCTTTGGTGTGCCATATGCTAAGTGCTAGGGATGAAGAGATGACTTCCAAACCAGAATTACGGTGGTCATTCTGACTTTAAAACTCCAGACCAGACTGTTTTCTCAGCTTTAAAGATCTTCTCCACCTCCCCATCTTATCCATTCTTCCATGCCGAGGCCCACTGCTACCTTTCCCAAGAAGTCTTCCCTGCTACGCAAGTCTACAGTGATCGCCCTCTTCTTTGAATGTAGTATTAATGTGACTTACAGAACTTAACATCAATATGTGTGTGTGCATGTGCCCATGACTCCCCATTATTTAATGACCCTCCCCCTACGGTAACCAGCAGTGAGCAAACATGCAGTAGGTCCCTAACTGATATGGATGGGTGAAAAAGTAGTGGAAGATGGTGATTTGTAAGTTTTGTGTTCAGACAATGTTGGAAATCAGTCTTTTGACAGCAAAGGAAAAAATAAAAAAGAAAAAAAAAAAAGGAAAAGAAGAATCTCCATGGTCTGCATAAAAGTGTGACTATTACAGGTG
This sequence comes from Canis lupus dingo, assembly GCF_003254725.2. Classification (NCBI taxonomy): domain Eukaryota; kingdom Metazoa; phylum Chordata; class Mammalia; order Carnivora; family Canidae; genus Canis; species Canis lupus. The sequence goes on along the minus strand of NC_064259.1, from coordinate 16,213,038 downwards.
GCCTAATTCCCAGTTACTTTGTTCCTGACACCAGAGACCTGTTTTTCAATCAAAATCACAGCAGCTGTGAAGCTGTAAGGCTGGGCTGGCACCTGGGTCAGAGGTTCCCCATTAGTGCTGGCAGATTTTTCATAATCAAGACACTTCTGAAATGCTGAACCCTACTCCGTGCCAAAGGTTAACGATTCAGTGTGCAGGGACTGAAGCGCAAAGCAGGGCAGCAGACAGCTCAGAGAGAGATGCCACCAGTGGACCTGCTCTGGATGCTTTCGTTACATTCTTGAATCTATTGGACGTTTGCCTTCTTGCTGAGAAGCCATTCAGCAGAGAACATTCATTAAGCAGACTGCATTAATCCTGTTTCTCTAACCCTGGTTCATGTTTACGCATTTGACAGCCAACGTTTTTGAGCGGTCCCTCTATCCACCATTGAGTCTAGTTATGCAGAAGCAAAGAGAACTAGAAAGTGAAAGGGTCACCTACTGAGTTCAGTGTACACAGGCAATCGGGATAATTCTGCATAACAATTACAACTTGCTTTCAGTTGCAAAACATTAGTAGTATATGAGAGACTTCATTCCACCTCATTCTCACTAGCAGGCTCTTTCAGATCATGAATACAGAGCAAAATAAGCTAAAATTAATTTTTATGAAAATCTGCTAGCATTCCTTTAAGAAAACTGATAATCTGTAGTGTCAGAGATGGAGATAATGGTTTTAAACAACCAACCTATCTGTAATTGGTTAGACTTGTACATACTTCTTTTTTCTATTCAAGGAACATTACTGAGGACTTTTTATAGGTCACTCCCCACTCCTGTTGCATAGCTTGTTATTGTCTCAAACTCAATATATTCCAAAGAGGACTGACCAATTTCCTCCTTCCTCCACCCTATAACATTCCTGGCCTTCTATGTTTTCCCATATCTGTCAGTAATCTATCTTTTAGCTTAAGAGCCTCTGTTTCCCTCATCCATCATACCAGCTCAACCTTTTATGTCTAATAAAAGTCTGATGGCTTCTACTATAATGTATTAGGGAGTCTAGAGTCTCTCTAGAAAAACAGAACCAATAGAGTATATGTTTTTGTGTGTGTTGGGGGAGGGGGTAGATTATAAGGAATTGGCTCATGCAATAATGGAGGCTGACAAGTCCAAAAATTTGGAGAAGGGCATCTCAGTTTGAGTGCAAAGGCCAGAAGTGGCTGTAGAACCAGGATGAGCCAACATCCTAGTTGGAAAGCAGAATTGTCTCTTATCAGGGAGGGTCAGCTTCTTCAGTTCTATTGGGCCTTCGGCCTACTGATTTAAATAGGTCACAGACATATACAGACTAATTTTTGACCAGGTATCTGGGCATTTCATGGTCCAGTCAAGTTGGACACATAAAATTAACTATCACATCATGTCTCTAAGGACTGGTCTTTCCATCCCTTCTTCCTGGATAACCTCAGAATCTCTCCTACACTACCATAAGAGCTCCTGGCTACTCTCCCTGTCTTCATTTTCTCTCCCTCTCTAATCCACAGAGCACTTCCAGACTACCCAGTCAATCCTTTAATGAATCTCTGTATGATCCCACTGCCCAACAGATAAATCACTCTCACCACAGACTTCCTTTCTCTATCTGGCCTCTGCCCCAGTTTCTTACCTTTGGAGCCCTCCCTGACTTCAGTCCACCCTGTGTTTTTTTTCTTCCCAAGATGTTTTAGAACTTCTTGGAACTGTGCTAAAAGCCAAACCAGGCCTTCCTTGAATTCCAGTCTGATCAATCTGTGCATTTTGCTGTCCAAGATAAAAGCAACCAATACTTATTCTGAGTATTATACACATTTCTACAGATAGAGAATATTTTCCCCTTCATGGGATATATTTCTCTGTATAGAGTCATACATATATAGGGAGATACAGAGAGTGTGGAAACAAGCAGAGACCACCTGAATGAGCAGAGATAATTCCCAGCTTGCTATTTAGCAAGAGAGTCAGCCACCATAACTTGAATTTTGCAAAAACTCAGAGGCTGGAGGGGATGTAAAAGTTGTTGCCTCGGTCATGCCCCTTTTGGAGGTTGTTGGCATAAACCGGAGGCAGGCTAACTAAAAGCAGAGCGTCATATGTGATTGGTCAGGAAAGGATATTTGACTTTCTCTGGTTCGTTCTAAATTGGGGAGCAGTCAATTAGTTACTAAGTGCTGACTGTTTTGAGTCAATTGCTACAGAGGTTCTGATTTGTCTTTCTGGACTGGTTGCCACTGTGGGTCAAAATTCTATTTTGTCATATGGTCTGGACACTGTCCATTTGTAAAATCGGTCTCTCAAGATAGAGACAGAGAGACACAGAAATTCTGAGATCAAAATGGTATTAGGATCAAGACCTAAAAATCACCCAATCTTGTCTACAACAATATAAATGTCTTCAAGTGAAGTAACTACATTCAGAGAACAATGATTAGTCAGATGCTGATGTTTTATTGCAAGCCCTGATCTATGATTCTGAAAGCTAGAGGTATACGGCTTCTTCTTACTCTGTCGACTTGGCCTTAACTGCAGGCCAAAGGCTTTATCCTCTCTGTTTCCCCTAAACTCAAGTTGAGACCTTGCCTCTTACCACTGTAATAGAAGAAAAAAGGACCCAATGCCCTCTTCCAGCAGCACCCAAGGAAAGGACTAAGAGAGGAAGAGAGATTTGCCCTTGTGACCGTAGCCCCTGCCTCTTTACACTGCACACTTTCTCAACTCTCCCTACTTCTATGAGGAGAAAAAGGAGATCAGCCAAAGATAAAAAGTGCTATTATAATTCTGGCAGGACAAAAGCAAGACTTACTCCCATAATGAACATAACCTATCTGCTAATATATACTGAATAAAAGATGCCCAGGTTTGACTATTGTATTCATCATTCTGCTGGAGGGTATGAGTTGGGTTTAAACTTTTTCTCCCCAATATATATTAATTACTTTAGTGGTCTTTTCTATCTTTTACCAACAGCATACACTTGCCCTATGTCATTTTTCTTCAAAAAGATAGTTTGTTAAGGTTTTACAGTATATGGCTAAACCAAAATTTAGTGAAGCCATTCCCTAATATGGGTATTTATGTTGCTTCTGGTTTTCACTATAAAAACAATGCTCTACAGCCGAACATACTCATACTATAATCATTACCAAATCTCTGATTATGTCCTCAAGAAAAAGTCCTAGAAGTGAAATTACTTATTGAAAGGTTCTGGGGCAGCCTGGGTGGCTCAGTGGTTTGGTGCCTGCCTTCAGCCCGGGTTATGATCCTGGAGACCTGGGATCAAGTCCCCTGTCAGGCTCCCTGCATGGAGTCTGCTTCTCCCTCTGCCTGTGTCTCTGCCTCTCTCTCTCTCTCTCTCTCTCTTTCTCTGTCTTTCATGAATGGATGAATAAAATCTTAAAAAAAAAAAAGTTCTGGACATTTTAAGAATGCATAGTCTTAAGACTCTCAGTACACATTTCCAACTTGCTTTAGAGAAATGATGATACCAATTCACAACCTCAGCAGTAGAGAGTCCAATTTACCACAACCTCACCATAATTTTTCTCTTTGAAAAGTAAAGAAACAAAAAATAAAGTCTTTTTAATTTTTGTAAGATTATTAGTAAAGTCAAACATTTTCACGTTCTTATTGGTCATTTTCACTTCATTTATTAGTGGTTTGTTAACTGTACACATTTTACTGAGGGACTCATATTTTTTATTTGTAAGAGGACATTTCATTTAACTGAAACGGAATTAATCTTATATTTCATGACATAGAAATTTAACATTGGTATTTTTCCAAAGACTAATCAATTGTTCTAATTGTTGAATAATTAATTTTCCCTAGGGATCTGAAATATTATCAATATCATATCATGAATCTACATTCTAGGGAGGTTTTACAATTTTTAAAAATTTGTTCCACTCAATGCCTTTTTTTTCTTGCAAGAAGTATCTTTGCATTTTTCAGTTTTGTATGTTTTTATACAAAGTAAGATATGTTTGTCATTTTCCCATTTTTTATTAAATAATCTTTCTTACTCATTCTGTTAAGGAGACTTTAAAATAATCTTATCCATTCTTTTAAACAAATCCTAACTTTTTTGTAACTACAGTAAAATTACAAATTAATTTGCTGAAAACTGACATCATTACAGTTGTCCTTTCCTATGAATCAGGTGACTCCATTTATACAAGATCTCTCTTACGTTGCTCATTTGTTTTGTGGTTTCCTTATATTCCGATTTCTTATTAAGATTTCTTTTAATTACTAATGTGACTGTCATCATCTTCTATTATTTTTCTTAGTTAATGTTAAAATATGGGAAAGGTAGTGTTTTTTAAATTTTTGCTTATATCTTAACAACTAATAGTTATACATTAGGTTTATTAGGCTTATATCTTAACAACTAATAGTTATACATTAGGTTTTTTTTAAATTTTTGCTTATATCTTAACAACTAATAGTTATACATTAGGTTTATTAGGCAAAGCCTGAATCATCAGAAAATGTAATATTGCTAATCTGTTTCACTAGTTCTGCCTCTATTGTTTTGTCTTGTGCTATTCCATTAGTTAAAACCTTCAAAACAAAATTTTAATAATAGTGGACATGCTTGTCATGTTCTTGTTTCGAAGGAAATGCACTGGAGGTGCCTAGGTGGCTCAGTCAGTTAAGCATCCTGTCTGCTTTTGACTCCGGGTCATGATGTCAGGGTCCTGGGATCCAGCCCCATGTCAGGGTTCCCTGTTCAGGGGGGAGCTTGCTTCTCCCTCTCCTTCTGCCCCTGCCCCACCCTGGCTCATTGTCTCTCAAATAAATAAATAAAATCTTTAAAAAAAATAAGTATTAGGGGATCCCTGAGTGGCTCAGCAGTTTAGCGCCTGCCTTTGGCCCAGGGCACAATCCTGAAGTCCCGGGATCAAGTCCCATGTCGGGCTCCCGGCATGGAGCCTGCTTCTCCCTCTGCCTGTGTCTCTGCCTCTCTCTCTCTCTCTCTCTCTCCCTCTCTCTCTCTCTCTATGTCTATCATAAATAAGTAAATAAATAAATCTTAAAAAAAAAAAGTACTCTGGGAAATGAACTAGGGGTGGTGGAAGGGGAGGGGGGCGGGGAGTGGGAGTGACTGGTTGGCAGGCACTGAGGGGGGCACTTGACGGGATGAGCACTGGGTGTTACTCTGTATGTTGGCAAATTGAACACCAATGAAAAACAAATTTATTATAAAAAAATATTAAAGGAAATGCATCCAGCATTTGATCCTTGGGTATGCTAGTAAAGATCTGTTTGCTATAGGTTCACAGAATAGCCTATTGTTCTACATTTGTCTCATTTGCTTAAGAATCTCAGGATTCAAAATTTATGTAATCAATAAACAAAAGGAATGAATTATTCGTCCACATTGTTGCTGTGGGAATTTACCTTTCACATTTTAAGCTTACTGGTTTATTAACATACACAGCCTCTAGTTCAGTGGTTCTTAATCCTAGCAGTACATTGGATTCATTGGGGAGCTTTTAAAGTTGCTGATCTCTGGGACCTCTGCCGGACCAATTAAATGAAAATCTCCAGGAGGAGGCGTTTAAGCTGTGGTTTTGTTTGTTTGTTTGTTTGTTTGTTTGTTTGTTTTTCAAAGCTCTCCAGGTAATTCTAATATGTAGGTAGAGTTGCAATCAACTAACATTTATTTTCAGACTTAAGTGAACATAAAAGACAGCCAGGGAGTTGTGAAAAATGCAGATTCCCAAGATCCAACAGCCTCACCTTCCCAGAGATTTGGATTTGGCATGTCTTGGGTGAGGGTGCATTATCTGTATTTTTTTTTAAAGATTTTATTTATTTATATGAGAGAGAGAGAGAACACAAGTGGAGAGAAGGGAGAGAGGGAGAGGTATTAGCAGACTCCACACTTAGCAGGGAGCCCCATGTGGGGCTGGATCCAGGGTCCTGGGATCATGACCTAAGCCAAAGGCAGATGTTTAGCCAGGCAGATGCTTAGTCAGCTGAGCCACCCAGGTGCCCCATTATCTGTATTTTTTTTTATCTGTTTTTAACAAGACTTTGAGAAACACTGCTTTGATTATCATTTTTCTAGGGTAGATACTGGACTGCAAAATGATATGCTTCTACCTCCGGTGCCCCATTATCCGTATTTTTTTTTATCTGTTTTTAACAAGACTTTGAGAAACACTGCTTTGATTATCATTTTTCTAGGGTAGATACTGGACTGCAAAATGATATGCTTCTACCTCCCATCTAAAGAAAAACATATTCCTGAAAAATCTGAAATGGTGGATTCTAACCCTAACTATATATTAAATTTACCTGCAGAGCTTGGGGGAAAAATGCTGCCTCCTGAACCCCCACTTCCATTCTCATTTAACATCAGAAAACTCTAGCCTGAAGTCCTTCTCTCTGATATGATCCCTTCCTCTAACTATGCTGGTTACAGAGCCCCTCCCTTGGTCTGATCCGAGGACTAAACCATATAATAAAATTGGGATTTGTATGCTCTGGGCAGATGGAGAAGAAGAGGCACTAATCAGGAGAAATAACACATTCTTAGTCCTTTAGAAAGCAGTTTGCTATGGATTTTCCATTTGGCACAGTCTTCCTTATCATGTGTCTCTCCTAACCTTACTTCTAGGCTACAGGTGTGCCATTGGTCCTTCCAATGGTAAAATCACCAGCTCCATTTGATTCAGATACATGCCTTCCCATAATTAATTCAAATCCATCTCGGATGTCATCATAGGACTTTTAGGCTATAAGGCTTTTTCAAAGTTTTCTCAGAAGACATGGATATGTTAGTGGTGCACCTCAGGCCGAATCAATGATTTTTGCCCAACACTGTCTTAAGGAGAAATCACAACTCATCTTTGTAACAAACATTTATTGAGGGCTACATTGTGCCAGATACTGTGTTGTTTCATCATAAGAGTTATATCTCACCGACAAGTTCTGTATTTTTCCTGATAGGTAAATTAGAAAGCCAGGACACAGGCCAAGGTCTATTTCAGTACAACTGTCACATGCCTCTATAGCTTAAGGCACAGTATATGAATGGGCCAGGGTCCCTCATCCTGTGGTTCAAATGCACAAGGAAAATCTTACCTGCCTGCTGCGCTAAATGGAGCGAGGAGGAAACCTATCTGAGCAATTCAGACAAAGTGGAATTTGTTTTGCTGCAAATGATTCAAATCATTAAATTCAACAAATACCCATTAAGCCTCTATTATGTGTAAGGCTCCGCAACCCTTTGCAACTGCCAACTATAAATTAGATTTGGTTTATGTGAAATCCTCCCCTCATATTGCTAGGCTGTAACGCTGTATTTTCATTTTTCCCCACTTATTCCATCTTTTTAAAAAAGAGATATACATTTCTAACCTGTGTCAAGATTAGACACCCCTGATGAACCAGCTGCTATTTCAGGAAGAAAGAATAAGGGTAATGTGCTGATATTATGAAGCAGCTGAAAGTTCCACAGTGATGATTCTTCATTGCCTCCCTCATCCCTTTCTAAACTCCCCTAAGCTGCCTAGGTCTGGTCCCTCCCAAGTCCTTTTTACCTGGGAATGCTGATTTCTCATTAGCCTGCAGCAGTAGTAGCCGCAGCCCCATATGTTCAACCTCAGTGCTCTCCGTCCCCAGCTGGAGTTAAGATTCACAAATTCAGGGAAGGGCCTGTGAGACCAGTAAAAGGTCTCCTGGGTCACTGTGTTCTTCCTCCCGAGCAAACCACATAAGCCGCTCTATGAAAAGTGCCCTACCACTGGTACTGGTCAGCACTTTCCTACCAATGTGGTAATAAGGAGATTAGGGTTTAATCAGATCAGATCCAAATTCCTCTCTTGATCTTCCTTTTGAATATGCTCCACTGAGACCTTGGTTTTGCCACTTCATATGCAGAAGACAATAAGGAGCTTAAGACAGATGCATATCTAAACCTTCTCTGAATTTGTGAAATCAAAACTGCAACAAATGCTTCCCAACCCTCAGGAGGCATCAGTGGAGGCAGACCAGGGAAGATGATTTGTTCCACATCCTCTCACATGCCCTGGGGAGGCTGTAAATAATGAGATCTTGTACTTTGGCCCCCTCCCATATCCCTGAGGTGAAGGAGCCAGACCCAGAAAAGGTGCCACAAGCAGTGTATTGGCACCTGAATCCTAGTTTGCTTTATCCAGGCACCCAGAGCTTCAGACATGAAATTTCACTCAGAAATGTCAATTGTCAGAGAAGAAAAATAGCAACTTTTGACTCTGTTCATTCATTTATTCTACAGGTAGTTCTTGAATACCTACAATCTGTCCCATGCTATGGTAAGACTGCCTACCTAGAGACAGAAAAACCAAGGTACCCACAACAAGCCCACCAAGAGATTCCCATCATAGTGAACAATAACTGAAGACAAAGCTATCTGTGTCAGGAGGCATATGAATTGAACCTAAAAAGGGGTTTAAGGAATTTGAGGCAAGTAAGACCTCAGTAAGCTTGTAGATCAGAAAAAAATCTTCTAAAGAAGAGGGTTTGATCCGGCAGAAAAGGACAGATGGAAGAGTGGAAAGCATAGAAAAGAATGGCCTTTGAATGGTTAATTTGTCCAGCAATATAGCACACAGATTGAACTATCTGCAACAAACATCTAAACAGTCTGATTTTAATAATTTAACCTCTTGATTTAACATGATTAGTCAGGAAACTAAATAATTTCAAACTACAGAATAAGTGAGTAAAGAACCTTCAGATATAAAATGATCACAGAAACCAATTTTAGCTTTAAAAGCATTTACCAAACCTGGTAAACATAAATGTCAGATATATCAATACAATGAAAAATTATTTAGCCATAAAAAGAAAGGAAGTACTGGGCAGGCCTGGTGGCACAGCGGTTTGGTGCCGCCTGCAGCCCAGGGCATGATTCTGGAGACCCGGGATTGAGTCCCACATCAGGCTCCCTGCATGGTGCCTGCTTCTCCCTCTGCCTGTGTCTCTGCCTGTCTCTCTCTAGCTGTGTCTCTATGAATAAATAAATAAAATCTTAAAAAAAAAAAAGGAAGGAAGTACTGATATATGCTATAACACTGATGAATCTTGAGAGCATTATGCTAAGTGAAAGAAGCTGGTCACAAAAGACAACATATTGTATAATCCATTTATATGAAATGTCCAGAATAGGCAAATCCATAGAGGCAGACAATAGATTAATTATTGTCAGGAGCTGGGGAGGGTGGGTAAAAAATGGAGAGTGAATACTAATGGGAATTTCTTTGGTTTTTTGTTTTTTAAAGGAAGTGAGAAAATATCTAAAATCAGGTATTGGCGATGGTTGCACAACTCTGTGAATATACTAAAAATCATTGAATTATATACTTTAAATGGGCAAATTATATGATATGCAAATTATATCTCAAAGCTCTTAACAACAACCAAAAACCTATAGAAGAAGGATAAAGAAAATGACTTATAAAGTCACCATTGAAGATAAAGATCAAAATATCACAGTAATCACTAAAAATAGAGTGTAGAATTACTAAGATAAAATAATATACTCACAAGTAAAAAAAAAAAAAGGAAATATTAAACACAAAAAATAAATAGAAAAATAAGATATTATAATTAGAAAACACAAAATATATTGTACATATATATAGAGAGAGAAATAAACATATTGTATATGTGTATCAGTAATCATGACAAGTATTGATGCATGAACTGCTCTAGTCAAAAGATAAAGACTGAAGATGATAAAAATAAATCCAGCCCTATGTTTTTTATGAGATACATCTAAGACAAAGGATACAAATAGAATGAGAGGGAAAAAAATGGAAAGATATACCAAGTAAATATTAACAAAGAAAGCTATCACAATTCGCAATATCAGATGAAATTGACTCTTGGGAAAACCATAACTACCATCACTAGAGAAAGGAAAAAAGAGAGTCACCGAATAATGTTAAAAGGTTCAATTTATCAGAAAGTTGTAATCTTTCTTAATGTGCATGTATTTAGTAACATATCCATAAAATTTTTAAAGTAAAAAATGTTATAGAGAAAACCAGGCAAACTATTATGTTAATGGAAGATTTTTTTTTTAAGATCACTATCTTGGTAACTGTTAGCCCATGCAGAAGAAAACAAAATCAAGAATACTGATTAAGATCATACTATTAACTGTATAACTTAATTGGTGTTTATAGACATTCCACCCAATAATTAAAGACAAGAAAGTCTTCAACCATCAACAATACATTGGCCATGAAGTCTTAATATATTTTAACAATTTGGTATCACACTTTCTCTGAGCACAAAGCAATTAGGTATGAAATAGTAACTAAAAGATCACTAGGAAAAACTTCACATGTGTGGAAATTTAAAAACACATTCCTAAATCACTCATACATCAAAAAAATCATATTATAAATTAGAAAATATCTAGAGCTAAACAATAATGCTATATAACAATCCTCTATAGAGTAAAATGCAATTAATACAGCACTGACAGAAAAAGGTATAATCTCAAATGATTACAAAAAGAAAAAAGGTTGAAAATTCTTGGGCTGAGCATTTGTTTTAGAAAGTTAAAAAAAGGAGAGAGAGGGAACAGCAAATCAAACCCAAAGAAAGTAGAAGGGGGAAATAATAAAGCTAAGAGAAATTAATAAAATATAAAACCAACATACAATAGACAGGATAAAACAAAAGCCAAAAGTTGGTTCCTAGCAAAGAGTAATAAAATTAACAAACAAGATTGATCAAGATAAAAGGTACAGAACATATGAACAAACAATATTAGAAAAGAAAAGGGGGAATTAATTACAGATGCCACAAACATTAATAAGATGAGATTATGAAGAGTTTTCTGCTAATGAATATGAAATCTTAGATGAAAATTAACTTACCAAAATTAGCAAACATTTTAAAGCGAACGTAAGAAAGCATCCCAAGCAGAGCAATATGTGAGAGAAGAGCTGAAGATAGAAATGGCAATGGCTTTGTGGGGTACCCTCGCTGATGGGTCCTACAAACATTTACTGCAAAGCAGTCTGTTATACTCTAGGCTAGCAACTGTGAGGAAAACCCAGTGTCCCTGGAGAATATAGGGAATATTACCCCTAAAGAGTTTCCACTATAGTGGGAGGTTTAAGGCATGTGCATAATGTAAGGGAATTAAAGTTCTCTGGTGGTTCCCTGAAGAAATTAGTAAAGATGGGGCTTAGTTTTGTGTTGGAATGCATCAGGATGAGTCTGAAGAACTGGAGAACACAGGAGGGCCCTGCTGTGAGACTGAGGAACGTGGACTTTAATCTGGACTTAAGCTGGATCAACAGGAAACATTGATGTTTTTGAATAGAGGAAAATGATTACCAGGGCTTAAGATTTATGAAGCTAATGCCGAAATACAGGTATGATGACTGGGATTTGGGGATGTTGAAAGATGAGGCATGGTAGCAATATAGGAGGATATTGCAGTAGTCAAGATAAGCTGTAATACAGTCCTAAATTAGGGGGTAGAGGAAGAATATTCTAGAGAAGCATAAGTAGGCTTACTGATTAGATATTAGATACCCTGGGTAGAGGGAAGACTTCAGGGTACCTACGATATTCAGCTTGAGCAAATAGGAATTAAATAAATTAGTAACTTTTCATTCGGTAATTTCTTTTTTTTTAATTTCTTTGTTTTGAAGGAATGGTTATGAATTAATAAAATCTCTAATGAACTCTAATTTTTCAGTTCAGTTAGCATCTATCTGACCTATGGGAGAACACAAAGGCAAGTTCAAAGACATGGCAAGAATATCAGCTGTATCTTGGCTAAGAAATCTTCCAAAGGACTGTCAAGCAACCAAAAAAAAAAAAAAAAAAAAACAGGACGAAGGGCATACTGTAGCTCAAAACTGTGATAATGGATAGGACTCCTCAGTGCCTCCTTTTGATCCTCACCACTCTACAGCACAGAATATAGGAACCATAGAATCAGAGACGCAGAACTAGGGAGCCACTGTCTTTTACAGTATTTTAAGTTGAGAATGTTGTATGTGCAGGAGCTTCAGCAAGCAAGGGTCCACCCTATTACCATATAAAGAAATTTGTGCTATGTATTTATTGCCTCATTGGGCTTATTCCAGATGTCAGTGAAGCACACCCTGCTCTGGACTACAACAACAGAGCAAGAGGAAATAGCTTGATCAGAAAGCCTACCCAGGAAGAACCTTAACTGAGGGTGTGAGTGCAGCCTTCTTGTTTTTCATACAGGGAAACTGAGATCCCAAAATAGAGTGTCTCACTGAAAGCCTGTAGCTTTAGAGGCGTGACTGAGAGGCAGGCCATCCCTACACCCACATGCTGCCCATAGTAGGTAAAGATTGTTCTTGGAGATTCATGAAAGGATGTGGAACCTGGAGGACAATGCTCTTAAAGTAACCTTTTTTTTTTTTTAATTTTTATTTATTTATGATAGTCACACACACACACAGAGAGAGAGAGAGAGGCAGAGACACAGGCAGAGGGAGAAGCAGGCTCCATGCAGGGAGCCCGACGTGGGATTCAATCCCGGGTCTCCAGGATCGTGCCCTGGGCCAAAGGCAGGTGCTAAACTGCTGCGCCACCCAGGGATCCCCTTAAAGTAACCTTTTTAACTAGATTGGGGATGATGTTGATACCCTTCCTTGGATCCCAGAGTGGACTTCATTTTTATAGTTCTGAGGATCAAGTCATGATACAATGGCCTGGGCAACACAGCAATATATCCTTTGAGTGAAAAGCAAGGCAAAATAAGTGGGAAATATCAGAAAGGGAGACAGAACATGAAAGACTCCTAACTCTGGGAAGCGAACTAGGGGTGGTGGAAGGGGAGGTGGGCGGGGGGTGGGGGTGACTGGGTGACAGGCACTGAGGTGGGTACTTGATGGGATGAGCACTGGGTGTTATTCTATATGTTGGCAAATGGAACACCAATAAAAAATAAATTTATAAAAAAAGAAAAGAAAAGCAAGGCAAGAGTCACTAAAAGGCCCATCCAAGTTCTGAAAGAAACCATCAATACCCCCTTCTGTGATACGCAAATGATTCTCATTGAAGTAACCCACTGAAAACTGTGGGCACCACGAGGACAGATACTATGTCTTAGTGTCTCCTCAAGCCTGACACAGAATAGATAACCAATAGATGTTAAATTCACTTAATTCTTAGTTGATACTTTCTAGGAATGCAGCATTCCAGATAAGTATGACATCATAAAGTAAAACTGTACCTCCATTTTGTATCTATTTTGAATGGAAAACTTTCCACAATGCATGGCACTCTTACTTCCACCTCTAAAGTAATCCAGCTTTTCTTCAACAATTTATATTCATCAAATTGCATATTTTATTCAATTATGTATATTAGTATATTTTTATATATGATCCTGATACAATGTGGGAGGAAGATTAAAAGGTTTCAAACTATTTGTTTATGTAATAAGTAGCTCCAGACTGCTGCTCTGCTTGGTTTTTATATCTGATGGCTCTCATCTCTCTTCTACAATCTGGTTGTCATCTGTCACTTCTTGGTGCTCTTTTCTTTCCTCATCCAAGCATTCTAGGCACCCCAATCCCAGAGACTAGAAGAACATCTTACCTGCATTTTTAGAGAGGTAGTAGAGCTCTCCAAAAGATACCAGAGACAATTTGTATGGCTCAGAGGGTTACTCCCATCACAGACAGTTGTGCCTCTAGACAGAGTGGTCCTACCCTACAATAGGAGCCAACTGCACACAATGGTGAAGTTGAACTTAGCTCAGTAGAGAGATGCTCTCCCCCTTGAAGAACACAAATCATGGTTTGTTTTTTGTGGGGTTTTTTGTTGTTATTGTGCTTTGCTTTGTTTCTTCAAGTTACTAGACTGAATTAATTCCTCACACTTCAGACACAGAGACCAGACAAACTTTTTTTTTTTTTTTTTCTGGTACAGCCAGTATTCTCCCTTTAGATACTGTCATAATAATACTGCTATATAGTGGCTTGATACTATGGCTGTAGATTGATATTCTAGATACCTAGATCAAACCAAACACAATCTTTAAAAACAAGCAGAAAGCTGTCTGTAGCCTGGATTAGGAAAGACCTAGGATTAGCTTCATTCTCCCACACAGGAAATCATATATAATATGTGAAAACATCAATTTTCCATGAGTATTCAGTAAGTTCCTACTATGTGCCAGGTGCAGCACCTTCTAGAAAGATGATACCATCTAAGAGGGCCTGAAATGATGTCTCAGAGTGCTTCCAGGTACTATAGGCTGAGGAAACTGGATGTAGTTTTTTTTAAAAAATCCATTTTGTATGAATTATGTCAACTCTTCCTCCCTTCCTGATCCACATTCCAGTGGCATATAGAACCTTTAACCTCCTCCCTGAGGTTAAAGAAGCAATTGAGCAGCAGGCTGTGAAGAGACCATAGTGGGAGATGCAGAGAAACAGACAAGGGAACAAGCATCCAGCAGCCACAGGGACCCAGTGCAGTATGCAGATACTCAGGAAGAGGCAGGCATTTGAAAAAAGAGGAGCAGGGGCCTGAGGAGCTCAGAGACGGGTGGCAAGAAGACAAATTGTCCTTTTGTTTCTTGTGAATCACCTTTATAGAGGATTACTGGCAGGCTGCATCAGAAGTTATGACCAGAATCCTGTCTTTCTAACTCAATAGTGTGACTTTGGACAATTTTTTTAAACTCTCAGAGTCTCTATTTCCTTATCTATAAAATGAGAGATAACACTAGTGTCTACCTCATAGGGTAGTTGCAGGGATCATATGAATATGTGTAATTAATGTATGTTAAATGCTTAGACTAATATTTAGGAAGTGCTGTATAGCTGTTTTTTTGTTATTATCAGCACTATTAGTGGTAGTTTGGTAGTAGCAAGAGACTCAGCCTTGTAAGTATTTCCTTGCTTTGGAGTCTGTGTTTTAACAAGTTCCCTCCAAGTCCTTTCATTTAGTTACTGACTGTATATCTGGCTTGAAAACTGGAATCTGCATTTTCGTACACTTTTCAGGTGATTCAGATGAAGGTTTGTATGCAGGAAGCCTGGTTCATCATTTATCATGGGCTAAACTTGAAACCACGCTCAGAACTGTGAGGCACTATGGTAACTGGGCCAAGGATGGACCCCTCTTGGGTAATGTGCCCAAGGACATTCAGTATGAAAGGGCAGCTGGAAACTGCCTCAATTTGCTCTCTTCCTCTATTTTCATGGTATTATTGTTTGTTGAATAAGTGAAATGTTTGTTGAATAAATGAACCTGTTCACAGATTCCTAAAGAGTGAGAAAAGAAGTTTACTTTTAATATAGTCCAAAAACACATAATCGAAAAAATAGCTCACACTATTGAACAACTTTAGCAAATCTCCTGCACTACCTGCCAAGGTCATAGTTTCGATCTCACCTTCAATTATTGATAGATAGCCTGATAATTTGAGAAGAGAGAAACAGACTTTTTTCAAGCTTTGGAAAAGGAAAGTCCTTTTAATAAGAGATCCCATCATGATTACATAGCTCTTATCAAAAAAAAAATCCCTTGAGAGCTGAATTCCAGAAGGCAACTATTAAAAATGCCATTGAAAAACCAGAAATTATCTGCTTGCACAGCTTAGAACAGACCCAAGAGGGATTATGTATTTGATGCAGAATAAGAACTAAAGATTGTTCTTGTGGCCAGACTGGACTAGAATTTTTGAACTACCTTTGCCCCCACAACTAAACCTCAATTTTAACCATAAAATGTTCAAGCAAGCAGACAAGAAGGCAGGAGCCAGTTTGACTAAGGTAGTCAAGGTACCATTGATTATGCAACCAGTCAAGATTTGCAGTAAGAGTTACTCAAATCCTATTACAGAAGTAAAGGAGGCTCAAGCCCAATTCAGGATCATGTCAATGGGCAAAGCTTGGGCAAAGGATAAGGAAGAGATAAAACAAAGTAGGAGACCACAGATACTGGACATGGAGTTAACTAACACCTTTAATGAAGATCCAATCGTGAAAGTTGTAAGACTCGGGAAGGTCTAAGTTCAAGGCCAGGACTCCAAAGCAGGACTCAAGAGTTTGAGCAGGAGAATCTAAATGGCCTGAAATCCACAATTGCTTAGTTATCATATGGAGACCAAAGATACCAACAGACTTCAACAAGTCAATAAGATTTCAATTCTTGCTCAGCTCTGGCTATATCACCCTCAAAGATGGCCCAAAATAATTATCTGAATTTGAAATAATTTTTTTTCATAAATTTCTTTGGCTTACTCTGCACTGAAATGTTTTAAGGAACTCTTCCAAATGTAAAACCAATTATGTACATAATGGAAAGTAAACAGAGATTTGCCTATGCTCCTCCATCTCTCTACCCTCTGCCTACCTCCTAACCGACTATTGGATTTCACATGCCTTTACCAGTACTTTCGACTACATGATGGGTGAACATATTTCTGGGCTTTCAAACTGACCTTGAAGAAGTTACCGTCTTACTAATACACAGAACAGACAGTAACAGAACAAATGACGGCTAAGCAAAGAAATGACCTTGATGCTTTCTCTTATCTACTTGGTCTGCCACTCAACCATTGAAAGAGGGAAAAGGGGCCCCAGCAGGAGCCATTAGTCACAGAGTCATGCTAGTCCTACCTGGTACCTTGGAACTCCTGGATGATCAAAACTTGATGAATGATTTGTCTAATGTCATTACCAAGCACTGAGATTAAGCTACAAATCAAGAATTATTACAATCTCTTGTTTCTCACTATTAAATACAGAAACTACCTTTTTAATATCTTGTTCAGAAGAATCACTTAAACTAAATATGAATATGGATTTTTTTAGGATTAATGAACTGAATATTTTAATATTGTCCTATCAGGAAAAAAAAGTGCCTTTGGAGCACTAAAACAAAGGAGTCAGTTCTGGACTTTTTCCCCATTGGATCAGCTCAGAAAAAGAAAACTCTATATAAATATATACACACTAATATTTTCTTTCTACTGAAATATATATTTATCATATATGTATTTGTCAGCTTTCATTCCTGCTGTCAGATGTGGGAAATTAGCTTTTGCACTTACTAACTCCTCCGTGGGAAAGAGTTCCCTCATGAGTTTAACAAAAGAGAGCTTTATTGTTTATAAGATTGAAAAATAAAGGTTGCCATGGCTTTAAGATCTGGTGATTGGTAATCAGTTTATATAAATGACCATGAATCACTTTTGGCTGGCTAGGCTTTGTTTGGAACATGAGATGGCTGTTCTGTCTTACAAGTAAGGAATTATTAATGTACCCTCCCTAGAGGGTTTCAATTTCACCCATACAAACAGCTGTATATCTACCAAGTGTATGTTCGGTGTGCCTATCTATGAAATTTAAAATTATATGCTTTGTGTAAAACAGAATATATAATAGACTCTGAAATTGAATAAAACTTATTGGACTCATTTTTTATCCTTTGTGACATTTTTGTAGTAAGAAGAGTTCAGACAAAAGGCACTGCCACCAAGGAGCCAGGAATGCAAAGTCCTGTCCAATTTAAATAATCACTCCTTTCTGTCATGTTTTACAAAGAGATGTATTCAAACATGCTCTTTGAGCATTTCTATATTCCGTTCTTAGTTTTTACAAATAGGAGCAGGCAAAGATCCTCCCCTACTCCATTTGTATGTTTTTGTTACTTGAAAAAAATATAATCTTGCCAATTGTCTCATTATAAAAATGAGAGAGCTTTCTTCTATGATAAATAGGACAGAGACCTGGCACTTGAGACTGTAATTTAGTTCAGAACTTCACATTCCTCCTCTTCTCAACAAATAAGGTAAGTAAAGCCCAAGATAATAAGGAGCTCATGGAAAATCTGATCATGTCACTTGCCTTTTAAAACCCTTTGCTGATTACCCACATCCATATGGCCCAGACTCCCTAGCTTGGCTCACAAAGGCTTTCCACGATTTATATACACCTTGACAGCCTCTCCAATTTCATCTACCAACTGGTGTTTGCCAACTCCTTCTCCTGTTCTCTAGCCGTCTGAACCCCTTTTAAGTCTGGTAATGTAGCAATCTACACCCCCTCTCATTAGATCCTATGTTATTGGATCTAGGACTGGGGACCTAGATAGCCCAGTGGGTTAAGCATCAAGTCCCATATCAGGCTCTCTGCTCAGTGGGAAGTCTCCCTCTCACTTTCCCTCTGTGCTCTCCCTCCATGCTCTTCCCAACCCCCTCCTTCAAATAAATAAAATCTTTTTAAAAGAGAAGAAGAAAGAAAAGATCTAGGACTACATAAACCTATGAATAGTGGTGCTGGCTGAGGCCCTACAGACAGGAAGGACACATCACTGACACAGGTTATATGTACCTAGTCTAGTAAAAGTGAACTTCTAGCCTTCCAGGATGAAAAAGGCCCAATGCTGTCATATTGCCAATAAATGGTCACCTGATATTTTCAAGCAATGGTACTCATTTGGGTACTCAGCACTAGTCCCTATTACTGGCAGACTGGAGACTTTATAGTGGCTATAGATAAATATATCTTGATAAGTCAGAACTCATGCTGTTAAACCCACATATAGCCTCCATCTCTGCCACAGTATCTATTCTATTCATGTGTTTATCATGCCAACATTGAGGTGTCTGATGAGAGACACTGGCTAACATCAAATGGCTGAGTACTTTTGTCCACTTGATTGTTTAGCATCTCTTCTTTGGTGTATATTCTCTGGCATTAACGTTCCCACACATTAATTAACATGAACACACGTTGTGTTCACACAGCATGACAACTCCTATTTCTCCATCCACATGTCATTAACCCAGACTTCTCTGTTCCTGATGTTTCAATCTGTTTCCATTTGCTACTCACCACGTGTCCATGCATATTAAACCTTGGGGTCATTTCTCTTTTCATACAAAATGGATGGCTAAGTGCATTATCCAAAACTATTACAATTAAAAGATTTTTCCCTCACTGCTATCTTTCAAGGCTACCCTGAGGCTGTAGTATAGTTGTCCATTTTTGGCTTATACTCACATAACAGATTAACCCATTTATACACCAATATAAGTCTTCTTGTTCCTCCTTCAACTGTTTATATGGGATCCTCATATAGCCATAGGCATGCACTGAGGGAGGGTAATTAATCCAACAGTGGTGGGTGTCATGTGGGTGTGGGCAACCTGTTCCGGTACTAGTTTGTGCCCCTGATCCTGTTCATGCTCAACAAGGATGCACCACTTCCATTTGCAATGGAAAGTGGGCCAACCCAACCTTTGACTTCATGGGTACAGGACTCAGCTAATAATAAATACTTTCAGCCATGTGGTCATTTGGTATATTCCATTGTCAGGTATTCTCTTTAGACTAAAGCCCAGCAACAAACCATGTGCTGTTGTTTTAAATCATATAAATCCCCACTGTAGACAGCATGCCCTTACTCCAGAATCCTGAGGGCCTGGAGTTTGTCGAAAACCTCATACGGCATCTTTTCCCAACAAAACCTCTAACACCATGGGGTCTACTGGATCATAAGACCCACTGGCAGGGTTGCAGAACCTCTCAACACTGGCAGTCTTTTCAATCACCTAGTATATGGGCCAGAGCAATATCTCTCTGTACAGAATACTCTGTCAATTGAACTGAAGAGTCCCACCAGGTATTATTGTGCTCCCTTCTCCAAGACAGAAAGCCTGGGATATAATAATTTATCTCTTCCTTTTGGAGGGATGCCATGCCATGCGTCAGAGCCCTGGGCTCCTAAATATTTTATGAATATGGCAGCGTGTCTTTCTCACCACCTGGAACATGTATCCTACCAAGGCTTCCAGTGTGCTAACTACATCTTCCTTATCCAGTCCAATCAACATAATGTCACTGATATCATAGATGAATATGATGGTCTGCAAGATGTCTAAAAATCTCAATCTGTGTTGTCCATTATGTAGCAATTTGCCATGTGAAATGTGGCTTAGTGCAACTGAGAAACTGAATTTTTCATTTTAATAAATTTAAACCTAAAGATTGAAATAGTATTAAAAAGATTGAAACAGTGTAAAATGCCTTTTTTGTTAGACATAACTTCATTGTTTTGGTAGGATTACATGTTATGTTAAAAATTACATGGAGTAATGTAATTGTATTGTAAAGTGCTCTTCAGGGTCATGCATCATTTCTAGCATTACACAGAAACATATCACTGAGTGGAAGTCAACAAATTAAGTATAAATGACTTTTTCCAGGCATCAGTGTAATATTGTGTTTATTTTAATATTTTCTATAATCCATACACAGTATAATGATACCTATTTAAGATGTTATTAGTAACTGAAGTAGCTTATTAGTGCTTTAATTGTAATATAATTAAACTAATTTTCTTAAAGAAATATAAATTTTTAAAAGCAAAATGAAGGCATATTACTGATGCAGATGGAGTGAAAATGCAAAGCCAGTACTTCAAAGGCAAAAAAAAAAAGTGACTAGAAGAAAATATATCAGAAATTTCATGATGAATGGCAATTGCAATTTGTTACTGCAAAGAAAAACAAAAAAAAGTTGTTTGTTGTGTAAGAAAAGATTTAAGTCAGCAATATTGAGGCATTTTTAGCCAAAAATATATAGTGAACTTGATAAGAAGATTCCTCTCAACAGTGAAAAAGTTAGTAGTTAAATAGTTACCTGGAATCTAAATTAAATATCCAACAAAAATTTTCTAATACTCTTAACAGGATGTGGGTTTATAATGTTGGCCAGCTATAAAATGTCTCAGATTCCTATACAAGACAGAAAATGATTTTTAGACGTAGAAATGGTAAAAAATTATTTCAGTGATGGAAAGCTATAAAATAAGAAAAAAATAAAAAAGATATTTCATAAAATGTGGAAGATCCTCAATGAAGCAACCAAGTAATTATCACTACAATGATAGACTTTTCCAACAACACCAAAACCAGTTGATTCAAAATTTGAAAAATTGAGGGGCACCCAGGTGGCTCAGTCAGTTAAATATCCTACTCTTGTTTTCAGCTCAGATGGAAATCTTGTGGGTCTAAAGATCGAGCCCCGCATCAGGCTCCACAGTCAGCAGAGAGTCTGCTTGAAGATTCTTTCTGTCTGCCCCTTCTCAGATTATGCTCTCTCCTATTCTCAAATAAATAATCTCTTAAATTTTTTTTGGAAAAATTTTAAGTACTTTTCATTAGCTTTAGATGAGCCATGCAAAGTTAAAAGACAAAGCCCAATTAATACTTCAGTATATTATGTCTCATTTTGACTTCCAAATTTATAAACAAATATCAATTTGCAACTAAAAAACAAGATTCATGGAATAGCTATTTTTAAATGCTTTGTATCCATCAAAGAAAATTTTTATCTAGATATGAAAAATTTGTTTCTATAACTATGGGTGGTGCTCCAACTATGTTAGGTAAAAATCGGTTTTTTGGTATTTTAAAACAAGACATTGATATTTCTCTCATTGATTATCCCACTACATGATACATATTGGAAATATTTGGGTTTAGTTTTCTAGCAAACTCTAGGAAAAGCACCACTTATATAGTCATTAAGATTATGCAATACATATGTGCAAAAATCGTCACCAGTTTATCAAACTTTTGAAAAAATAGAAGACAATTAATTAAATGATCTTGTTCTCATTGACTGAGTCATGGAAGCATTGTAAAAAGATTTCTAGAATTACAAACTCCTATTTCAATCTACTATAAACTCTGAAACAAAAAGGTGTATTTGCTGACATTCAATAATCAAAGGCAAAAAACCCCCAGCAGTACACTCTATATTTTCTCACTGATAACACACTCCATATGAATAGACTAACTTTAAAGCTCTTGAGGAAAGAAAACGTTTATTTTTGACACACTTGTGTGCAAATTAATGTTGGGCTTTAAGTTTTTTGTATCAATAATAATGATTATTAAATTAATAATAATTTAATTGATAAATCAAGTTTTACATTTTCCAACATGAATATTGAAATTTCAATTGTAACTGGCAGTGTAATATAAATTTATTGAAAAAACTATAAGAAAAATTTGAAGAACACTTTTTGATATTAACAAATTTAGAGTTGCTTTCAATTTATGTACTACTGTTTTTACTTCAATTTTGGTAATATGGGGTTGACAAAGAGTTAATAAATTTAGTTAATTTTAATAGTTGTAGTTTTCAAACTGATAGATATTTCCTCCAAAGTCAAATCAATTCTTTAAAAAAGATAAAACAGTTTTGTTAATGTTGATGCAACTATTGAAGGAAAAGTATACTTTTGGGCAGTTAATTCAGTTATTGGTCAAATTTTAAGTATGTCAGGAACAATTTGGGCATGTAAATCTACTTTTTTAACTAAATTTTATGAGATCAAGTACATCCAGTGAAAATTTGACATGTGAACTGAGATATCCCTATAAATATAAAACATATCAGAAGTATAGAAGACTTTATACCAAGAAACTCACTAATTATTATAACGAGTAGGTATTGAAACAACATTTTGGAAATATTGAGTTAAATGAAACATATTAAATTAATTTACCAGTTTCCTTTTACTTTTTTAATGTGATTAATAAAAAATTTGAATTACATATATGACTCACATTTCATTTATACTGGGCCCAGCACTGATCTGGAGCTCTTCAGTCTATATACCATGAAAAAGAGCAGGAAAGTTAGTACAGCCCTGGAGCAAAATTATAAATTCATGCAGTTATCCATTCCATATGATGTAAATGTGAGCTGTTTCTTAACCTTCTTTGTGGTAGTGATGAAAGGAGCTAGTCACCAAATCAATGCATAGCTTATACCTGAGGCTATATTAATTTGCTCTAGCAAAGATAATACATTTGCTAAGGCAGCTGCGATTAGGGCTACTACTTTGTTGAATTTGCAGTAATCTATCATCATTCTCCAAGTTTCATCAAGTTTTTGAAGACAAAACTCATGAATTAGATGGAAATATGACAAAGATCACCATCTGCATCCTTCAGATCCTATAAGTATGACATTAATCTCAACCATCCTTTCAGAATATAATATTGGTTTTGATTCACCATCTTGGCTGCAGGGGTGGAGAAGGGTGAGGAACAGTTTGAAGATTTTCTCTACAGTAGCTTTGATCCCACAGACTAATGATCTAATATGGTGGCTGCACCAACTGCCAAGTATGTCAAACCCACTTACACATTTGAGGCGAGGAACTGCCCACCAGACTTTGTGCAGGACCCCATATGCCCCTACTCTAATAGGAAGACCATATGGTTTGGGTCTCTAGTTATGTCTTCTCAAATCCTATGCCAACTAGTACTTGGAGTATCTTAGTATTCCCATATCTCCAGAGCACAATTACCCATGTAAATGACCTTAGTACTGCCTGGAGGACTGGGCAACTTACTGGGCATGTATGTCATAGTGTTACATGATATTTCTTTCTTCCTAGGGACTTAGGCACCTCCTCAAGAAGTATATTTGGTTCTATGTGGACTCTAACATCAGACCTGCTATGACTGTGCACTTAATAGTCTTTAAAACTCAGCTATTATCACTATTAAGTCTTTACATGGTACTTGGTTTCAAAATGAAAACTTCTTTGTACATAACCCAAAAAACCCTTTGGCTTTCATGCCTGGATTTCTATTGCTTTTATTTACCTTCAGCTGTTCATTATCTCTCTACAAAGCATCAGTGGCATTTATCAATAGCCATGCAATCCTACCACCCTTTATAGAGACTATTGACTCATCTCACACATTTGTTTCAAAAGCCTGTTACATAATGCATGCTAGTACATTCCTTTACACCAGTCTCCCATATCACGTACCACTAGCAAAAGTTATAATAAGTGCAATGATACCTTTGGCCAAGAGCTGTCTGTGCACAGTGGCTGTGTCTTTATTGAATCTTGGTGTTCAGTGATCAAAAATCCCATCTATCACCTGTTTTCCTGGGCCATTCCCAATACCAACTTTTACAGGCTGGGTCCCTTCAAGGAAGAGATGGGAGTTTTGAGTGGAAACTGCTGCTCCCTAGAGGATGTGGAATCAGGGTTTGGCCTTAGTTTTGAGTGGAAACTGCTGCTCCCTAGAGGATGTGGAATCGGGGTTTGGCCTTAGAATGTAGGACTGAGGTAGCATGGAGGGATAGGGAGGATATTCCATGTATCTTTTTAATAGAGATACATGGAATCACTATTCCATCACTATTTTGAGAAGACTGGCTTTGTAAGCAGAATAGATTTGAGAGTAGGATATTAAGGACTAGTCACATGGTGGTGGAATAAAAAAAAGGAGTGAAAAGGGTAAATACAAAAAGAGATTGCAAAGGAAGAATTGGTGGTACCCTAATAATAGTCTGAGATAAACAAAGATTTGGGGCCTGAATGTCCAGGATGGGAATGGTGCCCCTGAGAGAGAGTAGGAGATTGAAAAGAAAGATAATCAATTGAGATTGAATCAGAATTAGTTTGCTGAGATGACAGTAATTGTACATTCCAAGAAAGGAGTTCTGTTTGTATGCCCCTACCAGTAAAAGTCTGGAGTCTGAGCCAAAGAAAGGAAAGAACTATATAGACTTAGAAATAAACAGTAAAAGCCTGAAGTACAAACTTTTGAAAGAATTTTCAAGCTTGAGAGTTGAGATTTGAGGAACACTCACTTAGGGACTAGAGAAGGAAAACAAGGAGCCATTGGTGAGGGAAGAGGAAAACCTAAGCAGTGTTTGGAGAGTACCATGGGAGAAGAATTTCATACAGACATCTCATCAGTGAGGCGAACCTACCAGAACCCCCATGAGTCAATTTTCACAAGTATTACACTGATGTTTCATTTTTCCCAATTAAGTTTTTAATGTTTTTTATTCATTATTTATGAAAAATGTTGTTGTCAGATCTTTGATTCCGTCTTCCCTCAAGGTTAGAGCTTATTCCTTTTAATACACATAAGGAGAAAATGTGTCTTTGCTGAGGAAGTCTTTGGAAAAAGATCTAGAAATAAAAATCTTTGTAGGATGAGCTTTCCTGGTTACTGCAACATTCTTTCTAGATATCTCATCATTAAACATCAATTTGAAGGGTCTTTCAGTCAACAACTTGTGCCCAGGACACAGATCTCCAGAGATGCCCTATGAGTTTTCATCCTTGAGCAGTATTCAGAAATAAGGCCAAGTGGCAGTACTACAAAATTCCAGTTAGTCCACTTAGGGGAATTGGTAGCTTCTTATTTTCACATTTAATAAAAGTACGCACAGTTAATCCTCTCTAAAAGCTTGAACAACCTTCTCCTTCCAACAGTTTTGGAAAACATAGCCACCAAAATCCACATGCATCCCATCCAGGTTAACTTTGGTTAAGTTTGCAGTTCCCACTTTGCTTCCGGAAACCTGTGCTCTCTAGCACCCTAATCCAGATGTGCACAGCCTAGGTCTTTTCAACATTGCTCCATCCATCTTCTTGCTTTATCCAAAATGTGTTTTTTTCCTGAGCAATCACTTCTACTTCCCTCTCAGTTTGAAACTAATCATTCTTGTGCATTCTCTGATAGCTGCTCAGTGTTATTTCTGGACTATTTCTGAACCGTTTTGTGTGTGTGTGTGTGTGTGTGTTTGTTTTTTGTTTTTGTTTTTGTTTTTTTGTTTTTTTATAAAAGCCCTCTGCTCCTTCTAGACTGGTGTCATTTTATTTGTGGATGGTTTTCTACATCTCACCATCTACCCAATCCCATATCATGTCTTACTTAGATGGTAAGACTAGCCACTGGCCCAAGCTCTCTTCTTTACTAGCCCAGAGGGATGGCCTTCCAACAAGGTACTCACTCAATCCATGGCCTCCTCATCTGGCACCTTCTCCTCCATTTCTCTTGCTCATCTCCACATCAGGGGCAGTTTTTTTTTTTATTGCTAAGAACCACTACCTTCTGAAATAAAAATAAATTAGCCATTACCTTCCAATCACTACATTCTCCTACAGTAATTCCGCCCAACTGCCACACCAAATCTTCGATCCAATGAAGCTTTTAGTCCTTTGACAAGTATCCTTTGCTCTCCATGGGCACACGCCTATTGTTTAAACCCCATGGTCTTCATTAGTCCCTTTCTTAAAAATATCAACTCTCTTGTCAATAAGTATCCCAGTTTTAGTTGCCATCACCTTTTTCTATACTACTGAAACAACTAACGTGTTAATCTTCTGGCTCAACCATAGATTCTTCAATCGACTCTCTAGAATAATCTTTCTTAACTGCAAACCTGATCATATCACCTTCCTGCTTTTAATATTATAGAGGCTACCCCATCCTGAGATTGCTTACAAGGACCTACTTGTTCTAGCCACTGTTTGTATCCCAAAGGCCATCTCCTCTAACTCCCCTTCACTACCTTCACTAACTTTTGCTTCCATCCTACTGCCACATTCAACTACTTTCAGTTCTGAGAATGTAACTCTGCTTCTCTCCTTTCACCTCCCCTTCCTTCCTTTCCCTCCCTTCTGCTTAACTCATCTCTTTCTATAGGATGGTCGCTCTTCCTGGAATAGTTTCCTCCCTCCTGGCTTCCCGTGGCTCCTCATACTTATCCTTCAGATATCAACCCCTCTAAAAAGCCTTTCCTGGCCCCTAATTAGGATCACTAGTCCTTGTCCTTGACAAAATCTACTTCAGCATTATAAAGGGTCTTTCTATCTGAATTAGAATTGCTGCAATTCCTTAGCATTGCTATCTCTATATGATGTTCACCCAATACTCCCTTTTCTCTTATCATCTGCCCACTTCATTCCTGACCTGGACATAGACCTTTTCACAAATCATGGCAAACCACCTCTGTCACCTCATCCTCCATCTCTCTTATAAACTGCATTGTTCTTATTTTCACATCACTCCTTCTTTCCAGCTATCACACACTCTTGGACATTCCTCAGTACACCAAATTCTTTAATATCTTCATGTCTGCAAGTTTTTTTGCTGTCTGCTTAAAAAATCCTGCCCCACCCTATCTGAAGACTTCCAATTCAGCTTTGAAGATTTAGCTCAGATGTCAGCTCTTAAAAGAGTCCAGTTCTCTCCTCTATACTCCCCCAACATTCTGCCTAAAACTCTCTCAGGGCACAGGGCACTCTAATTCTGGCTTCATTAGTATCTCTCTCACTGAGACAGTGGTCTTTAAAGGCAGGAACCATTTGTTCAACTTTGCATCCCTTGTGCCTTGTGCCTTGTGCATAAAGAAAGAGAGGAAGAGTTTTAATAATCATTAGACAAGTAGGATATGGTTCAAAGTTTTTTTTTTTCTCAAGTTCCACAATTTTCAGTATTTCCCTAAATTCAGCTATGTATGTCAAACAATCATTATTAAAACAAACACCCATTAAAATGTATGTGCCATATATTTTGCTTCAAACTAGTCAGTATTTATAGACAAAACAGCCTAAACTGTATTGTTCATGTTTCCATGAAGTCACAAGAATTTGCTAAAGACAAGGTTTGCTGTTTTGACCATACATTTCCACATATCACAGGAAGATGATGATACGATTTCATTCTGAAATAAACCACAAGTTGGGGTAAGAATTTATTAGGACAAAATTGTTGTTTTGTATGTTTATTTCTTCTCATCATACCAAATCTACTACCATCTGAATGAAAAGTATGAAAATGAAAAAGAGCAAAAAATACTTGGCTTTTATTCCAAAATTTGATTAATGACTACCTTTCTCGGATATGGTGTTATTTCCCTAAAATATTAAAGCCTTTGGACTGTTATTTACTGAACCTCAAAACAACACATTTCTAAGTTATATTTGTTTTCTGTCTCACTGTCATTTGAAGTAAAATTAGTTTCCTAAAATCACTTCTCATACTGGGTAGTTGCCAAATATACATTCTCAGTGGATATAACTTGATCCTCTGACTTAACACGGAGTCTAACCAAATATTGGGGAGGTAAGGAAAATGAGATGAGTATCACAGGAGAATTCTACTTTACTTTGCTGGAATTAATCAAAAAGTAAAAGGCAATGAAGTATTTTTTTAATTAGTAAGTTTTTGTTGGGTGCTTACTAGATATCCAGAAATGTTTGTAAACTTTGCGGACATAGCAATGAAGAATGGAGATACCATCACTGCCCTCACAGTTTCCAGCCTACTAGGGGTGGCAGGTAATTAAACAAACTACAATACGGTATGACACATACTATTACAGAGGAAGTATGATGTCACAGTAGTGTATGTCATAGGGTATCATAGGGTGAAATACGGTAAGGTCTCAGAAAACTGAACTCTCCCTAGTTCTAAAACCAACAAATGCCAACTGGTATGTTAAATTTACTTTTAGGAATAAAAGAGAATTAAGTTCGCAGATGCATGGGTATGTGCTCAAAAATATTTATTTGATCAACAAGTGAATAAATGCAGAGGCTTTCCATCACAGCAAAAATGGTCTCCTAGAGTCACTAATGACAATGAGATTGGGTACAGTTCTATAAAATAACTTGCCACAGAATAAAGCAGGTCAGTCGCTGTTGAGCTCATGGGGAAGGCTGGGACCTCCAAGTCACCACTTCAGGGTAAAAGACCTCACCAAGAACAGCCTACAGATGACAAGTCAGTTTCCCATTTTTTTTTTTTTTAAGATTTTATTTATTCATGAGAGACACAGGCAGAGGGAGAAGCAGGCTCCATGCAAGGAGCCTGACATGGAACTTGATCCCGAGTCTCCAGGATCATGCCCTGGGCTGAAGGCGGTGCGAAACTGCTGAGCCACCTGGGCTGCCCCAGTATCCCATTTTTACCCTTCCCTAGAAACAGGAGCCTACAGAGCTGACCCCTTAGAGTTTCCTACAGTTCTACAACTCAGGGGGAAACTGCCAGCTGCATTTACAAATAGATTATCTGAAACAACCCTTTTTTAAAAAATATTTTATTTATTTATTCACAAGAGTCACAGGGAGAGAGGTAGAGACATAGGCAGAGGGAGGAGAAACAGGCTCCATGCAGGGAGCCCAATGCGAGACTTGATCTGGGAACTCCAGGATCACGCCCTGAGCCAAAGGCAGACACTCAACCACGGGGCCACCCAGGCATTCCTATCCCAAACAATCCTAATACGTCTTCCTTACATTTTACTGAATTTCCACTCAGATTGGATTTCCCCAAGACAAAGTTGCCCTGGAATCTTATAAAGGATCCATTTTCTGTGCAAAGAAATGAAAACCTGTCAGTAGTTAGATACTTTTCAGAATCTCCAAATAAGCTAGGCCCTCAATATAAAGCTGTTGTATAATGGATTTCAGATTTGTAGTTTCTAGACTTCACTTGGCAAAAGGATCTATGTCTTTGCCAAACCATTTAGCAAGTGTTCACAGCACGTCAATCTGTCGTGGGTTGTGTTTAATAAGGCGTGTACATCCACAGCTACCCTTACCAGGCTGATTGGAGCTTGTCACCTGCTGGGTGGTTGCCATCACTCTTTTCCAACAAGAGAGATTTGAGATAGTGGAGTGCTTTGCACCAGCAGTGAGATCCTGCTAGTTTGGGGGCATTCCAAAGATGACTTGAGGCTATGACCTAGAGGTGCAGGGCAACTGAAAAACTCAGTTGAATGGGGTAAAAAATGGACCAGATCCCAAATGTTATCAAAGCTCTTCCTTCTCAAGCCCAGAAAAAGTTAAAGACTCAAGAGATGTTCAAGAGATCATTTTGTTCAGCCTAGACAAATAAAACTTTATTTCAGCTTTATAGAAAAAGAGGTACAGGTAAAGAGAGGATAGTATTGCTGAGTGCTAGACAGCAAAACAACAAAATGTTTGAGTGTAAAAACCAACTTCCTTCACCAGAGCTCCCAAACTTTTCTAACTAAATATCTTCATATATTTTCTCTTTCCCAAGGGAAAGAGGCATAATTCTTAGTAGCTACTCACAAAAATGAAACTTCCTTGAACTTACATGTCACATTTTTTTTAAATTGTGAATTCTGTATTCTACCCAGTGAAGCATCTATTTGGATTAATATAAAATTATTTTTCCCCCAAATTATTAGACAAAATTTGTGTTTCAAGAGGATGCTATGTTTGTTCTGTATCTTCGCATATCTCCAGAGCAATGGTCACCCAAGTTTAAGAAACATTGCCTGCTTCATGAAAATACAATTGCTGTTCTGGCTTCCTTTACTCCATCCTGGGATAGTCTTATTATACAAATGCTATTTTGCCACCTAATTCATCTAGATTTATCTCCTGATACGCATTCATAGTGGAAGACAACAAAAAAAGAACCACTCTCTTCACATGGTTCCAGCTTTTTAAGTTCAATTCTCCAACCTGCAAAGTTATTCCCCAGGCTAAGGCCATACATAACACCTCTGGCTTGGCAGATGAGAAGGATGAAAGAAAAAGTCATGATTCCCTGCAGAATCTATTCAAATAGGCTCCTCACCTTCCAAATTTGTATGTAAGAATCACAGTAGCATGGCAGGCTCATAGTCACTCTATGGGTTGGTTAGGAATACAGAGGACTTGTGAGAGATCCTGGTTCCATTCACTGTGAGCCATTCTCTTGGGAAAAGCAATATTCTATAGTAGGGATAAAATTCCTTCTTCTGTTATCAGCTTATTTGTCTCTTCTAATGTATTTTAATAGAAATTATATCCATGCATTTAGAAGAAAAATTACTTAGGTGTAAACTATCAGGCAAAAAAATACACACTGATAAATTAAGCAACAAATGCCATGTGCATACCTTATATTCAGCCTCAAAAGTTGTTATTCTGATTTTTAAGTGTGGTGGTATTATATAGAAATCACATATCCACCTCTGTAAAATCAGGTATGTCTTTCCTCCAGGACACAGCATTGGTGATAATTATATATATAAGTCAACTTAACTGGGTCACAGAAAGTCCAGATATTTGGTTAAAGATTGCTTGTAAGTGTGTCTATGAGGGTGTTTCTGGATGAGATTAATATTTGAATCAGTAGATGGAATAAAGCAGATTGCCCTCCCCAGTGTGGTGGGCCCCATTCAATCTGTTGAGGCTCCAAATAGAACAAAAAAGCTGGCAAGAAAGAAATCTCTCTTTTGAAGCTACAACATCAGTCTTCTCCTGCTTTCAAGTCTATACTTAAACTGGAACTTTCATCATTGGCTCTATTGGATTTCTACTTGATGAGTACAGATCTTGGGACTTCTTAGCCTCTATAATCACATGAATCAATTCCTTATAATCTCTATATGTTCCTTATTGTGTGTGTGCATATAAAAAAAATATATATATATAAAATGTGTGTATGTATATATATATTTAAAGTGTATATATATTAAAAAGTATATATGTATGTATAAACATATGTGTATATATATTGGGTTCTGTTTCTCCATAAAACCCAGAGTAATACAGCACCTCCCTGCTGCCCCTATATCTGGAACTATCCAGAAATGACTTGTAGCCA
The DNA here is from genome assembly GCF_003254725.2 of Canis lupus dingo. NCBI lineage: Eukaryota > Metazoa > Chordata > Mammalia > Carnivora > Canidae > Canis > Canis lupus. The sequence goes on along the minus strand of NC_064259.1, from coordinate 16,181,583 downwards.
CTGACTACATCACTGTCATTTTCCCAGTTGCAGCCATACATTAAATGTCTTTTCTCTCTCATTTTGAAATGTTTCCTTTAAAATGGCAGCATTTACTTGGTCTGTGCTGTTTTTTATGACTGTTGAGTAACTGAGTTTTATGGTATGTCTATTACTAATATACTTGGATCCCACAGAGGAATTTATGTGTGTTTCTTAGGTTTAATAAAATATTATGCATATGCTTTTTTATATTTTTGGCAAGATTTCCATCACATTGGCTTGGTGCAGTTTATGCATTTTTTATTTTCTATTTTAATATAGGCTGTACTCCTTGGGATTTCTATTAGTAATGCTGGAAGACTTGGAGCAGGCTTTTAGAAGTAAAGGTTGTTATTTAAACCCTTCCACAATGCATAATGAAATGCATGGCAGTGAAGGATGATACAGTACATTTAATAGATGAGGCCAATTACAGTGGTAACTTTAAGGAAGAGATTTGGCATTCTAACCCTGGCTTAGAGGAGGCCTTAGAAGGTCAGCTAGTTACCCACCCCTCCACATTTTATAGCAATGCCCAGGAAGCCACATAATATAACAAAGGAGGCAATAACTATGGGGTTGTCTCTCAAAGGGACCTATTCCAATATTAAGAATACAAGGATGGGGACACCTGGGTGGCTCAGTGGTTGAGCATCTGCCTTTGGCTCAGAGTGTGATCCCAGGGTCCTGGGATCTCCCTCTGCCTATGTCTCTGCCTCTCACTGTGTGTCCCTCATGAATAAATAAAATCTTAAAAAAAAATACAAGTATGTCCCCAACTAACTTGAGGAGATAGTAGAGCTCCTGCAGAGACAGCAAAGCTCCCACAGATTACCAAGAGGCCATCAGTGTCTCCAAACATACCCAAAGAGTAGAAGCTCTTTGATTGCTGAGGATGAAGGCTTTGTCCAGGCTCTCTGCCACCAGTATGCCTTCTTCTCACTCCACCCAGGAAATCTTTCTGCTGCCATAAACCTAGTATATACCCCTACTGGTACTCTGGCTACCCACCTAACCCTAATGCAACTAGGCCTATTTCCCAAGACACTATCTTTTTTCTTCCCTTTTGCTTTCTATTTCAAAGACCCAGAGGCAAAATACCACTTGAAAATAATCCCTCATACTCTAATCCATGTAGTCTATGACCATGAAAACCTCTGTGGTTCTCTGCCAAGAAATCTCCCTTGAATACCAAGTCCTGAGCCCATGCCTGATTCCACAGTCATGTAGTAAGTACCTACTATACCAGAGCTTGTGCTGTGTGCCAGGAATGTGCAAGGTAATAAGATAGAGTCTCTGCCTTGTAAAAGAAACGGGACATAAGCAGATCATTCCAATGCAATATCATAGGTGCTAACAAGGGTACTAAAAGCTTAGATCAGAGTGGCTAATTCAGCCTAGAATTCAGAAGTGACTTTCTAGAGAGCATAAAACCTGAGCTGAATCTTGAAGGAAGTTGGAACTGTTAATTAGAGAAGTGGAAGGCTTCCTTAACTCTCTCACATAGTAACATCTCCAATTTTAATTTGCTTTTCCAAAAATAGCCCAGTGATATAAAATCCAGGTCCCAAAGCCACAGGGCACAGTGGCCTAGTTCCTGGAGTCCTCAGTGGTCAGAACTACCCCAGGACACAATCTAGGGAATCACCTGCCTGATGAAGCTTACAGCCCATCCTCCTCCCCTGCTCTCCAGTCACATGACCCCAGTGCTCAGTCTTGGGCATCTCATAATGATACTGTGTTCCCTCCGTGCTCCAAGTGATAAAGCATAAAAATGGCTCTTCCTTTTATACAAGAGGCAAAGGTATTGAGCACACATCTAGCCATCTCTGAGAAATTTCTAGAAAGACAAAATAAATGATGCTCATATACTCTGATTGAGGGGGGATATTTTCCAATCTTTAGTGAATGGTTACTGCAACTGATTTAAACTTTCAATCCCACAGCCTACCCTGTGTGGGAAGACAAAGAAAGAGCCTCAATTTCCAGGTTTATAAATGTTGAAAATGGGATATTTTCATAAAATTGTGGTGCATATTTATGTGTTCATTAAATGTGATTGCTGCAATAATGATACACCTAAAACTCCTTTAACCATATAAGAGAAAACTTAAGTTCCAACAAAACCCCATAGTACAGCATTAAGACCCAAGATTTTTTTTTCTTTTTTCCTTTGTAGCAAACCAATTACAGTGCTAGAGTGGGTGAAACACCCCAAGGAATAGTCTGTAAGATCATATAGCAATTGGGCCAATTTATAGTAGGTAACTGAGAAATGCTTGAAATTGTCATTTCTCCTGGTTAGGGCTGAATAGGAAAGAATGTGATTAATAAATAGCTTAAGCAGCAAACAGAAGGTACTTACAATGCACGGATGCTCTGGGGAGATGAGGTATTGAGAAAATCATTACGATAAAGTACAGGCAGGCGTAAAGCTTAAAGAGGCTGAAACAACTTTTCAAAATATCACATTAAGGGGTTATCTAGGCAGAATTGCTTATTAAGATTTTCCTTAAATGTCCATATCATTATAAGGTCAAACTCTAGGTATGTTAAGGTGAACTGAGATCAAGAAGAATATTTCAGGGTGGATAAAAATCCAGGGTCCCAGAGCCAGGACCAAGTCTTTGAGCTCTCCTGACAACTTCTGTCTGGAAGATAGTGCTGAGTATCCCCTCAGTAGGCTGTTGACATAATCCCTACTCTGCAATTCCATAACCCAGGAGGGAGAAGAGGCATCATCTGAGCAATGGTTGACAGAAACAGAATGTCTCATTATCCATCCTGGACAGAACCTTGGGCCCCCAAGGGCCTTTTACACAAGCTGTTCAGGAAATTCACCCAAGTGCTACGTGGATACCATTCTTCACACAGAAGAGTAAAAGTTTTGAAAAGGACAGACCTCTGGCATTTAGAAATTAGGCTCTTCCAGTGACTTTGGCTAAATTGTGAAGTTTAAGAAGTTTACCTGGTACTCCTTTCAGTCACTCTCTCTACCTCTGTTTCTCCCTCAAACAAGATCTGTAGGGACATTGATTTTAACTACCTGGCATCCCTTTTCCCTCTTTTCTGGAAGCAAAATTCCTCTTACTTTGGAGGACTGCCTCTCCTCCATTTCAGACAACTCTAACAGGGCTCCCAACAAAAATGCTTCCCACTCTTTTATCTCCCCATTTACAGGAAATTTTACAACACAGGTATCCTCCAATTTGATACCTCCATCCCTTGAGTCACAGTGATTGGCTTAGGGAGAATTTCATAACCCAAGTCACACCCATCACAAGTTTTCTTTCACATTCTATATTTGGGTGCCTCTTAACAGATGAGTTACAAAGCCATGATGGCAGCCTATACCAGACTACAATCCTGCTCTCCATCCACTCCCCTCATTGCTATACTGCAGAAGCCTGGCTGCAGTAGAAGAAACAGTCCTGAATGTTAAGGTCTCCTCTCTGCCTGCTTTCACCCCTATTCCTATCCTGGGCTGCTTTTCTTCAGAGCTTTGCTCTCAGATCACTGTTAGATTGTCCTAGATTTGGCCTACACTAAAAAGAAGTACTGTCAAAGGAAGGTGAAAGTGGTAGAAAGATTAGAAACTATGTAGTTTGGGAAATAACCACAGGTATGGAAGATGCTCACAAGAAGAGCCTCTGGAGGAAGCTGGGAAGATGACAGAGTAAGAGGACCCTAAGCTCACCTCATCCCATAGATACAACTAGATAACACTCACAGCATATGTAACCCAGAAAATGACCTAAGACTGGCGGAACAGACTCTACTACTAACTGAAGAGAAGAGGCCACATGTAAGAGGGTAGAAAGGGCAGAAATGTGGCAGGAAGCAAAATGGACTATGGCTTGGGGGCAGGGAGGATAGTGAGTCCAGAGAAGGGGGAGAAACAGACTATCACACCAGGGAGTCTACATGGGCAAGATGACTCCTCATAACATTTGGCCAGAGGGGCCAAAATTTTGTGAATTCTTCAAACCAAAGGGACTTAGAGACTGGAATTTCAAAACTCAGCAGGCTACATTCTTGGAGAGCCTAGAGGGCAAGAGGAAGTCAAGTCTCCACCGTTAAAGAGACAAAGGGCAAACATCCTTTGGAGATACAACAGAGAAGCAGTAATTTGCACTGCTGGGGATTTACCCCAAAGATACAGATGCAGTGAAACGCTGGGATACCTGCACCCCGATGTTTCCAGCAGCAATGTCCACAATAGCCAAACTGTGGAAGGAGCCTCGGTGTCCATCGAAAGATGAATGGATAAAGAAGATGTGGTCTATGTATACAATGGAATATTCCTCAGCCATTAGAAACGACAAATACCCACCATTTGCTTCGACGTGGATGGAACTGGAGGGTATTATGCTGAGTGAAATAAGTCAATCGGAGAAGGACAAACATTATATGGTCTCCTTCATTTGGGGAATATAAAAAATAGTGAAAGGGAATAAAGGGGAAAGGAGAAAAAATGAGAGGGAAATATCAGAAAGAGAGACAGAATATGAAAGACCCCTAACTCTGGGAAATGAACAAGGGGTGGTAGAAAGAGTGGTGGGTGGGGTGTGGGGGTGACTGGGTGACAGGCACTGAGGGGGGCACTTGGCAGGATGAGCACTGGGTGTTATGCTATATGTTGGCAAATTGAACTTAAATAAATAAATAAATAAATAAATAAATAAATAAATAAAAAGAAAGTCTTGGAGTTGACAGACATTAAAAAAAAAAAAAAAGAAGAAGAAGCAGTAATTTGAAAAATGCCTGGGCTATATGGGAGGGAGTGTAGTTTACTCATTTTGGAGCATGTCCCAGAGGGGATTGGATCACCAGGAACCAAGGTGCCACCTCCCTCCTCTGCCTCCCAGCATAACAGACAACCAACTGTGGGAACCAGCACATTGATACTCACTGCCTAACCTGCTTACACCAGGCCCTGTCCCCTCCAGCCTGGCCTACCTCAGGCCCTGTGCTGCAAGTCCCCAGAAGACCCATATAAACCTTGTCACCAATGTGACCTGGTCATTCTGCAGGGCCTGGTTTCCTGGCAGCACCAGTAGCAGTGGGCCCTGTGGGACCCTGAGGCACCACCTTGTTAAAATTGCACACCTCACCTACTTTTGTGAACCTTATGGATCTGTCTAGTTTGCCCAGTCCCACCTAGTGGTTGGTCTCATTTTGCAAGGACTGAGAGGCACCCTGTTGAAACTGCATGCCTCACCCCTACCAGGGACCAAACACTGCCCACAACAGGCAAAGAGAGCCTCTGCAGACAACTAGACCAAATGAAAAAGTGGCCAGGACACAGCAACAGCAAGGTACACAATACACACAGGAGACATTCCCTAAAGTGCCAGGTTCCAGTGAGCAGGGGACACTGCCTGCAGGGTATTACATACTTCTTCTTCATTAGGCCCTTACTTTCAAGAGCAGGAGACATATCTGACGTTCCAAACACAAAGAAACAAATACAGTGAGTTAGACAAATGAAAAGACAGACAAATATGTTCCAAATGGAAGAATAGGACTAAAACCAAAGCAAGAGACATAAGTGAAATGGATGTAAGTAATATGCTTAATAGATAATTTAAAGTAATGATCATAAAAACATGCACTATACTTGAGAGAAGAGAGGAGGAAAGCCTTAACAAGAAGATAAGAAGGAACTGAACAGAGATGAAGAACTCAGTAAATTGAATAAAAAGTACACTAGATGATGGAATAAATAACAGGCTAGAAGAAGCAAAGGAGTGAATTATGACCTGAAAGACAGGGTAATGAAAAATAATGAAGCTGGGCAGGTGAGAGAAAAAAAATATGCAAAATGAAAAAAGACTTAGGGAATACAGCAACTCCATCAAGCATAATAACATTCACATTCTAGGCATCCAAGGGAAGAAATAAAAAAGGGGGCAGAAAATTTATTTGAATATATAATAGCTGAAAACCTAAAAAAAATAAAATAAAATAAAATAAAATAAAATAAAATAAAATAAAATAAAAAGAAAGAAAACCTCCCAAATCTGAGGAAGGAAACAGATATCCAGATGCAGGAGGCATAGAGATACTCCAGCAAAATCACCCAGGGAGGTCCACACCAAGCCACATAGTAATTACAATGTCAAAAAGTAGTGATAAAGAGAGAACTTTAAAAGCAGAAAGAGAAAAGAAGGGAGTTATAAACAAGGGAAACCTCATAAAGTTGATTTTGCAGCAGAAACTGCAGGCCAGAAGAGAGTGGCATGGTATATTCAGTGCTAAAAGGGGAAAAAAAAAATCTTTAGCCAAGAATACTCTATCCAGCAAGGTTATCACTCAGAATAGGAGAGATAGAGTTTCTTAAACAAACAAAAGCTAAAGGAGTTCATAATCACTAAACCAGCCCCACTGGAAATGTTAAAGGTGACCCCTTGAGTGGAAAGGAAAGACTATAAGAAAGAGTAAGAAAAGTAGAAAACACAAAAGCAATAAAAATAAGTATATCTGTAAAAATCAGTCAAGAGAACAAAAAATAATAGGATGTAAAGGATGACAGAAATAAACACAATTGTAAAACAATATTAGGAAAAAAAATTTATTCCATTAAATTGGACTACCTAGAAGAAACGGATAAATTCTTACAAACAAATAACCTCCCAAAACCGAAGCAGGATGAAATAGAAAATTTGAACAGATAGACTACTAACATTGAAATTGAATCAGTAATCAAAAAACTTGGGATCCCTGGGTGGCGCAGCGGTTTGGCGCCTGCCTTTGGCCCAGGGCGCAATCCTGGAGATCCGGGATCGAATCCCACGTCGGGCTCCCTGCATGGAGCCTGCTTCTCCTTCTGCCTATGTCTCTGCCTCTCTCTCTCTCACTGTGTGCCTATCATAAATAAATAAAAATTTAAAAAAAAAACTCCCAGAAAACAAAATCCCAGGACCAGACAACTTCACAAGGTGAATTCTACAACACTTAAAGAAGAATTAATATGTATTTTTCTCAACTATTCCAAAAAATAGAAGAGGAGAGCTTCTGAATTCATTCCATGAGGCAAAGGCCAGCATTTCCCTGCTACCAAAAGAAGATAAAGACACCCAAAAATAAAAATAAAAATAAAAATAAAAAAGAGAGAGAGAGAACCAGAGGTCAGTATCTCTGATGAACATAGATGCAAAAATCCTCCACAAAAATATTAGCCAACTAAACCCAACAATACATTTTAAAAAATCATTCCCTACAGTCAAGTGGGATTTATTCCTGGGATGCAAGGGTGGTCCAATATTTGCAAATAAATTAATACGATACATCACGTCAATAAGAAAAAGGATAAAAACCATATGATCACTTTGATAGATGCAGAAAAAGCATTTGACAAAGTATATTATCCATTCATGATAAAAACCCTCAACAAAGTAGATGTAAGAGTAATATACCTCAACATAATAAAGGCCTTTTATGAAAAAACTATAGCTAAAATCATAGTCAATCGCAAAAAACTGAGAGCTTAAAAAAAAAACTGAGAGCTTTTCCCCTAAGGTCAGGAACAAGAAATGGGTGTTCACTATCACCACTTTTATTCCACACAGTACTGGTAGTCCTAGTCACAGCAATCAGACAACAAAAGGAGTAAACAGCATCCAAATTGGTAAGGAAAAAAGTAAAACTTCCACTATTTACAAATGACATGACACTATATGCAGAAAACTCAAAAGACTCCACCAAAAATCTATTGGAACCAATAAATGAATTCAGTAAATCCACATGATACAAAATCAATATATAGAAATCCTCTGCATTTCTATACACCAGCAGCAGAAAAAAAAATTAGAAAATAATCCCACTCATAATTGCATCAAAAATAATAAAATACCCAGGAAAAAACTTAACCAAAGAAATGAAAGACCTGCACTGTGAAAACTATAAAACACTGATGAGAGAGATTGAAGATGGTGTGAAGAAATGGAAAGACATTCCATGCTCAGGGATTGGAAGGATATTGTTAAAATGTCTATACCACTCAAAACAATCTGTAGATTTAATATAATCCCTATCAAAATATCGATAGCAGTTTTCCCAAAATTAGAACAATCCTAAAATTTGTATGGAACCCTAAAAGACCCTATAAGCTATAAACAAATGGTTACCATAGGGGAGGTTTGAGGGGGGTGAAATAGGTAAAGGGGATTAGGGGTACACTTGTCTTGATAAGCACTGAGTAATGTATGGAACTGGTCAATCACTATATTATACACTTGAAACTAACTCAGTGCTATATGTTAACTACACTGTAATTTTTAAAAAAGAGTCTGCAATACATGAAAGTTGACAGTGAATATCTTCAGTTCTGTCATGTTCTATAGATTTAGAAAATAGAATAAAATCCAATGCATGGAAAGTACAAGAGACATATTTTTTAACAATTTAAGTAGAGACAGATTATCCTAATGTAGAAAGTTTTCCAGGAAAGATAACAAGTTCCCTGTTGATGGACATATTCAAGCATATGCTGGATCTTAGCAAGGATATTTTTGGAGAGATTTTCACATTAGGGCATATGAAGAAATCACTGGTCACAGATTCTCAGATTTTAGGAAGACTCAAAGTAATGCTCTAAACACAGGACTACAGGCAAACAAATTTTATAAATTTCCCCATCCATCCTATGAAAGCAGAGAACAGTGGGCATCCATTGCTCAAAAGGAGCATATTAGACTAAATTCTAGAAGCTTCCTGGTGGCTCTATATGTGTTATAAGTCTAGCTGGAGATGTAGCTCAGGGTAAAGGCACAGAGACAGCACACCTGAATGTCACCTTGGATCAGAGCCATGAAAAGTTCTTATGAACAAATAACCAGGGCAATCAACAATGTGGTAAGATATTAGAGACCACAAAGGCCTGTTAGCTCCTGAAACTGCTGCTCTACTCATTACTGATTCCCGAAATTCTACCTTTGAGATTTATTTTTTTATTTAAGGTTTACTTTTTATCACAAGGCTTTACTTGCTGTTTAAAGAGAGAAAGAAACAGAGACACAGAGATAGATTATAGAATGGAATCACACTTCAGTAGAAATGAAGAATTACAGAGCAGAAGAGGCTGTGACAGAGCAGAAGCAGCATCACTTCTTCCACTCCATCCCTCTGCTATACCTCAGGCCTCACTGTCTCTTAACAACCTTTCTGCATCAGATTCTCAGACTAATTTCTCAAACTTGGGCTTTTGAATTCACCTTCCATATGGCAGCCAGAGTGAAGTATCTTTCCAAAAAGAAGATCTGGCCATATTGGCTGCCACCACTTAAATTCTCCATTAGCTCCTCATTGATTCAGAACAAATTCTATGATCTTTAGAACAACCTAGCAGGTCCTCAATAATTTAGTCAGAACTCTCTACCATCAATTTCAGCCACTCATTCTTCATACTGATGGAATTTGCAATGACTCCTTGTTATTTCTCATCTCCTTCTCTTGATTAAGTTGTTGCTTTTTACCTAGAACATCATTCTAATCTTGTATAAATAACTCATACACTCTTTAAGGATTAGCTCAAATATCAAAATTTTGGACTCTTTCTTAGTTCTCTGCTTCCCCCATTCCATCAACCAAAAGTCAGATGGCATTACCCAGGGAACAAGATGGCATGGATCCAGAAAGAGGGTGAAATAATGATAGGAAAGGGTACTGACAATTAATAGGTGCTTCTTATGCACTGGATGCATGCTGGGCCCTCTGTGTTCAGATCATATATCTCTAACCTAAGCCAGTTGGTATCGGGCTCTCTCAGGACCCATATCCCAACTGAAGGGCCATTAGAAACATGTTCTTTTAGGAAAAATAATCATATGATGTCTTGTTCTCCAAGGTGCCCATTTTTTTTTTATATTTTATTTATTTATTTATTCATGAGAGACACACGGAGAGAGGCAGAGACACAGGCCAAGGGAGAAGTAGGCTCCACGCAGAGAGCCTGACATGGGACTCGATCCCGGGTCTCCAGGATCAGGCCCTGGGCTGAAGGTGGCACTAAACCGCTGAGCCACCTGGGCTGCCCCAGATGCCAAATTTTTGTAGAAAACTAAGCCACCCCAGAGTTTCTGCCACCACATGATGATTGGCTGCAGCCAAGGGAGCAAGCTGCTATGAGAACGGAGTCTAGAGCACACACAAGCTTTGGCAGAGCTGCATCCTACCCCAAGGACTCCAACAAAGTATGTCAATGTCCTGGACAGGACAGCCCCAATGAAAAAAGTCACCATATGTTGGTGCTTATCGGCATCCATCTTGAATTGACAGCATAAACTAAAGAATTATAGAAGTCAAGAAATCAAAAAATAGAAAAACTAAAAGTATTTCTTCACTCATTCCATAAGAGTTATTGAGCATCCATTTTGTGCTTAGAGCTGGGGGCTGAGGCTAGGACAGGAAGCCATGTAAGCTTACTGCATCCAACACTCTCCACCTTGTAAGCCAATAGCAATAATAAAGGTGATGCTGTAGTTAAGGTTTTCACTTGAGTCCACAAGGCCAGGGATCAGTGAGACTCAAAGCATTTGATAAGAACAAGCCCTTTTCCTTGACCAGGGCTCTTCTTGAGTTTATGGGTGCTGGTTTCATCTGCAAAGCAGAATGATTAAAGAGCAGCCCACTACTACTGGTCAGGCAGATTGACTCCTATAGGGTTACCAGAAGAGAAAAATCAGGGTTTGATAAGAGATGCTAGGGTCATGGAAGCCTATAACAGAAAAGAAAAAAGAGTAAGATTACTATACTGAAATCTAAAAATTAATTACTTTGTTTTACAGAAAAAAAAATAGAAAACTGCATCCATATCAGATTTTTGAAAACCAGAATCCACTGCTTGCCTCCCACAGATGCTGATATCAACCCAAGTATTGAATGTGGATTAATTATTGAGGCATTTTTATTATGCATTAACTGTATACATTTTAAGGCAAGCTTTCTTTAAAATTCAATAAATGTAATGTTTAAAAATGAAAGACCTTTCATAAAATGAACTCAGGTTAAACCAGGTTCTTAGAGTCATTACAATCACTGTCATAAGGATGAATTAAGAAGGTTGTCCTGGTCTCCAATTTAATAACACTTTTGACTGCCTCGTAAATTGTGTGATATATAGTAATTTGGCATCCAGTATTTGATTGGCTTGCTCCTCCAACCCTTCCTCATAAATTAATGTCACCATGAACCCAGACAAGTTCTTTCCTACATTCCCTGAGTCCTCTTTAAATAGCTATTAACCCTTGCTTGCCACCAAGACAGTACTAATTTAATAACAACAACAAAACTTTGGCAATTAAAAGACTCAAGACTATCTCTAATAATCTATGGACTCATTGTAAACATTTAGTATAGGGAATGTCTGCTTTATTCTCAAATAAGAGCAAGCTTTCAGCATTCTTTCCATGCACTAGACTCCATGGAAGTTAATAATTGTATGGAGCCCCAAATACCATGCAAAAAAGACTTTCATGAATATCCAGGTTCTAATGGATATGTTCTATTCATACAGTGAGGGAGACAGGCCATTAAAAGGAGCAATTCAAACACTTCACTGTGATGGGGGCACTAGAGTTACAGAGGACAATGAAGAGCACCAAATCCAGTCTTTGTGAAGTCAGCAAAAGCTTCTCAAAAGTTGTATCTAAACTGAGATAGAGCAGAGCAGTAGCCAGGCAAGAATGTATGCACTGGGGAAGGGGCAGGAGCAGTGTATCTTTGGAGGTAAAGAAAATAAATATGTAGGAATGAGCACTGCTTACCAGAAGAACCAAATGGGGTTTAAAATAGCCAAACCATAAAGGACAAGAGGAAGGTATTGTGAAAGAGATGGCTGCAGAGGTATAGAGAGTCACCAAAAGAAGTGCCTTATAAATCATTTGTTTTGATTTTATCCTAAGGGCAATTTCTAAGCAGGAGAATTTCCTGAGCAGGAGAATGACATGTCAGATTTGCATTTTTGAAGGCTACCGCTGACTCTAGTAGTGAGAATCGATTGGATGAGGCAAACCTGCAAGTTCGGAGGTCAGTGAGAAGACAAGGCTGCTGTGGTAATCTGGGTGGCAAATGATGGCTACTCGGACTTGGGAAATTACAGTGGAAGTGGAGATAAAGTATTATTAGATTTGATACTATTAAGGCAGCAGGGGCTATAGGATTAAGTGATTGTTTGGATATGACAGCTGATGGGGAAAAAGAAATCGGTGATGATATCCGTCTTTCTAGCTGTAGCAAATAGTACAGGAGAGCCATTCATGAGATGAGAGGTGCCAGGGGGGATCACAAGTATAAGAGAGTTAGATGTTCAGTTATGGCTGTATCAAGGTTACAGCACCTGCAGAATTCCCAGGGGGAGGTATTTAGTAGGCAGCAGGATATTTGAATTTGAAGCACAAGAATGATCTGGGCCTCTGGGACAACTTGCTTTTCAGAAGCATATAGTCTTAAGGATACAGGTGCACTAAGGCAATGTGCAATCAAGGTCTTAAATTTAGAAATAGAACTGTCATGTCACATTCAGTCCTGGGAATCATAAATGGCTTCACAGAGCTGATATTTAAGACCTTTAAAGATGCGTAGGAATTTAGTTGTTTGTTAGAGAAAAGGTGGCCCATTTGAAGCAAGGGGGTGGGGATGCCTGATTAAAAGCAGAGAGAAAAACTGATGACACTCTAGGGAATTATGAATATCTACATTTGGCTAAGATTTAAGGGCTGTCTAGGGGTGAACTGTAGTTGGAAAGAGAAACTGACTGAAAGGTAGGAAGACCAAACTTTATTCTATGAGTGACATGGATCCTTCAGAGGTGTTTGAACCAGGGAATGACAGTCTGAATTTCACAGACCACATCTCATCCTGCTGAGCCTTTATGAAGAAAGTGGGATTAGTGAGGTACCAGCACAGGAAGGCAAGGTTTTGAACTCAGGTAGCTCTAGGTTACGATCCTAGCTTTGGTACTCAAGAGCTCTGTGAGCTTGTTGGGTTAGCTTCTATTTCCTTGGGTATAAAGTGGGCAGTGTGACACACACTTTTCATGGTTGCTGTGAACTTTGACGATCACAGAGCTAAGGTCCCTGGAACACAGGAGACAATTACCATAGGAAGAACTGCCGTTGGAGTGGGTGACAGTCGGGGTAGGTGTAGTTCTGTTGTCACCTCCTCCTTGGCTTGGCCAGACCCTCAGAATCAGGCATAATAACAGCAGCAACTATTTCAGCTGAGGAAGAACATGCCCACCTGGAAAGAAACCTTTTTTTTTTTTTTTTCAAGACAAATACAACATGACTATTTCCTGCTAGACAGGAAAGAAGTCTCCGAACCGTGAGAAAGAGCTGCAATTGCTCAGGGGCTCACGCTGTGTGCTTCCACGGGCACTGACGAAACAACAGCGGTGACCTACAAATTACAACCTGGAACCCACCATCAAGTAACTTCCAAAGTCACAGCTTGTCGAGTTATCCAAATCTGAATTTGGGGACAGGGCCCAGAAGTAAGCATTTAAGTAACAGACCTGAGCACCTTCCTCCCAGATGTATGATGTCATAAAATCCTATGGGTGGGTTAAGACCCACGCAGCAACCATTTGACACACATGAGAATCTGTCTACCCTGCCCACAACGGGTTAATGAGTCAAGATTGATCCATGCTAGAGAAGGTCTGACACAATAGGGATGTGTGCATGGCATTTTATTTCTTAGAGGTAAATGATACACTGTACTTGATATCTTCAAAAAGAAGGCTTCTACTCAGACTTTGGCCTATCTATGAGGACTGTACGCAATAGAATAGGATATTCCAACCAGAAGAACTATATCTTTGGAATAGACAGGCGAAGGAGAAAGCAACCACGAGCATTTCACATTAACTGTCAAGGTCTGAAAAGGGTCTGAGAGGTTATTCTACTTGTAAGCTAACAAGTTAACTTGTCACAATTCCACGGATGCCTCCTTGAGTCAGAGACAAAAACTGTTATAACAAAAAGTAGCCAGAGGGTCAGCAAGATCACTAAGTCCCAATTCCCCTAGATGGATTCACAGGAAGTAGACCGCATTACAAGAGAGGAATAGTGAGCCCGAAGAACCCATTGCTTTATAGGAATATGTAAGAGAACCTGCTTTCTTTCTTGGAGGAGCAGCTAACTACCCCATCCCTCAAGGTTACTTGTTACTAACAAATCTCGAAAAAGAATGGTCCAGATAAAGAGTGGTCAGGGTCTTCCAATCTTGGCATACCTGACGACATAGAGGAGTACAAGAGACCCATAAGAGAGTATCTTCCCACACTAAGCCCTATCACACTGAGGCTGGCCTCTCCTTGTATAACAGCCTCCTACATTCTCTCTCCTTTGAAACAGAGGTCTTATTGCAAAGACTAAGGGACCCCTAATGCTCACTAGGATGATGTCCTTCTAAAGGTATCTTTATTTAATCAGTGCCCTTAATGACTCCTTAGAAACCATGATATGATAACTGAGGGTCAAACTTACATACAAACACACCCTCAAAGTAGGGAAGAGGGAGAAAAAGAGAGAGAGAAATGATTTAGCTCCTTTTCAAAGCTGTTCCCAGCTTCGTAATACTGAAACCAGAATATTCCAGCCCTGGGGAAGAAATTTCTGTTAATTCTCGAGGAGTTCACAATCTGCCACATAAATCAGAGTAATACGGTAAGCTGTGATAAACACAGGGACACATGTGGAGTTCGATTAAGTCTTTTGTTCTCCCCGGGGAAGGGAAGAAAAGCTTCTTTACATGATATAGCAATATCAAATTATCTGCTATTTTTTAATATTGCACATCTTAGAGTCATATCTAGGGTTGTTTTGTGAAAAGTGAACTGATGAATAATTTAGAATGGTATCTTAGCACCGCTCCCTGCATATAAAAAAATGTAATCTGACTTAATTGTATGTTGCCATGATAACATTAAGAAAGTCCCCAAGGGGTAACTGGGACATGCCCGGCTTAATGAAAAGTCAAAGGACATTACTTGAATTTATATGAACTCCGTTTTCATGCTTGCACTGCATGTTCTTCGGGATGTGGTGCTGGCCTCCTTCTCCTGAGAATGTGGAGTGCACAGCAGTGTCTGTGGTGGCTTGCCTTTGCTTAAAGAGCTAATTAACTGCTTATCATGATTTTCTCATTTGGAAATCAAGAGGCTTATGGAAATCTTTTGGAACCACAAGTTGGAATTCATGCAACTTCATTACTCATTGAAGTTGGAACTCCTTTGATTGTGACAGTTTTTGTGTTTGTGTGTGTGTGTGTGTGTGTGTGTGTGTGTTTTCCCCTAGTGCATCCATAACACTGAAAGCCATCCCAGGAATCGAAACTATGTGCCTACATAACAACAAAGTAAGTGCCTGCAGGGGAAAACATGCAGCCGCAGAATTACCAAGGCAAAATATGTCTGTATTTATATGAAGACAAACTACACTCAGAGCTGGCCAAAGCATAGAAGGGTTAGGTTACCACTCACATAATGAAGAATTAGGTGGTAGAAAATTGATGAGTCATCAACCAGACAAGAACTGGCGACTCGGAAGGGTCAGATGGTTCAGATCATCAGGGTTTAACAAATGAAGAGAAGACTGAGGATGAGCACCTCAGAAGGCCAAGAGAAAGGGAGGTGATCAAAAAGAACTCAAGCAATGAAAAATCCACAGCCACGGACAGCTCTGGGTCCATCCCAGCTCCAAAAGCAGCTCCTGAATTTGTGTGGCTTCTACTTCCTGGCCTTGCAAGGATACCCTTGTTAACCCTCCTTCCTGGGAACCCCGGGTGGCTCAGCGGTTTAGCACTGACTTCAGCCCAGGGTCTGATCCTGGAGACCAGGGATTGAGTCCCACGTCAGGCTCCCTGCATGGAGCCTGCTTCTCCCTCTGCCTGTGTCTCTGCCTCTCTCTCTCCTCTGTGTCTCTCATGAGTAAACAAATAAAATCTTAAAAAAAAAAAAAACCCTCCTTCCTGTCTCAGAGGCTAACCTAGTGCTTTGCACAACTGTTGGCATTTACTGAATGAACATTAAACTTGAGGTCTATTCATCCTGCCTTTGATGCCCTGCCTCATCCCCAAACTGTCCCCTCCTGTTCCCAAACATATATATTCCACATTCTAGTCCACGCCTGTGTTCCTACCCACAGCCCTTTTCCCACTCCCCTTTCTTTGTTCTTTCCTCATTTCAGCCCATTGAGGTATACCTGTTCTTCAAGGCACAGCTCAAATGCCAGCTCCTCTATGAAGCATTCCTCAATCTTTGCCTTTTCTTTCATTAGAATTCCTTATTCCTTTATCTGTGTTCTCATGAATTTTGTATAATATTATGCTTTCTACTCTATTTAAAGGTGTGTGTACATTACTCTCTAGCTCACTAGGATAAATTATTTCTTGAGTTCAGTATCCATGTCTTTTTCTTTCTGTATAGACATGACTGAGCACAGTACTTTAAATTTAGCTTCATAAATGTAGGCTACATATTAAAGTTAAATGAACACTGACCATCTTGGAATGGGGGCATCATTTTGAATTTCCTAGAAGACTATGGTATGAGAATCCCACAGGAAAAATCATGCCCTACAGCCTGTGAGTTCACTGGGGTTCCTAAAAGAGCTGAAGACACCTCTCTAATATCCCACTGTCCCTCTGGCCACACTGTAAAGAATGTGTTACATACAACATATAAGGTGTGGAATTCAGATACTACACTCCAAAGGAACAAGTCTGCAGACTCAAGGCCAGCTCTGCAGACTGGCCACAGCTCATCACCTGGGACTTCACAATAGCCATAGAGCAGTCCATTACGGTGATATGCAGTGACACATCTGGTCCAAAATAAATGCTCTTTCTGCTTCTTATATGTCACAATGTTTATTTCACATGAGCTGCCTCTTTGTGAGTTGGGGGCACTTAAATCTCTCAACCTTTCTAGATGGCAGTCACAGTAAATCTCTGCTTAGAGTTTTCACAAGTGACAAGGTATCTTGGATTAGATAGATTAAAAGAAAAAACATTTAGACAGGTGAGAAAATGCTGCCCAATTGTTCAAAAAACCTACAGCTTCTCCAAATCCAAGCTTTTCTTGAGATGTGGGTCTGCTTGGTCCATGGACCTTCTTTAGTTGGCTCCATAGGGATAACACTCATTAAGGAAGAAGACAGTATGGCAGACTCAGAGGAAGATAAGGCACACAGGAGTCTTAGATACTGATTTGAGAATCTTTAACATGAATGGCGATGGCAATCCAAGGACTCAGGTCAATTTGATTTGAAGAGTAGAGCTATTAACAAAGCCAATAAGGGCAGAAGAAAGGGGAAAAGGTATACAGACTGTAGCTGGAAGATCGTAACTCAGGCTCAAGGTTTTAAGGTTGTTTAGTGATAGTGAAGACCTGGATATTGTGGTGCCTATGGGTAGATCTTAGGAACTGGGACAAAAGAAACAGTTTCAACACTGCCACAGTTGT
The DNA here is from genome assembly GCF_003254725.2 of Canis lupus dingo. Lineage (NCBI taxonomy): Eukaryota > Metazoa > Chordata > Mammalia > Carnivora > Canidae > Canis > Canis lupus. Next base: position 16,164,095 of record NC_064259.1, on the reverse strand, counting down.
GGAACTATCAACTGGTTGTTGAAATCAAAGAGGAGATGAAGAGCAAGGACAAATAATTGATGCAGGTGATTAATTAAAAACTGAAGAAGGTAGAAATCCATTTTGGAGGCAGTAGACGATGGAGGTGTGTTTTTAGAAATAATGGGGTAAAAAGAAATCATGAATTTGGAAATAGAGGAAAGAGTGAGGAGATATTGGTTTGTTAGGGACACTGTCATCCTGTTCAATTGCAAATATCCTTGAGAAAACGTCACATTTTTACTTTTAAAGATTTTATTTATTTATTCATCAGAGACATAGGCAGAGGGAGAAGCAGGCTCCCAGCAGGAAGCCTTATATGGGACTAAATCCCAGGACCCCAGGATCACCATCTGAGCCAAAGGCAGATGCTCAACCACTGAACCACCCAGGTGCCCCAAGGTCACATTTTTAAATGACATCTGTCATTTACGTTCATAAGGAAGACTTTCTTATTGATTTTTGAAAACAGGATTGAGTAGAAAATCAATAAATAGGGGCTAGGAGAGGCCTCTGAAGTCTGAGGTAGAAAGGGAGAACTGGGATAAGGAAATACACTAGAAAGAACTTGAGCACACACCTTTCACCACAGTAAGCTAGGAAGGGAGACAGGACTGAGCAGAAAGGATATATTTGAAGGTCATGACCCTGGATAGAAGAGTCAGGGGAACAGGCATCTTCTTTGAGTCTCTATGTATTCTGTAATAAAGAAATGGATAATTGGTTCTCTGAGCCCAGCATGTAACATTAGTAGCCAACTGCTGCCTACAGATGCCCCATGACAGAAGCAGAGCCTGCAGCAAAAGGCACAGCATGAAAACGTAAGATGATTCATTTTGTTGTTGACTTTCCACTAGCATTAGGATATGACCAGTAACCAGGAACCACTGCTGTATTCTGGCCAGTGATAGAGTGCCTCTTCATTACTGTGTTAGTGGCCTCAAGGAAAGATCCAGAATGGTGGTCCAGCCCTTGGGCACCATTGTCCTTTCAGTAACTGAGCAGCATTTGAATCATAACAAATCTTTTGAGCAGCCTGGTGGCTCCCTTAGGGACAGTCCATCTTCTTTAGACAACTCCAGCTAGCAGGAAGCCTCAAAGAGGGGATCCCTGGGTGGCTCAGTGGTTTACTGCCTGCCTTCGACCCAGGGCATGATCCTGGAGTCCCAGGATTGAGTCCCACACCAGGCTCCCTGCATGGAGCCTGCTTCTCCCTCTGCCTGTGTCGCTGCCTCTCTCTCTGTGTCTGTCATGAATAAATAAATAAAATCTTTTTTTTTTTTTTTAATAAATAAAATCTTAAAAAGAATTTTTTTTAAAAAAAGGAAGCCTCAAAGCCCACTATCTGTTGCCACCCACCTTCAGACTGTTTTATAGGCTACCCAGTCCCAAACAAGGGCAAATTCTAATTTGGAGCCTCATTCTGATTTGTGATATACTGTCTCAGGCCTAACATTTCTCGGTATTTGCTCATCTAAGACATCAGCTTCTGACTTGTCTCAAATACTAGTGAGTTTCTTCCCAGTTGTGACCCTCTTGAACAATAACTGGTCTGAGTCAATATAACCCTCCAGCCATCTCTTCTGGTTTTATCTGTGGAACCAGCACCAGAAACAACCAGGGAAACTGAACCTGTAGAAACTCTAAGTTGAGGGCCTGGGTTTTATTTTGCCCTCAGTGCTCAGTTAAAGCCTTTGTTCCTTCTTTGATTCACTTCTACTCAACTTGGCTAATTTTGCAAGAGGAACTTCTCTGAGGCTTTAAAAGCAAAATGGCCATTCAAGCCTCCATGTTGGGAGACATTCTCAACTGTGCCTTCATCAATTCAAAGGTGTTTGGCAGGACAGTTTTTAAAAATTCATTCACTTTTTCTACCATTCCACCAGAATTTTCTCTTTGCTTTCGAACTTTCCTATTAATATGGATCCCATTAGTCAAAATCTACAATCTTCTCCTAGATAAGAGGGGCAGAGAGGAGGTGTAGCAAGTTGAAATTTTGAAAGGATTTGAGTTCAGGACAAAATTTAGTTTCTCCTCAAGGCCTTGCTGTTTTCAAAGTAGACCCCTTTTTAGTAACATAAAACACTGAAGAATCAGGTGCCTTTGGATAAATAAATGGTGATCTTGTGGGTTCCTAAAAAATAGATAGCCCTTTCTGGTGGCAGGTACAAAGGCTTCATTTCTGCCCAGTACCCGAAATTAGACATGAATGCAAGTGCTGAGTACTGAGGACAGCAGAGCTAAGTGCTCTGAGTGACAACTAATAATAATAGGGATAATATCTAATAATATTACTATGAGCTTTACTTATATAATCCTCATATAATAGTTCTATAAATAGATATAATTTATCTCATTTTCCAGATGAGGAAACAGGCTCACAAGGATTAAGTAGTTTTAGCACAGTGGCTCATTCCATGTTGGAACCCATAGCTGCGATGTCCAGAGCCAGCACTCCTACTCACAACACTAACATGTCCCTTATTTGGTGTCCTGTCCCAGGACCAACAATTAAATCCTCCAGCCAAAGAACCCCCAGCAATGGCTCAGTCTCTTGGCAGGCCAGTATAAGCTGCTCTTTGGAAGAGCAGAGTATTTTTTATCTCAAGTGTACATGACCATTCACAGGATTTTGTGTTTGAAGTTCTGACATCAGTAGCTTGACTGCAAATTCCACCTGTGTTCTAAGTAAGGGCCAGAACGTGGTCTCCTGCCCAGGAAATGTTTATGATAGAATCAAAATCCCCTTGCCTCAGTTATGTTTAGACTATCCCTGAACCCAGGGGCAACCGCATGACCTCTTAGAGAAATGTCGGTCATCTTTGCTTGCCAACATAATGAAGTTGGAGCTCACCTGAAAGCTTATATGGAATGTAGCTGAGTGTAGGTGAGTGTAGGTGAAAGGACATCTGCCTTCCAATGAAACAGACCCACATATGAATCTTGGCTTCTTCACTGACAAGTTACATGGAATTAGACATATCATTTAAATTCCTCTGCACCTCCATTTCCTTATCTGTAAAATGAGGATAATACCTTCCTTTCGGGGTGACCCTGAGGATTAAGTAAGATAACACATGTAATGTACTAGGCACACATAAGGCCTCAATGAATACTAACATCTTTTTCCACTGTTCCCCTTGCCAAAATAATGTAAAGAAAATGATTATTTTCTTTTACTAAACCAATAAAATACTTGTAACATTAAAGTTCACTTCAAATAACCTGTATTTGACTCAGTCTACTATGGTGAAACAAAATGATGATCCATCAAAGTTTTTAAGTGTGTTGTGTTTTTATAGTATTTTGTCATATGGCATTCAGATGTGGTAGGGTTGCTACATGAAGCTGTCCTCTTCCAGGCCCAAAAGAATGACAGCCTTAATGGTCTCAAGATGTACCTTATCTATCCCTACACCTGGTTCTAGATTAGTGACAGAGTAGTGAAATTCAGAGAATCATAATCAGTTATCTGCAATGAAATGAAATGAAAAATATCAGTCCAACATAATGTGATGAAATACTATTTTATAGTATGTTTCATTTTTATCTATATGCACAGATCTTTACATAGGTACCTGTGTACTAGTTGCCATCATCAAGTTATTTTTACTACAGTTCCTCATCAAATGAGTTTGAGTGCCACTAATTTGGATGGTACTCTAGAGGCCCTAAGAGTCAAGCCTTTCCCAATAACTGGAAAGTTCCAGAGGTTTGAAGATGGCCTGGGTGGAGCCTCCTAGTAGCACTTTGTGTATGCAGCCTTGTTTTGGGCACAAGAATTAGGTTCAGTTTGTTACCTGTTATGTCATGCTGTCGTCTCTAACTTTGACCACACAGCTGGCCCACCCAGAGACAAAGATCTATAGTTAATATATAAATGAAGCTGTCAGAGTGTAGATAATATAATCCTGTGTGTAAACAGTTGCAGTGTAGACACAGACTTCTTCACCTGTTCAAGCACTCATTCTATTTTGGGGGACCCTTGATGAGCTCAACCAAATACGTGTCCCTCCATGGAACCCTAGACAGGGCCAGGCATGAGGAAAGATGAAGAGGTTTTCTTTTTGAAGCAAATACTGACTTATTTGGTCTCCCGGGATTATTGGCTTCACTGAAACAGATAGTGGCCTTCTACTTTTCTTTTATTATCTGTTCTCGTGTCATTACAGGAAACGGGTTGAACTGCATTTTGCTCTCAGACACTCATTTTTATCACATTCTCTTCTAAGAGTTCTTATTTCCTTTCAGGTCCTGTTTGCCATCTTCTACTGACTTCTCACTTCAGAAATCTAGTGCTAAACCATGATATATGTGATTTACCTTTAAGTTCAAATCTGAAAATAATATATATGCATGCTTTTTTCCCCTAAAGTGTATATTTATTTCCTAATCTCAATGTAATTTGATTGGCTTTGCTTACAGTTGCGAGAAGAAAATTTCTGAGCGAGGCACAATCAGATCAGATAGAGAATGTGTTAATATAATCAGGGCTTCTAAGAAAAAGCAATTTTGACAGATTAGAAACTGTATCTTTGTGTGGATACTGCCCAAGTTGTCAAGCCCCCCTCCCACCAGTGACAGCAGGCTCCCTCAAACTTCAGGGACGCCCTGTCTTCTCATCACATTATGGAAAGCCAGCCTGGAGCTATATTTGGACCTCTCTGTCAGAAAAGACTAACAAATAGGAAGTAAAGCTTCCTACTCTAAGTTTCCCGCAGCCGTTGCTGATGCTTCCAGATGTTACCACAGAGGTTCCATTTTACAGAGCTAGAGGCTGAGGTGTAATAAGGATAACTTCACCTCGCCTTCTCAGGAAGGGGTCTCTGTGCTCGCTCATATGAAATCTGGCAATGTGTCTGGGTACCAACTTTTTCTCAGTTTGGAAAACCCACCAGCAACTAACAAATTCTTTACATTAGCCTGAAAGGAAAAAGTACTAGTGAGTAAATCTATCAGAGCCGAGATTGAGCCCAGCTCATGGCTGTGGAAGATGTGGGAAGACAGATACATTTAGCCTTTCCCTCTCTGCACAGCCATTAGGGACCCTTGCAAGAAACTAGCCACCAGCCCAGGGAGAAAGGGCAGAACAGTGCGGAGTGAACAAAGCAGATATTTAGTGCCTATAGATCATATCCAACTCCAGCATCAGCAGAGAGCTTGGCCGGTGAGGGCATCTCCTAGGAAACCATCAGATAACACTGGGAGAGACAGGCTTTAACATAAAAAGAGCTGCAGGGGAAACAAGGCACGTTAGCCTGAAATGAGCCATGTTTCATAACGCGGCAGTCATTTCTTGTACAACAAATAGGCTCGCACTGCTCATGTGGATGCATTTGTGCTCAGAGCAGGGAATCCTATGCCCGACACTCTGGAGGGTCAGGCTCTCGTCTACCAAGTGAGGTGGGAGATGCAGAGCCTGGCCTGTCAGAGAGCAAACAACCCACCCTCCCAGCCAGCCCTGGCACAGCAGTGGCCTCACAGACTGTAGAGGAAGCAAGATCCTGGGGTGGAGGGCGGCCAGGCTCCTGACCTGTAGGGTGACCTGCACGTCAGCATATGTAGCCTGTGGGATGGCAGCCGCCGATAGATAGAACCTGAGAGCCCTCAGACCTTTCTCTTTCAGGACTCTGCTTGACCTGATCTTCGCCCTCCCTCTTCTCCTTCAAACACGCACACATGCCTCCTTTCAGAGACCTACTCCACCCCTTCCCTTTTAAAAAATGCTTCCAGGATTCATTGGAAGGTTAGCTTTAAAAAAAAAAAAAAGGTAAGATCCTATTAGGACAAGTCCTTCCTTCCTTCATCTGACTATGTGGTCACAACGGCATAGTGTAAGTGCCTATTGTTTGCCAAGCAACTTTCTGGGGTGAGGCAAAAGCCAGCCGAGCACCTCCTGCCCAGCGCCAAGCCCCACACAGATGCCAGCCAGAAACGGACACAGACGGGGAAGTGTTGGTCCTTTCACTGATGACTGCTCAAACTCTTGGTTGCCAAGCAACAGGTAGTAACAGCACAGTGATAAACATACTTCAGAATAATCTCAATCTTGTCATTTAGCCATTAAAATAAGGAGACGTACGTACTTCCAGGCTAAGGTTGCTTCCTTGCTGAATGCAGCATCCTGTTTCCAATCCCAGTGCTTCTCTTGTCCAAAAGCTTCCCTTTGAGATTGGTAGGATGCACACCGAAATTATTTTAGGTAGGTGTGCACGGCTTACTGAAGGCATCAAGCTTTCGGAGCCCCAGCTAGCCACAGAGGTACTCTGATTCAGAATTTCAGCCCCGATCTGACGGAAAGCTTCCTGAAACTCACCCAAGCCTCCTTAAGACCCACATGGTCTGCTAAGTTAAGCAACAGTGTAAAGACAATCATGAGAGAATCAAAAGAACACATCACACCCACTAAAGAGAAAATAAGAAATGGGACCTTTTTAAAGGAAGAGGTCAGAGCTAGAGACTAACATTCTGGGGGGAGAGGTTTCAGTGCATTCATGTTCATTTATGACAACAGTGCAAAGAGCAAGGGTTCATGATCAATCAAGAGCTAATAGAATTCTAGACTATTCACCTAAAATCTGCAAGTTGAGCCACAGCTTTAATCCGTAACTCAGAAAAGGAAATTATCCTGAAAGCTCTCTCTCGTCCACCTGTTGGGAGATTAAATAAGTAGTGAAATGTGAAAATTCCAGTCCTGTCTCACAACAAGGGCTTAATTAGCACCCCCTCCACTGCCTTGCCTTCTACTAGATGGAAACGTCGCTGGTCCCATTGTGTCGCAGTCAGTGCAGCCGCTTCACGGGGCTAGTTAGTGCTGCCCTGCAAGAGGGCTGGAACTCGGCCTCCTCACATCAGCGATGCCTCGTGCTACTAATAGTGAAAATTCACATGCTACATTTTTACAGACTCTTTAAAAGACTCTCCTCTCTCTCCATCCCTAACAGCGACTCAGGCGAGAAGCGCTTGCCCTCAGTCCCTCTTGTCTCTCTCACTGCCCCCACTGGTCCACTGTCGCTTTCGTTCTGCTTCCACCTTCAGCCCTCACCCTGCACATGCTGACCTCCCCTTCCTCTCCTCCTGCTAAATTTAGAGGCCGAGCTGTCTCCCTGGTGTGAGAGGCTGGAGGGCCGTGGCAGCAGGCTACAGAGCTGGTCCGGAGTTGGCTGTCGGCAGCTAGGGAAGGACAAATGTCAGGGAGACCGACTCCCCCGCCCTAGCACTCGCTCCTCTGCAGCCTCTCTTGACAGGCAGGGTAAAAGGAGGAGGGCACCGAGGGCCTTTGAAGTCTGGCTGCCTGTCATCGAGCTCAAAGAGACCAAGGGCTTGTCAGAGCACAAGTCACTGGGGCTCTCTCCCTTTCCCAATTAATTCAGTTGGCTCAGGAAGGAAAGGGATTGTGATATGCCCAGCACTGGGCAGAAAGCACAGCTCACCCGTGCAATGCTGCAGCATCTAAAACCTTTCCTAACTGCCAGATCCCAGCCATGCCAGAAGAACTTTATTCAGGAGGAAGGGAACCCCAAAATTATTTTTCCTGGTCCCACTCTTGGCTACTTGTGCTGGCCAATGTCAAGAATCCTGTCACCAAAGCTTCCTGTCTTTATTTGGGCTTTACTTCTTTTAACCCCCAAGTCTATCTCAAAACCAACACCAGTCATTTGTAAGAATCGATGAATCTCTGGCCTCTTCTGAGAATATGTTTGGAAAATGAAAAGCACAAATCCTTTCGATGTCAGGAACACTGGGGGAGCTTCCAGAGTGACAGAGGACCCCAAAGGCAAATGCCTTCAGCTCACCATCTGGACCATTCCTCAACTTGCATCACTGTTTCAATTCTAAAGTTTTCATTGAACTGATGTTTATCAAGTCCCTGCGGTGTGCCAAGGCTTGCACGGCTGCGTTCACCAACGTTCCCCAAGGAGAAGCCAGCTGGGATAACCCATTTGCTCTCGCTGCCCAGGCCTGGCTATTTCAAGGCTCTTCTCTAAGGACATATGGAGGGCTGGGAACAGAAGGGTCACCCACAGCACTGGAACGTCATCAGAGCAGCACCCAGAAATGGAGGCTAGAAAGGAGGGTATTCAGGAATAAAACCACCACTTACTTCAGACATTTCAAAGATGAAGATTGAAATGAATTGTGAAGGTCAAGCATCATTGGGGAAAACTTGTTGTTCCTTTACAGACAGTTCTTGGGTTCGGATGGCAGCGAGCTGGAAGTATAGATGGCAGTGGATTAGAACTCAGAAGTGCAGGGTTCTGGTGCCAGCCCTGTCTCCAATCAGCTGGATGGTTCTGAATAAGTCACGGGACCTCTCTGAGTCTTAGTTTCCAGCTGTGTATAAATGGAGGGCAACATTTGTCTGGCCATCTTACAGAGGTGGTACGAGAACCAAGGTCACTGCTGAACGGCCAAGTGATTTCTCCCCTGCAATGTGGGAATTATGGCCATGCAGCTGGCATCAGCTCTAAAAATGGAAGATGGCACAAAAGGATGTGGGAGGAGAAGTAACCCTATAAATTTTAGGTAGAGATACAAAGTGAAAAGGAGGAGCCAAGTCTGGCTTTGAGGGCTATCGTGTGACTCCACATTTCATGGGTAATGCCCAGCTGTGGGGCCTGCCGACCACATTCCTGCCACTCCCTCGACGTCATTTTGTTACAATTAAACCTGCAGTCATGTCATGCCAGGGTGAGGACAGTTTGCTCAGTTACCTCATCTTGCTCTTGGAAATGCTGAGATGGAGAGGTGCTCTCACATCATGTTTAACATTACCTCATAATACTACATTTCAACACGCTGTGGCCCCAAATCTGAGCCTCCTTCCTCATTTGATGACCACCTTTCATTGACACGAGCTCAGGTGAACTAAGGACATTGTAACACAGAGACATAAAATGTTAACTGTTTGCTGTGGGTCGTTGTGGGTCCTGCCCCCAAAGCAGATTTCCTGATCACTCTAGAACAGATGCCCTACCCGGTAATGGTGATTGTGTACACACCTGAAATGATACAGCTTGATCAGCGATTCTTTGAGCCCAACTCTTAAGAAACTGAAGAAGTTCGGGGTACTCCACAGGGAAAAGGAACTGTGCACTCAACTTAGGTCATTTTTATAAGCTGCAAAAAGTTTCAATAGCCCAGTAATTCTCATCAGCCAACAGATGCTCTGCAGGCTGAGGACCACACACCAAAGGAGGCTCTCTAGCAGCTATGGCAGCTCAATCACGACGCCTGACCCAGGGGCCAGAGGTATCACTTGGTAGCACACCCCCGAATCACAGGCCTCACCTCCAGCAAGTGAGCCCCGCCCAGGGGACTATCCGGTGGCAAAACTGTGAATGGGTAACTCTGCCAATTCACCTGATTGTGTGGCTTCATTCCTCGCTCTTCCCACAGCATATTTTGCTCACAGCCAGTGTATTCATTTGTGAAAGCCACGGTCAAGAAGCAGCTTTCGTGGGAGACTCCTTGGATATGGAGCAAATGGATATGGACCAGCTGATAGGTTTCAGGAGCTGTGACGCAGGCCCCAGGGTACAGGTATACAAATCCTCCTGGTGGGTTACCCACAGACATATATACATATAATGCAGAAACCAGGTCTGACACTGGGGGGGGGGGGGCAAAAGAGAAAAGAGAATGTCTTGGGGTGACCCTTGGGCAGAGGACCCTGTGAACACTGACCGTCAGGCCAGCTCTTCTGGCCTGGAGCGGTCACTCTCTCCTGGGTTATGTTGGGGGAGGAGGCGACTCTCTCCTCCCAAGGACCTGGCTGTTAGGACTACAGGGAACAGCACCCACCACGGCTTGTGGGAGCACAGTCTGACTTTATGTCCTCATGTAGAGCAATGGAAATGAATATTTAAAGGTATGGGGCCATAAAACTGTGGGATATGAGAAACACCAGCCTTTGAGGCCTGACTACTACGTACTGCTCCATAATATATACATGTTTATAACCCCCCAGCTGCTTTTGGCTCATTCACCCAAATGCCACACCCGAAAATTGGCATCATGCCGTTCGTTCATCCTAGAAGTTTAAAAGTCACAACGAGCCCAGTGAAGCCAAAGCCCCGGAGCAGGCCCTGCTCAACTCACTAGTGTCTGTGGCTCCACACATAGAAACATCGGTGCCTGGGATGGGGAGACAGGACTGGCAGGAAGCAGACCTGGGGACAAGTCAAGGGACTGGTCAACGGGAAACTGGGTTTTATGATTTATTGTCCTGGTTAAATTATTCTCTCATTACAATAGCTAGGAGATGATTTTCAGTGTAACTGTAGATGCACAGTATTTTCTTCTATATTTTACGTTAGAATACTGATCTCCTAACTACACTGTTCTAATGTGGACCATACAGACCCACACAAGCTTACGCATAGATATAGGCACACACATGCACACATACATGCACATTTCTCCCAGAAACACTGGCACATTGCCATATTTATTTTCATAGATCTGTTAAAATAAGGCTTTAGTTTTCATCTTAACTTCCCCCATATGTGTGCATCATTACAACCCTGAAGTTTCAATAGGATAAAGCACTGAGAGTGAAAAGCCTCATTTCCTGAAGCATTCCCAGGGCCACGGTTTTATCAAGGAAGCCTGTGCTGCCTACTATGCCAGCAGCAGTGGTCACAGGCACTGACCCCAGGGAGCTGAGTCGAAAGGACACCAGCTCAGTCTGAATTTGGACCAAACTGACCAAACAGTAAGAGTTCTAGAGGCATAGGCTGAAGCTGAGAACGTCATTCCCAGAAAATATCATTTCCCTCTCCTGAGCAAATCTGGCTGAGAACACAGCTCCTGAAGTAGTAAGGCCATTCTCCTGACTGGAGCTAGAACCCTTCAGGAACAGAGGATTAGGGGAAGGAGAGTATGGTTCCTATTTGTCTTTGGGTGAGGGAATTAAGGAGGCTCAAAGGCAAAGGTAAGAGGACACAGAGTGTTCTGGACTACATGTTTGCGTCCCTCCAAAACCCATACATTAAGGCCTTGACCCCCCCAGTGTGATCATAATTTGAAATGGGGCCTTTAGGAGGATATTAGGTCAGATCATGAGGGTAGAGGGTAGAGACCACAGGATGAGCTCAGCGCCTTTATAAAAAGAGACACAAGAGACCTGACACTCTCTCTTTCCACCACATGAGGACACTGTAAGAAGACTGCAGTCCACAACCAGGAAGAGGGCTGTCACCAGGAGCTAAGCTGACAGTCACCTTAATTTCGGACCTCCAGCCTCTAGAACTGGGAGAAATAAATTTGTGTTGTTTAAGTCACACAGTCAATGGTATTTTGCTATGACAGGCTGGGCTGCCTAAGAGAGGCAAGGCCAAGAGTGCCGACTCAAAAATCCCTCTCAAGGAACCATCAACACCAGTGGCTGCTAATTTCCAGCTGCCTGGTAGAGACAGGAAAGCTCTCTGAAGCAGGTGTCCTGCCCTTTGTTTAATCCAGCCAAGGCAGGATAGGACCTGCCAGATGCTCAGACCCATGCTCTGTTCTCTGGAGACAGTGTCTGAATTCCAGAAGCCTGGAGTCCAGTGGGCCAGACACCCTGACTACAAGATCAAGGAAGAACATGAAAAGAGATGTTCAAGTTTTCAAGGGCAGAAACCTGAGACTGTCTTCCAAATGCCAACTCTAGCCCACATGCGCACTGCTCTCAACCCTGTGGAGTTCTCAGAATAAAACTGCTTCCACAGAATAAGAGTCAGTGTGATTTCCCCCCTGCCCCTGAGCACTCTGCCCTCTCCCAGCAGGATGCCACAGCCCATCTCACCTCCAGGGACCAGAGTACAAGACTAGAGCGCCACCCAGCAGCCCTTGCCAGGTGTAGGCAGATCCAGCTTTCCCCCTAGAGGTGGTACGTTTCCTAAATCCAATAAAACTCTGCTGTACTAGTGGTGGTGGTGGTGGTGGTGGTGGTGGTGGTGGTAAGGAGGAGGATGATTAATAATAATAATAATAATAATAATAATAATAATGGCAGCACTAGCCAGAGAAAGAATTCTGAGAGACACTGGGTCTTCTTCTCTTCAATATCCTTGACAGAGCCTGAACCCAAAGCAGTTTTCAACAAGTTTCTAAATGCATAAAGTTTACATGAAGAATTACATAGTTAAATGCCAAATATTCCTATTTTTCCTATCTTTCAGGGTCACCAATGCCTTTTCCATCTAAATAAAAATAATAACTCAATTGCTCCTCTGAGACTGCAAAAAAACGGCGTCTCCTAGCAGGTGTCCTCTCTGAGAACTGGTCATGAACCCCAGGGAAGGTGAGAAGCAAGGACTCTGGGGGAACTGCTCCTCACCACTAGTTTGAGATCTGCTGAGAGCCTTCCTGCTGACCTCTGGTCTTTGAGGCCCCCCCCTCCTGCTTTGTCTCCTCCCACATGTGGGCACCCTCTTTGAAACCAATTGTCTCCTCCCACATGTGGGCACCCTCTTTGAAACCAATTCCCCTCACGGAGATTGACACTCAGCTGTAGAAGTGCAGAACTCCAGCACCGTGTGAGGATGAGCCAGGGGAATATGGTGCTAAAAAGGAAAGCCTCAAAGTTGAGTATCAGGACCCTCAGCATCTAGTGCCCACCAACAACGTGATTCCCACACGGAGGGCAGAGGTCACTGGAGGCAACACAGACCCTCCCACACATGTACTCACACACTCTCCCAGGCAGCTGGGGACACTCCCGGATGGCAGCTCACTGGGACTGTCTCCTTGCTCCCCAAGTTGGGAGTCCCATGTCCCGTTTTGCCCAAGTCCACCAGCCCAAACACAACAGACCGTCTCAGAATCACACTGGCCGAGTTTCTGCCATGACATAGCAAAGGCACAGCCCCTATGTCAACAGAGCAGTTTTAGGTTCTCTTTTGTCACCCTCTTCCTCTCCCGTTAGGCTCTGGCCTTGCTTCTGCCTCTACAAAGTTGCTCAGCCCACAGAACACAGCTCCTTCAAACACAGACTCTGTGGCTCCTCCTAGACTAAAGAATCCTGTGCTTATGTGTACTTCTTAGGGAGGGAATTGTCTGGGATCTGCCACCTGTAGAGAAAGAAAAAAAAATCTTCAAGGGCCTCCAGCACAGGTGGCCTGGGCACACCCCACTAAGCACTGTAGGGCTCCGGCCTCAGTGAGTGTTCTCTGCCAACCGTTACCCTGCAATATCCATCGTCCTTCCTCCGCCCTGCTCCGTGGAGAGCACAGAGGAGGAGGAGTGTCAGAGCAGACAGGGCTGGGCAGCAGGAAGGCAGCAGCAAACCCTTCCTACCAGACATCTTAAGATTCACCAAGTTTTCAAAGAAACTTCCAACCACAGGGAAACTTCCAGACAAAATTGACTTCCAGTGAAATGCATTTACGTCTTAGCTCTTCTCCACATGTACTTTATGACAGTGTTGAGAGTCTCCTGCCTTGGGATGAAATCTTGTCAGCTTGTAGGAGCAAAGCACGATGGAGGGGAGTTAGTGTTGAGAAAGAAAAATGTCAGTCGGGCTCTGAGGCAATGCCTTAGAACCTGCTAAGGAGGTGCAGGGCCCCCAGCCCCCAGCCGTGTTGCCCACACAGGCCTCACTGACCTCCTGGAATGGCCAAGTCCTTGGCCGCACTGTGGCCAGAGGTCACAGACTGCACATGGGAGAGTGAGCACGGAGATGGTTGCCCTGGCCTGCGAGCTCGGCCCACCCTGACTCTGTGGCCCCTACTGGGCCAGGAATATTCTCTGAAGGGGGCCCCCCATTTGTTCTTCCTTTTAGGAAAATTTCTAAAGTCATTTACACTTCTGTGTCCTCTCCCCCAGAGGACCTGCTTCCTTGGACTGTGTATTCCCTGGCAGACTCACAAAGATGGGAGATAGACCTGAGGAAGAGAGCCACTCTTTCCCTCCTCTGAGCCTCCTCCGCACCGCAGAGGTCCTGCGTGACTCCACTGCCACACTGAATTGTGACTCTTCAAAGCTCTGCCTGTAGCCTCCCTCACCCAGAAAATCATCCTTGACTCTTCCAGCCAACAAATCTTCTTCCTTCGCTGTACTGAATCATGTCACTCAGATCCAACCTCACTAATTCTGGGCCTGGGAAGGCCTCTGGCTTCACCTTACGGTATAATGGAGCCTGGGGCGACTCACACACACAAGGCAAGGTGCATAATCCAGACCCACAAAATACAGGAAGAAAGATACAGGAATATCATCCCTTGTTTTAGAAAGGCCTCCTTATATGGAAAAAGAAAAGAAAAAAGAAAAGAAAAGAAGAAAAGAAAAGAAAAGAAAGAAATAGAAAAGAAAAGAAAAGAAAAAGAAAGAAAAGAAAAGAAAAGAAAAGAAAAGAAAAGAAAGAAAAGAAAAGAAAAAAGAAAAGAAAAGAAAATAGAAAAGAAAAGAAATCTTCCCCAGCAGAGGCAGAAAAACCAAAGCCTTGCTCAACACTGCTGATGGAAGCTGGTGGCCTGTCAGTGCCAGGTATGACAACCCCACTTCTTGACCTGCTTTTGTTCTTAAAGTTCACAGCTTTTCTGGCAGCCACAGGGGACAGGACCATGGTATTTGTCAAGAAAATCACATCTGTACCAAGGCACCAAAGGAAGGCTAAGCAAAATGTGCCACCATTTGGTACTAGAGGCTCCAGAATAACAAGTGTCAACAGCTTCTGCAACCCCAACCACTGATGTGGCCCTGTCCAAGGATCTCAACAGAGGGCCACTGTGGGGCAAGTGGGGGCGGTGCTGAGGGGACAGAGGTTTCAGCTTGATCTTGGCCTTTAGGAGTCATGGAAAATAGGATGCTACATATGAAATTCCCACTGGTCCTAGGAATTAAGAAACCTAGGTTCTAGTCACAACTTAGATGCAACACACCACAGGGCTCCTGGGGGGTCAATTAGTAGCTCAGGGCCTCTGTTCATTGTTAAATGAGGTAGTGACTGGACACTTGTTGAGCTTCAACATATTATAAGAAAAGAGAACAATGCCTAGGCCTGGGGACTGGGTGCCACTGTGGATCTGGAGACCGGGAGCCAGACCAGAAAGCATCACAGAGGAGGAGCGGTCAGGTCAGGACTCACCTTGCCTGGGAGGTGATCAGGGAGAGATGAAGGAGGGGATCAAGAAGGACACCTGCAAAGGGGAAAGCAGAGGAAGTTATCTTCTGGATTAGCTGAGGAGGGAGCAGGACACACTTGGGAGTTCTTTGCATGAAAATGACAATGCCATCCTGGGGAGGAGAGCACTCACCATGTGAGCAGCGACTGTAGAAACACCAAGAGTACTTGTGCCACAGGAAACTGCAAACTATCAGGAGCTTGTTTTCTAAGAGTTGGTTGTAGAACACTTACCACTGCCCAAGAGCATCTTATTTTAAGGGAAGAGTTCAAGGCCAGTCAAAGAAAATAAGAAACACCTTCAAAGCAGTAGGAGCAGAACCAGGAGGGAACAGTGCCCTGAATCCAAGGTAGGAGAAACGGCCCAGAGGAAAGGGGAGGAAAGGGTCGCTGTGGTGTGAGCTGGTCCAGCTGAGCCACCTCACTTGGCTAGTGTGTTCCGTGACTGGCCATGTGCTGCTGAGACAGCTGGCTGGCCCCATGGCGGCGAGGGCGGCGCCCTTCGTGTAGCTTCTATGCCTGCACCACCTTCGTAAGGCACAGCCCAGGCCCTGGCCCCATCATGCCGTTGACGGTGCACAGTTTTTCCTGGCACTTTCTCTAAACCCTTGGCTCTTCAGGAAGATGAAGGCATAATCAGGAAGCTATTTTCACAACATCCAAATCCACCTCTGACAACATTTAGCCATTGATGATAGAAAAACTTCATCTTTCCTGGAGTGTAGGTATAAGAACATCATGAAGGAATTAATAGCTTTGGTTATTAGCCAGATTGCACTCAGACCCCACCTCATGTACCCATCACTCAAGACTCACGGTCCCCTGGTTCTGGGAGCCTTCTAGGCTCTTCCCAGACTGCAGGGCTCGTTCCCTGCAGAACACTGGCAGGCAGCAGTTACATTATGTATCTGTTCAGCACTCAGGCAAGAAACCATTATGTTCACGGATCATTATTGACATCCTGACATTTGTCACCTCCTTTCATAGCAGTTAAATCTTGCTTTATCTGTAAATGTCACCATGTCATTTATTCATGAAAGGGGTCACATTCCTGAAATAGCATGCTTCAGTTTAAAAGGGGAGCTTGGCTTTATTTGCAGTGGGTAATCCTCAAACAAACTTAACTGCTGATAAATGCTTTTTTATTGGAGTTTCTTGGCCTTAAATAACATCCTCAAATGTAGAATGCAGTTCTGTATTTGTGAAAATAAAATCTGAATGTTGAACAAGAGAGAAGGTTGTTGAGATTAGAACAAATGAAGGTTTTCTGTTGCCATCGTATGTAGGAAGGTAGATGGTAAACAGATTTGAATTTATTGAGAGTAAGCCATAATTTTAAGAAGATTGTTATGCTTCTAGAAATATGCCCATGGCTTTTTTTTTTTTTTTTTTTTTTGTCACTTATGCCTCAGAAGCCTCAGAGATCAGGAGCTTTCTAACCTTCTTGGGGTGATCCCTAGCTGGGGACACTAGAGAGGACCACTCAGCAAATATATATACTCATTCCTCCCACCCTCAGATTCCAACAGCACTGGTCAGGGAAGTGATTAACTCATCTCTGGAGCTTATGTTTGCAGAAAGCGACATCTCCTTGCTTTACAAAGCTTGCTCTAAGTTCACTTTAAAATAGGGTGACTATATAATTTATCGTCCAAACCCAGACACTTTTCAAGGGGGAAAGGAGGCACTAAAAACAATTAACAGATATTAATTGATCTACAACAATCATGACCCTAGAAGGAACAGGGCATATGGACACCTGAACTTTAAGACTTTATCAACTGACTCATTGAAGAGGTTTATATCCACCAGGTGCTAATTAACTATTGGTGGGGAAAGGTTTCAGGGTGTGGGTGGGGGTAGGAAGGAATCCTGCAGCTCTCTGCCTTTAACTCATTTTTCTAATCCAGTGGTTCTAAAAGTGCGGTCCAGGAATGGAAATGCCCTGGATAGACTGCAAAAAACGCAGGTGCCTGGTCCCTGCTTCAGATCTACTAAATCAGAATTTCCAAAGTATGAGGCTCACACATCTGCATTTTAAGACCTCCCAGGTACTGAAGGTGTAACACACACTACTCTGATCCAAATCTTTTATTCTAGGTACTTCTGTGTTCTGGTCACACCATGGTAGTAGGCACTTCTGTGTTCTGGTCACACTGTGGTAATAGGAAATAGGTGGGTAAATTCTGTTTTTTTTTTTTTTTTTTTTTTTTTTTGCCTAGAAAAATAGCTTCAGATGGGGTATAAGCTGAAAATAGATTCTCCATTGTACACAAAAATGGAGGCCATGACACTTCCTAGATAATGTTATTAAATGTCAATCTACTCCCCCGCTGACAGCTCTGTGTATAACCATTTCACACCCACTAAGTGCAGGCTACAAGCACGAATATACTCTCAGAGAGAAGCTGTAAGATAAGAAAATGGTGAAATAACATTGAGGTCATAGTAAAAGGTGATTGAATGCAATTAAAACTGCTCACTGTTAGAAAAGAAAAGGGCCAGGGAGGAAGATTTCCCCAGGCGCTAATGAGATCCTTTGTGAGTGTGATATATACTGTAGCAATAAGTATCACAGACCACAGCTGAATCGAGTTCCTGTTTGTAAGCCCAGGCCAGGGTCATGGTCCTATAGCTATCACTGCCTCAGAAAATGTCCTCATTAGTTCACCATAGTCATCACTGCCTGGCAACAGTAGAATGACTTCATCCTGCTGATGGCCCCTGAGAGGGAGCAGGAGGGTGGTCAACGAATCAAGGTATCAGAGGACGCAGAGAGTAAGAGCACACACTATTTGTGTGGTACTTTCACGTCCATTTTGTTATTAGTGTCTCCCTAAATTCAGTCACAGGTGGGGCTGAACCCAAAACCCATATATGGCCCATAGCCCCAGGGTCAGCCTCTACCTCTGTTCCCCTCTACCTCCAGGAAGAGCACTGGTACCAGGCCCTACATAGAATACCCATTGGGCAACAACTGCTGAAGTTGGAATGTCACACAACTGACATCCCCCCACTACCCCTGGGCATGCGAGTTGGCCATTGTGCTGGGTTCCAACCGAGGCTAGTAGCCATTGTTGATCAATGGTGAGAGTCTGAGGAAGAAACGTGTCATAGGGCCCAGGAGATGTTGAGTAAATGCCTACTTAGAATCCACCTTAAAATGGTGAAGTCTCAGAACCTCTCCACTTGTCATTCTGGGCCCCATCAACTAAGGGCTCTTGTTTGACTTTCAAGTGGCTCCAACTTCAAGCTCCCATTCTCATTTAACTGGACATATTCACCCTCAAGTTCTTCCCATCTGCCCAGACTGACATTTCACTTAAGGAGATGAATCATAAGGAGAGAAAGTTAAAGTTTCACACCTACTTCAAAGAATAAGCCAGATTCTCCCAAAGGACATCTCATACATCTCATGGGTTTCCGTCTCCTCATGGGTTTCCATCTCCTTGTGGGTTTCCGCCTACTCTCAGCAACTTTAGAGAGACCCCTGTCCTGAGCTGGGTACTGACAGGGAGGAGCACACAGTTCCTAATCTAGTGGAGGTTCCAGTCTTGCTGAAAAGACAGAACAGATGCCATAGGGTCAAGAGGAGAGCGACTCTACAGCCAGCTGGGCCATCTGGTGCAAGTTCTTCTCAGCACCAAGCCTCTTAAGAGCTATATAATTTACTTAGACAAATGTCCTTACCTTCCTGAGCCTCAGTTTCCTAATAAATGAAGAGATATTGATCTATCAAATTCACTATAATATTATGTTAGAGGATGGCAAGCCCTTCACATAAGGCCTAGTACACAGTAGGGTACATGTTAATACCCTTCCTTCTTACATAAAAG
This sequence comes from Canis lupus dingo, assembly GCF_003254725.2. NCBI lineage: Eukaryota > Metazoa > Chordata > Mammalia > Carnivora > Canidae > Canis > Canis lupus. The sequence continues at coordinate 16,145,135 of NC_064259.1, read as the reverse complement.
TTAAATGTCCCTGTGGTCATCTGCTCCAGGATGAGCCAGTTAGAGGAGGATTTTATTAAATGCAAACTGGCTCATCCTCTGACTTGTTCTGCACCTTGGAGAAAGTAGATTAACCTCCAAATGCCTCAGGTTCCTCATCTGTGAAAAGTAATTGCTGTCCTTCCAGCTACCCAGCTCCAGCTATCGTTGAAAGAGGCACGTTTTAGAATGTCTGGGAGCTGGCTGGGAGACAGCTTCCAGAGAGGTGCAGGGTGGGGTTCTATTATGACCATTGGGATTGAAAAGACAGCTCTATTTTCTACTCCGTCTTTCTGCTAAATTGAACTTCAGCCCTGGAAATTAATATCCCCACCGCATTTTAGTGAGGTGGCTCTATTTTTACAAGCGCCGCAGAATCAAGCCCTAATCTGTTATGCTGTGACCTTTCGCTGGGCTCTGCATCAGGGAATCATAATTCAGGGCCAGCCTCAGCTTTGGAAACCTCCATAGGCCTTTTATGACATGAGAGCTATTGAATATTCTATAAAATCTCCTTGGAAAACTGGCCCACATTTCTTCATAATCTCCCCAGACTGTTTCTGAAGTCTCTCTATGGATTTTTTACTCTAAAAATCCATAGTGTTTCTTAATAAGGATCTGGGCCTCTCATAAGGGATTGTGAAGAGGATAAGGCTAGATTGGGTCCCCAGGGGAGGATGAGATGGGGCAACAGAAGCCTATCTGTTACTGTGAAGACCCTGGATGAGGATTCTGAGCTTAGGAGTCTGTCAGCAAGATGCAATCATTTCCAGGAGATAGGGCTGAAGGAAGGAATTTGGAAGGTGACCCGTACTACCCCCTTGCTCTATCCGACTGTAAGTTTTCCTCACCTTGAGAAGTCAGTGTTTAAGGCTGCATGCCTTCTCACAGAACCTGCAATGTCTCTCTCGTTCTTTTAGTTGGACTCCACCTGTGCCAAGCTGTCCCCCCACTTTTGGGCTTGTATGAAGTACATCATCGTGTGGCATGGGAACTGGCTTTCTGAACATCCTTGACAGGCTAGACAATACAACTTCGAAGTGTAATTGGACCAACTGTCTCTGTAACCTTGACCAAAGAGAATCAGAAATGGTAGGAAACTGGACAGATAAATACTCTCTCTTGTCCCTTAGGAAGTCCAGGATGCCAAGTAAACATTCCTATTGAAGACCTTGTGTGTCCTTATAATTTCTGTCATGCCCCTCTCCCCAGCCAGCGCAGTAACACACAGCATGGTGCTGTTTTGCATTTTTCCTTGCCTCATTTCCCCTTTTTCTGCCTTCACTCTCATCACCTCAGGCATACACCTCCCAAAAGTATTAAAGTGTTAATACTTTAATTCTTGCCATAGGCACTGCCTTCACAAGGATCTGGCTAAAGTATATGTGGCTTTGCCCAACAGGAAGGTTGGGTAAAATGTGCTATGCTGCATCAGAGCCAGAATGTGAGCCTTGGGGACCAAAATTCTATGTGACTTACCTCTTTGTCACATTACCACATCTTTGCTTAGCACAGGGCTTGGCACATAGTAGGTAATCCATAAGGAGCTAAAATATATTGCACTAAGTTGAGTATATTAGCACCAGGAATAAACCAAATAAACCCAAAAATGCTTTCTACTTAGAGTTTTGAGCCTCTGAGCTTCTTCCAATGCTGCAGAGTAACTTCCAAGGACCCGTAGAAAGGGTCAAATATCATATACTTGCCTGCAGGAGTCAGGGTTATCCAGAGAAACAGAACTAAGGGTGTGTGTGGAGAGAGAAAGAGTGATTGACTGATTATGAGGAACTGCCTCACATGATGTTGAAGCTGAGAAGTCCCACAGGCTGCTGTCGGCAAGCAGGAGACCCAGGAAAGCCAGTGATGTCAATCAGTCAGAATTTGAAGGCCTGAGGACCAGAGAAGCCAATGGTGCAAATCCCAGTCTGAGGTCAGGAAAAAAGTGATGTTCCATCCATGCAATAAGACAGCAAGGGGATGAATCATCCCTTCCTCTGCTTTTGTTCTATTTAAGCCCTCAGTGGACTGGCTGATGCCTCTCCACACAGTGGGGAACAATCTACTTTATGAGTCCACAAACTGAAATGCTAATCTCAGCCAAAAACATCCTCAAAGACACACCTAAGGGTAATATTTAATCTAGGCATCCTCGTAGCCAAAATTGCCACATAAAATTTACTATTACATCATCCCTCAAACTTTACAATTTTCAAGACTCTTAAGCAGACTGTAGTTTATCTGATACTTGTAGCAAGTCTCCTAAGCAGACAAAGTATACAGCATTTCCACTGAGTGGACATTTAACCCCCAGGACACCAAGTCTTGCATAGGCACCATGTTTGCCCAAGTTCATCCCAAGTCCAGGTCTTTTACTGCAGCACCATTATAGCTGAGACAATAGGGATCGCAGGCAGCAATTCAATGCCAGCATGGCCTTACAACCAATCAGACACTAGAGAGAGTCCATCCTTTACCAAATGGCATAGGTGCCCCAATACCAAAGGTACAAATGACACTGAGCCTGACAGACAAACAAAGCAAAATTACTTTTTAAAGAGAAATTTGAGGAGTTCAAATAAAACTATGGGAATTGTGAGCACTTTAAGGGATGATATTTTCAAGAGAATTATTATGAAGAGATTCCCCAAAGTTTAACCACGAAAGAAAAAGATACACAAAGAAGTTCTCTGAGTAACGCTATGCTATCCAGTGCCAGAAATTCTTCCTCTAACATTTCCTTGAAGCCAGGAGCAATATTTGGCTCTGAAGCCAATGAATTGCCAAATAACAAGCCCTCAAATATCACCTACATCTCTTGAGTTTAGAAATGCCCCCAAAAGCCAAGGCTGGGCTAGGTAAGTTTCCAGATTCTCCTCTGCCTGGGAATACTAGAGGAAAGAAGGACCTGTCAAAGGCTCCCATTACCTTAGGAATACTCAGAAGAAGGTGCTCACTTGCCTTTTTTTTTTTTTTAAACTGTATGTCAGAAATCTCAGTCTGGCTCACTTGCATGACTCATTCCAACTTTAGCATAAACTCTTCTTAATCTTCCTTCTTCAAAATCCTATGCTCCTCCCTGACCCCCTGTCTTAGGGGGATCAGCCTTATACTCTCTGCCTGAGCACACCTGCTATTGAGCCCTTGGCCAAGTCTTCCGTCACATAAGATCTCCATGATGGACCTCTTGGAGACTCCAGTGGCCACAACCCAGGAGATCATGGGCTGCCCTTGTTCTTCCCTAAAGGACCTCTAACAGGGTGATTCGGGAGGGGGGGGGGAGGTGAAATAAATACAGGAAGGCAGAAGCAGCACAAGAGAGGGCAGACGAAACATCTACCGCTTTTACTGACAAACATGTGTTGCACCCACTAAGTAACAGACATGTTTATATGCATTGTCTTTTGCTGACCAAGTGTGATTCTAAAAAATTCACTCCACCTGGAGCACATGTAGAAACCCAGAGACACTAGAAAGGCATCTGGATCTGTAAACAGCCAGTAAGATGCCCATGGACCCATTGGACTTTAATGACCTTCTTGTTATTTTATTCCCTATGTAATAAAAATTAAAAATAAAGATACCTTGGGCAGTTTTTCTGGTTGTAGGGCTAGTGAAAGGAGGGCTATAATGAGTGATAACACTAAAGGGAACAGCATTAGAAGTGAGAGCCAATAGGGACAGTTTAGGATAGACGCTGACTGGTACAGTTTCATGACAGAAGGTGTCGCTATATTACAACCCTGGGGGAAAAATGGATCCTCCTAAAGACCAGGAGAATTTAGATCTAAGGAGGGACCAAACCAGATGAATGACTGAGGCTCAGGGGAGATAGGAAACTAGGGATAGAGCCAAAGTGTTATTCAAAGCCCACGGTGTCCACTTCTTTCCCAATGAGCCAGCCAAGCTGAAATGGTATCCCAAATGCTGTTTTAAAAGGAGGAAGGGCAGGGTGCAATCTATCTCTTCCAAAGAGTTCCAGAAAGTATGTGACTCTAACAGAGGAGACTTCTGTGATCTGGAGAACACTTTTGTAGAGTAGCTCCGTCCCCAAGGACAGGGTAAGCAGAGGCCACGGCACCTGTGGGAAAGGGGGCAGATATCCAGCTGTGCAGAAGGCAGGCAGCAGCACCAGTGCTGTGAGCTAATGCAGCCAGCAGCAGATCTGTCTGCCTAAGATTTGGCCTCCCATCTCTGGAGACCTAAAGAACTAAAAATCTCGTATGGCCAGAGGCAGGGAAATCACCCAGCAAGCTGTGGGCATGCTACCGGATTTGGGCAGCTTCTCCGCTGAATTTTAATGAAGTAATTAAGAGCTAGATAATAGAGATGGGGCTCGGCAGAGCAACACTCATGGACCTAACCTCTTTGATATGTTCCTGCATGAGGAAGCAACTCTATCACTAGATATCTTCATTAATATTCCAGCCAGCTCTTCGGCTCTTAAAGTGATCTATGCCAAAGTTTGTTAGTCTTTCAAATTACCTGCTGAGATTCTCTGGGAAAAAAAAAGAAGAAGAAGAAGAAGAATGAATGAATACATTCTAAGGAAAGACAATGTTACAGAGGAGTAGCAGATCCATTGGGCCGGCTCATATTTCATTTCCAAAAACTGGACTGGGTTATAAAGAAGAAACAATTATGGAACCATTCCATGCAGAATGATCAGGAGACATGGCCTGTGGCAAAGTAGCCCAGAATAAGAAAACTGTCTTTACTCAGCACCCTTCTCTTTAAGAGTTGGCCACTTGGTGGATACTTTGACTATTACACAACCTCCCTATTAACTCCTCAGTCCAGAAAAAAGATAAAGATAAAGATAAAGAAGTCTAATGCTTGGGCTCCCTATGACCCACAGAGCTTTTTTCAGAGAAATCCAATCTATCTGCTCCAGAGGCATACCTTCATCATCCAGGGTCAGGGAACAGAGAGGAGCTGGCTCTCCTTTGGCTCACCTGGTATGTTCTCCTTCTCTCTATTGCCCTCCTGTTCCTCAGGGCCCATGTGAAACCTTATCTCCTTTAGGGTACCTTCCTATATAATCCTAAAAGCTTAGAATTGGGATCTCAGAGTTCAATTTACCTCTGTGCTCTCTTCCTTTCTTGTATTACCACTTTAAAGAGTCCCTGGTAAAGAGGATTCAGTTGCTATTTGAATGCTTCTAAGGACAAGAAGCTTATAATCTCACAAGTTCAGTGTTGGGCATTTCTTGCTATAAAAGTATATTTCTACCAAAAATTCTGTTTCTTGACTACTTCACAAATTATAAATAGTTGTCTGGTGTGGCTGTAAAAGAGTAGCAAGAGGGATGCTTATGGTGACTGTACAGTTCTACATCGTGATTGTGGTGGTGATTACATGGAGCTGTGTGTGAACTCTCACATACACACACACACACACACACACACACATACACACACTCTGGGACATGGAAAACTGGTGAAATCTTAGAGTTCTATAGATTTTACCAATGCAAATTTCCTGGTATGGATACTGCACCATAGTTACACAAGGTGTCAACTATGGGGGAGGCTAGGTGAAGAGCACACAAGATCTCCCAATACATTTACCTTCACAACTTCTTGCAAATCTATTGTTATTTCAAAATAAGAAGTTAAAAAAAATAAGCTGGCATCTCTTGAAAGATTACTGTTTGCCATGTACTATTTAAGTACTTTTTTGAATTAAAACTCAGGCATTCATTTTAGCTATCAACTCGGTTAAATCTGACAGAAACCACAGAGAGAAGGTAGGAGGTAAAGCTGGGATTAGAAGGCAGGCAGTCTGTCCAGGGCATTCCTGCTTGACCACTGCTTTGCCTCCTGACATCTAGCAGGAGGAAGGTGAAGTAGACTTCACTAGCCTTGATGCATGGTATTAATCTCTATAATTACTCTATTAACAACTAATATTTATACAAATTCTGCCCCTCAGAAGGCTTTCACATACCACTGAATCACATTCCATTGATCCTCACAACAACCATGTGAGACAAGCTTTTACTTCCTACAATTCCCAGGTGGGAACACTGAGCTCCCAGACCTCAGACTCTGAATCTTAGGGTCCTATCACCTTACATTTCCACTATTCTGCTGCTTTCCTGTATAGTCAGGAAGTAACACAATTGTTTTTAAATGCTGATCCTCCATTAATTCCAGTCAGCTTTAACCTGAAAACAATGGCCTAAAAAGTCCATCTCTCCGAGGGGCTAACCAGAAGACTTGAATGGGGTGATGCCTGTCTAAGCATTGGGACTGGCTTAATGAAGTGGCAGGAAGCAGTCTCCAGGGTTTCACCTCCTGGAGAAGTCCCAGGGCATCTTCTGACCTTCCAACAGCAGGTGTCAGCCCTACCTGGTGCTTTAAAAAAACATGTATGCCCTGAGCTTCCCTCACCCAGTAATTTTAAATAGAACCAGCTTGTATAATACATTGCCCACCTCTGTTTCATTCGAAAAACAGAGAAAAAGGAGTAGAGAAGCAGATGAGCAGGTCTCACCCTAATGTAGGAGGATTTAAGGAAACTATAGAGAGAAATTAGGATGGAGGGTAAAGAGGAGTACACAGAAGTCTCCTCTCAAAAAGACTGACAGAACTAACAGTTTTTGATATTCTATCATTGGTAATTCATTTCTTTGCCTAGAGAAGTCTTTTGCAATTCTGAGAATCCCCATTAGAAATACAAATATGTCTGAGAAAAATTATTTCTCATGTCTCTATGGGATCAGGTTAGTGAGGATCATCTGACAGCTAGGCTTTGGTGAGATGAGACATCATCATGGTGCCTGATTTTGGGGTGTGGGCAGGGGAAAGGGGGGAATGAGAAGGCAACACAGAAAAAGGAGGGAGAGCGGCATTTAACCACATAATTAAGAGTTGATTCTAAAACAGAAAATGCTGTAGACTGAATGTTTGTGTCCCCCTAGAATTCAAATGTTAAAACCCTAATCTCTAATGTGATAGTATCTGCAGGTGGGGTCCCTGGGAAATAATTAGGTCATGGGGTTAGAACCCCCATGATGGGATTAGTGCACTTAGAAGAAGAGACAGGAGAGAGCTCTTTCTCTCTCTTCTCATTCTTAGCCACAAGAGGACACCAAGAAGACAGCCATCTGCAAACTGAGAGCTCCCACCAATACCTAACCATGCTGACACCCTGATATCAGACTCTCCAGCCTCCAGAAGAAATAAATTCCTGTTGTTTAAACTATGCTCTTTATGATATTCTGCTATAACAGCTGATACAGAAAACAATACATTTTCAAGCGTATTCTCCAGCAACCCTGAGAGAACAAAAGCTCCCAGCATTCTTCAAAGGCTCCGGGCATTCCTAAAATTTCTCTTGGAGCTGGACTTGCCCTAGATGGGTTAGGTCTGTGCTTCTCATGTCCTCTTCTCTGATTCGCATCTTGGGTGCTCTTACAGAAAGTTTTCAAAAATAAGTCCATGCTAGCCTATGTTTCAAACATTCCAGTAAGATCTAACACATATTTATCACCTTTCTACTCTGAGCAGGGCATCAGTCTGGGTATTAGGAGCAGGAAGGGGACAAACCATGCCCAACCTGTGCTCTCTAGAGTCTCTTCTAGGGGAAAAAATAGTTCAGAAAAATCTGAGTCCCTCTCCCAAAGGGCTTATATCACCCAGTTGATAGCCATCAGATTCCTGTTGGTCCTTTCCTTACTATGCATGTGTCAGTGCATTAGTCAACTATTGCTTCACAACAACACTGCATCACAATCCCCAAACCTTACTGGCTTATAACAACAACATTCTTTTTTCTCTCTTATTGGTATGTCAGTAGGCTGAGATTCAGTGGATTTCAACTGGGCTCTGCTAGGCTTGGATCTGAACTAAGCATAGAGTTGTTCCATGCGTCTCATCATTCTCTGTGGACCCGGAACTATCCAGAGCATGTTATTCAAGGGCAGAGAACAGAAATACAAGAGGTCAAGCCAAATAACCCAACCACGTTCAAAGCCTATGTTCACATCATGAATACTAATATCCCATTGAATAAATTCATGCTCAACAATAGTGTGGCATATACCCCTGCTCTAATGAGAGGTACACCAAAGCCACATGGCAAAGCTCATGAGGTATCCTATTACAAAGAAGGAGAAAAGAGTTAAGATCAATAATCCACCTACCAATCAGTAATAACTAATCTACTGCTTGAGACAATTTCCCAAAACCTCAGATGACCCTGACAGAGCAGGGCCTCTGAGACCTAAAACATGAGACAGAATCAATTAGCCAATCAGTTACATTTCCCTTCCATTGTGGCCTCACACAACAAAGGCCCATTGTAACCAGAAAGCAGCCGTAGACAAAGGGAGACATCCTTCACTGTGCCTCCCTGGCTTTGCTCCAGGCCCCAGTAGAATATAAACCAGAATCCCAGGTAAGGTAAATTATCTCCGTAGCAAGTCTGCAACCAGAGAGAGTAGACTAATAGGGTGAGATATCAAGGGGTCAGATCTTCCCAATCCACTCCTGCCACTATCCTTAGAAGCTGTGGTATCCTGGACCTCAAGGGCAGTTATGGTCACCCAGTCTTCATGATCAAAAACTTATATTAATAACTGCCATTTTCAAAGGGGCTTACTATATGTCAGACACCATGTAAAATATTCTATTTTGATATACTCTTTTGAAGACCCTGTGAGATTGGCAGTGATCACCCACTTTACAAATTAGGTTCAAATAGGTAAGATAATTTTCTCAAGACTACATAACACAAGGCCTGACAGGTGGCAGAAGTATAAAGATAAATGAGACAGAGGTCATGGGGCTAGATCCCAGCTCTGATGTTAAACAACATCCAGGTGGTTAATTCTAAATCTAGGGTTTCAGTTCAACCATTTTTAAGTTACCACCATGGAAAGTTTACCACTGTAAGAGGGCTGCAATGAAAATTAGGGAAGAACTTATAGAACTGAACTTTCAGTGTCCTTGAAAGAAGAGACACAGGAGTTCTTGGCCTATGACTTTGAATTTTACTTTATTTCTAATGGCTTAACTTCAGAACAGCATCTCTGAGCTACAGCAAAGCTGAGTGGCAAGAAGTCAGGAGAGAGAAATCTGGACAAGCAGGGGAAAAATTCTCCCTTGTATCTGATCGTGGGCTGCCCTTATCCTTGGTTCTTCAGTATGACTCCCCCACAGAACACTTCCAGCAAGATATTCTATGGCAGGCTGGGAGGAAGAGAGCTGCTCACCGTCTGCTGATTGATTAGTAGCAGTGCCCATATGACTACTGTGGTGGGTGTTGCCTCAGTTATACTGCCCCAGCATCTCAGAGCTTAGGAAGCCAACTATGAGAATAGGGGCTTAGAAGATAGAGGGGTTTGAATGGCTAAGCCAGATAGAGCCCTAACCCTCTCTGAGGATCTTTTTTCAAATCCTATTGGCTTACTCAGAAAGAAGTCCCACATCAATTGTATTTAGAATCCCAGTGTTCCTCTAATATATAACCTCCAAGGGTAACCTGAGCAATAAAGCTGTCTTGAGGCCACTCACTCTGCTCTCTGATGTTAATCCTGCCAACACCACATTTTAGACTAATATTGGACAAGGGGGCTGTTTCCTGATGGAAGGTGAGATGACAAGTATTCCTGACAAAGACCCATGAGCTCCTGAGTAGGCAAGGAGAACAAGAAGGTGAGCCAGATCCCAACTAGGTCAGAGCTATCTCTAGAGGATTATTCCCTCCACATGGCTCATTCCATATCCTATGTGCTAGCTAGTAGGATAAGCACATGTGAGAAGAACGAAGGGAATTATGATGGGCCCTGCATGGGGCAGGAGGTCTCGTGGGCAAAGGGCTACAATCATAGCTTCCCAGCCCCCAGGTAATTGAGGAAGAAACTGGGGGCAACATAGGCTCCCATCTAACTCCTCTAGTGTATTTTTTGAGATAAAGTGTGACTTAGGCCAGATTGAGCCCCAGAAGATTCTGTCTTCATGTCATAATAAAAGGCTACTTGGAAAAAAAATAAAGGAGATAAGAACACTTGATCCAAAGTTTCTAGAACAATGAACACTTCTTTCTATTGGTACTCTGATGATCTTTCTTATTAAGTTTGAAAAACAGAAGCATTTTGTCAGTATTTTCCATGCTCTCTGCTTCTTCAGCTGCAAGAAACCTTGACTGGTCCAGTACCTCTGCCTGGGGCTCACATACCTCCTACGCTCTCCATAGCACAGCTCACATCACACCATATTGTTATTGCCCCTTGCTTCTTCTGCCTCCCAGAAAACATTTCCAGTTTTGTACATCTGGCTTATGGAAAGTTTATTAGGTTTTTGAATAACAAAGTTTTGTTTTCTCTTATCCTTCTGTGTCTGTTTCTATCCCCACGACATGCCTCAGCGATATCCTTGCTTTGAGTTTTCGGACTCAGAAGACATGTAGCATGGTACTAGGCTCAGGTTTAGACCGCCCAGGTTGAGGATTCAGCAACTCAAATGCAGGCATCATGCTGGACAAGTCTGTGCACTCCAAGCCCTATCTCTAGCAGAGTAGGACTCAAAGAACGTGCTCAGTCAGCCTTTGTCTTAGATGTGCAGCTGGTGGTGGCATCATGCTTTGCTGTACACCAACTCTCCAGTTCATCTGAGAATACTGAGCATGAGAGCAGGATCACAAATGCTGTCTCCTGTCCTGTCTCCTGCTCTAAATCAAAGCAACCCAACTTTCCTGCAATGTTCAGATCCTATCTTTCTCATCTTTCTGCAAATGGCTCAAAGGAAAGCCATAAGTATCCACCATGAAGGCAGGGCAGGGAGAAAGAATGATATCAATTCACAGCAGAGTGAATCCCTGCTCTATGGGAGCAGAAGCTGCAGTGCCTGGGAAACCAATGAGCTCAGCGTGGACAATGAAACACAGCTCTCCCACTCCACCCCATCCCTACCTATCAGATCACAAAGTACCTCACACGTTGAGCTGTTGAGCCCACTCACATGGAAAGCATTAAGCCCTAGAGAAAACTGGAGGGCAAGCAGGAGTAAGAAGCTCCTCAAAGGATTATCTAATCAATGCTTTAAGGACCCTAATGTTAGGAACCCAGAAAATACAGACTCTTGCACACACAAGGCTTTCTCTTGTTGGAATCAAAACATCAGCAGGTGTTCTCTTCCAACTAAATGAAGCAAATGAAACCATTTCAGCCACAGTCTTCACAAAGTGCTCCATTTGGGTGGGGAGTCAAGACTGACACAGGACATCACACTATGACAGAACAGACTGTATAGGTAGAACAGACCTTCAGAACGGCATGAATTCACATGAAGGGGAGAGATCACCTGCAACTGTAAGTCCCTAAAGGTGACAAAGCCCAAACTGGTTCCCAAATAAGAGACACATCGATGTAAGTAGAGAGAAGACTCAAAGAATGTTAAGTGTGAAACACCATGCAAGCATGGGTTTTGTAGTAAAATACGCAAACTATAAATCTTCAGCAATGGCAGAATGGGCCATCTAATCCCATTGTATGAAATGATACTGTCTTCTAAGGCTTGATATTAGTTTAAAATAAAATAAAACTATTTCCTGCTTGATTACAGTTAGAATCAGAGAAGGATTTTCAGTCTGACCCTCAGTAGTGTTTAAAATAGTGGAAAAGAGCAGATAAGGCATTGAATAAAATAAATGTTTCTGATCTCAATCCAGTTACTGCTGAATGCGGCAGCGGATTGGAAAGGTAGGTCGCCTCTGGCATTCTCAGCCATAAGAAATTTAACGATGGATGAAAATGGATAAAATCAAGATGCTCTGATAGAATGGGAGGCTTCAATATCTCAGAAAATTAGGATCCTTGTAACCAATTTTACGATAGCTGGATTATAGCTAAATAGGATTTTAAGTCTATTGTAAATGAAAGGAAATCTAATTTAACTGGGCCACATCATTTTTACTGAAATGTGATAAATGCTAATTTCTCTGCCGGGCACCAGTGACTTGGCTTGTGATAGCTGTTTGCGAGGTGCTCAAGTCTGACCAATCTCAAATTGGCCTTTTCCAGTCCTAAGGCTAAGCCTGAAATCCACATGTTCAGGATGGGGTGGGCAATTAAGGGAAGCGATCAAAGTTTTACCTGCTTTGCTCCAGGCGCTCATCACTATGTGCTCAAGGTCATTTGGCCACTTTTTAGAACCACCTCTCTTTACCAACTTTAGTGTAACCAGAACCACAAGACAGTATCCCAAGTACCTGATTCTAACAACTCTCCCTCTTTGCTTTATTATTCCTGTCTATATTCTAACCAAAGTAAAAAATATCCCCCCAAAAATACCCAAAGGCAATGCTGTCATATACACAAAAGCCATGAGATATAAAAGGACAGGCTAACATGGCAGACAGTAAGCAATGAGCACTGTTGGTGTATAAGAGATCAGATGAAAAGCAATGACATATGTGTGTATTATTGAAATGTCCTTGAGCATTCCAATTCTAGAGTTATTCCTTCCTTCAATATTCAAATAAAATCATCAGTGTCCATATTTCATTTCCCTACCATACCAACTCTTTGGAAATGTAAACACATGGTTGCTTCTAGTCCCAATGGCAAACTATGACTGACACAGACTGTAGTACTCAACCAACTTTCTAACACTTGAGGATGTCATAAGAAATTATGATACTGAAAAATAAAACTTAAGTACTCCTAAAATCTACTAGCTGTAACCCATTCCACACCTTTTACCAATCCTTTCCCTCCTTAGCCCTGGCCTTCTTCCTGAGGTCTATCCTTGCTCATACCAGAGTTCCTTCTACTGACTTGTCTTTACCTATTTCCTAGGCCCCCTAGTCCCTGCCCTTAAAACCATCTAATAAAGATACTCATGTTTATAACTATAATATTTACTGAGTACTTCCATATAACAGTTTTCTATCTACATCAATTTAATCATCCTAATATTCTTAGGATATGAGTAATATTATATTCATATTTTATGGCTAGGGAAGCTAAAGCACAAATAGATTAAGTAAATTACCCAAGGTTTAGATAACTGGTACATGGTACAGGTTACAATACAAACTCAATAGTCTGATTCCAGAGATCATAGTTTAAACTATTGTCTTATACTGCATATCCAAGGAACAATCTCTACACCAAGAACACTGGTTCATTTAATGTATAAGACACTAGTGTGTGTGTCTTTGATGGTTAACTTAATGTGATGGTTAATGTGTCAACTTAGCCTAGCCTACAGTGCCCAACTGTTGGTCAAACACCAGTCTAGATGTTTCTATAAAGGCATTTTTTAGATGTAGACTTGGAGTAAGTAAATCAGTGAATGAATAAATAGTGAGTAAATAAATAACAAGTAATTAAATTGATTAATAAGTACATCAGTAGTCTTTGAGTGAATAAATTATCAGATTAACCTCTATAATGTGGGTAGACCTCATTTAAAGAGGAAATGCCTTAAGACCAAAGACTGAAATTCTTGAAGTAGAAGGAATTCTCCTCAAGACTGCATTGTGTACCTGAAATTCACTGGGAGGGTTTATCTTAAGCATTCTTACCATGGTTGGGGTTAAGGAGAGTAACCATTGAGATGGAAGATAGTCCTTTCATCATGTATACACACATCAAACCATCACATTCTATACTTTAAATATACACAATTTATTCATCAATTATACCTCACTTAAGCTGAAAAAAAAAGAAATATAAATGCTAAAGATAGGTAGGTAGAGAATTTAAATAAATAAAAAAAGAATGCAACATAGAACCCTGCTTGAAGTTCCGGCCTGCTACCCTGTGGAACTCAGACTCAAGACTTGCAACATCAACTTTTACCTGAGTTTCTAGCCTGCCAACTTGCTTTACAAATTTCAGAACTGCCAGCCCCTACAATCAAATGAGCCAATTCCTAGAAGGGTAGGAGAAGATCTATAGCATCCAAGTAGGCTTACATCTTCTAAGCACCAAAAATCTCACTTACATGTGATGCCAATATAAGCATTATTTTCACTTTTTATTATAATGAAAGGAACCCATCCAAGATAGAATAGAGGCAAGAACAAAAGCTATTGGGGTTGGAAATGAAATCCCATCCTTCTATACCCCTCCCAGGTGGAACTTTCACCAAGCATAAGATGATCCATACTCCTATGCAGAGAGAAAGTCCTGGGCAACACTCTGATCCACAAAGGAGGCCACTTCTCCCACATCCAGAGGGGTTTTCCTAGGCATTTCCAGTTCACACAGTGCCCAACGTAAAAACATGTTCCTTGCTTCTCTATTTTGGATACAGCTATGATCTGAATGTCTGCTTTCCCCCCAGAATTCATATGCTGAAACCCTAACTCCCAAAGATAATGATATTTGTGGGTGGGACCTTTGGCAGGTGATTCGATTACAAGAGTGGAGCCCTCATGAATGAGATTACTGTACTTAGAAGATCCCACAGAGCTCCCCATCCCTTTCTGCCTTGTGAGGATACAATGAGACACCTGCAACCCAAAAGAGTGCTCTCAGCAGACCATACTGGCACCCTGCTGCAAGATTTCTAGCCTCCAGAACCCATGAGAAATAAATTTCTGTTGTTTATAAACCGCCCAGTCTATGTTGTTTTGTCATAGCACCCCAAAGACAGGGATCAAGATCTCCTTGTGTTTGGTGGAATTTACTATATCCTGCTCAATACTATTAGACATATCACTCAGCTTAACATCTGAGGCGTGGGAATTAATATCTTTTGAGCAGAGTCCAGTTGCCTTCCTATGGAAGGAGTTATGAATGTGCCATTCATATATTTGGAAAAGCCTATGTCACCACTCCAGGATTTTTTAGTCTGTCACATTGCTCCAGCTCACTTTCCAATTCCTACTCTCAATGATCAAGGACAAAGACACATACTCCTCCCCACTTTCCAAAGACCAAAACAAGCTCCTTTCTGCCTAAACACTTTTGCAGTCACTTGTTCTCTCCACTCAGAATGCCCTGTTCTCCAATTGTTTCACATTGTCACTTCTTCCCCTTGTTAAAATTTCTGCCCAGTTGTCACCTTCTCAAATAGGCTTATCCTTTATATCTCCTGTCTCCCCCATTTCCTTATCTTGACTTATTTTGTTTATAGCCCTTTGACTAGGGAAAGCTGAAATCCAATGTGTATATGTACATAAATGTATATTTGTATACATGTATGTTAATTGCCCATAGAACCCTGCTATAATGAAACTTTCCCTAGATCATCAACTCATTGTCCCTTTTTCTTACTCCTGTTCCCTCAAAATCTAGAAAAAGTGGTTGGCATATATAAGATATTAAGTTAAGTAAATGAATTTTTATATGATTCAATGAAAGGATTCAACTTTTTCCCTCCAAATAAGTAAACTAGTATTCCCATTATTTGCTACAAAGTAACCCATCACTTACCTACTGGTTTTGTGGTGCTGACTTAATCATAAGCCAAGTTCCCACAATGAAGGTACTAGATCCTGTAAAAGCAGGTTGAAATTATCACTAAAAATACAAACAACATGAAAAAAAATTAAAATCTTGCACCTTAAGAATTAGATGGGACTTTCTGGTATATGAATTTTTTCAAAGCACCCCATGTGATTCTGATATGTTCTCTCACCTCCACCTCACATGAAGAACTACTGTTCTAGCTTATATTAAGTACCTCATGTGGGTTCAGCACTGGAAGATAAAGAAATGGTGTAAGGCAGAGACTTTGCCCTTGAATCACTTACTGTCTCAGTGGGGAGACGAACATGTACTAAAAACCATCAGAATATTAAGTACTAAATTTTCTGGGAAATTATACACATGGAAGAACATTAAGATAAACGCTATAGGAGACAATCAGAAACAAAAAATAGTTTGGTCATGTGTGAAGGATTCATTGTGACTATTAGACCTGATTTTTTTTTAAAGAACAATAAATAAAATGGAATTTTGCCCTGCTCCTCTGGAAGAAAGTGTAAGGTGGCAATTTCACCCACTTACCATCCAGTTTGTTTTCTATTTTAGTACCTGTAAGTGAAAAAGGAACTCTTTTGAAAGAACAAGCAAAACTTGAGTAAGACTTCTAGTTATAATCATTTACTTAAAATTAAATGACTATGACACAACTGTCTGAAATGAAGCACATGGTGGATCTGTTACTCAATCCATCCCATATGTGTGTGCATGTGCGTGTATATGAACATGCCTATATATTTATCTTTTTAAAATATATTTATAATAACGCATCAGACTGCCCACTCCTCAGGCTGGCCACAGAAGTTCTGTCCCCCCCCAAAAAAAAATTCTGTCTCAGACAACAGCTCTGAAGAGTCTAGCGGTTCTTTTCCAGATGCCATAGGTGATTATATTTTAAAAACATGCATTTCTAGCAGTAGAGACATTTGAAACACTTGGCACTATATTTGTGCAAACACCCCCTCTCAGCAAATATATCAGATCCTTGATTTGCATTTTTGTATTAGACTCATTGCCAGTTCTATGATTTTCTTCTTCTTTCTCTTCCTTGAAGAATATATATATATATTACCTGCTTTATGCCCATACTGGACCAAGGCAGGGACAAATATATATGAATTTCTAGCATCTCCTAAGTGGTTCTCAGCACTGTGGGCTCCTGAGCAGCAGCAGCAGCATCACCTGAGAACTTGCTCCACCTCAACAATACTGACTTGGAGAAGCTATAAAGGGAAAGGATCCTAGATTCACCTTGTCCCACACATAGATCTACATCAGTGGAAATAACCTGGAAAACAACAGGAAGACTGATAGAATACACTCTCCAGGCTAAATGTTGAGAAGAGGCCCTATCACAGAGAGTAGGAAGAACAGAGACTAGGTTAGGAGCCTGAGGGGCCTGTTCCCTAGGAGGGAGGGATGCTGTTGGCATGGAGAGGGGAGAGAAGCAAACCCCATACCATGCACCCTAGGCACAGAGGACCTGCCCTGGGAAGGTGAATTCCCCCATAACATTTGGTTTTCAAAACCAGAATGGCTTAATGTCTCAAGTTCTTACAATCAATGGGGCTTAACACATAGAAATTTATAAATTGTCAAGCACAGGTCTGGGAGAGGCAGAGAGCAATAGGAAACTCCCCACTCTTAAAGAGAGCATAACAAACAGCCCTGCTGAGACACACACCACGGAAGCACCAGTTTGAAAAATTCCTATGGTATACAGGAGGAATGTATGTTTATTAATCTCAGAGTATATGATGAAGGGGCAGGACTCTTTGAAAGATTTCTCCAAGAATAAAAGCGCTGGCACATGACATTTTCCTCCAGCTTATATGCTCTTAAAGAAAATACCTGCAGGAACCAGATCAGCTGCGAACAATGGCTACAGATCCCATTTCACAGTAGACCTGCTCACACTTTGCAAACACTGGTGCCCTGCCCCTGTGTCTTCCTGCAAACCCACCCCTCCAACTCAGCCTCAACAGGAATACACCCAAAGCAGCACCACAAGCATGGAAGTGTGCAAGCAGCCCTAACATGGGTCAGTACCATTCCAAAGTGACTCCTGCCCTAGGAAGAGGGGAAGATAACCGTTATCTTTTACTTTATAGGGATTGCAGGAGAAGAGGGAGGAAAAGAGCCAGAAATGTTATTTGAAGAAATAATAGCTGAAAACTTCAAAAATCTGGGTAAGGAAAGAGAAACCCAGATCCAGGAAGAGTCCCCAACAACATTAACCCAAGGAGGGTCACACCAATACACATGGTAGTTAAAAGGGAAAAAAGAGTGATAGAGTGAAATTTTAAAAACAGCAATGAAGGGGTGCCTGTGTGGCTCAGTCAGTTAAGTGTTCACCATCAGCTCAGATCATTATCTCAGGGTCCTATAATCAAGCTCCACATTGGACTCCTGCTCAGTGAGGAGTCTGTTTCTCCTTCTCCCTCTGCCCCTCTTCCCCGCTTGTGCTCTTGCTCACTTACTTGCTCTCAAATAAATAAATAAATAAATAAAACCTTTAAAATAATAAAATTTAAAAAACATAAAAAGCACCAAAAGAAAAGAAAACAGTTACGTATAAGGGAAACCCCTTAAAGATATCACCTGATTTTGCAGCAGAAACTCTATAGGCCAGGAGACAATGGCATGATATATTCAAAGTGCCAAGAGGAAAAAATCTACAACCAGGAGTACTCTGGTACCACCATTCAGAATAGAAGGAGAGATAGTTTCCCAGATAAAATATATAAAGAACTTATAAATTCAACACCAAAAACCAAATAATCCAATTTTAAAAATAGGAATAAGCAATGAACAGACATTTCTCCAAAGATGACAATCAGAAGGCCAACAGACACATGAAAAGATGTTCAACCTCACTCATCATCAGGGAAAAGCAAATCAAAACACAGTAAGATAGCACCTCACACCTCTCCGAATATCTAAAATCAAAAACTCAAGAAACAAGTGTTGGCAAGAACGTGGGGAAAAAAAAGGAACCCTTGTGCACTGTTGGTGGGAAGGCAAACTGAAATCCACTGTAGAAAATAGTGTGGAGGTTCCTCAAAAAATTAAAAACAGAATTGCCATATGATCCAGTAATTTAACTGATAGGTATTTACCTTAAAAATATAAAAACACTACTTTTGAAACTAATAATACACTATATATTAATTAACTTAAATAAAATAATTTTTAATCAAAATAAGTAAAATAAAATGCTACCTTTTTTTTAAGTCAACAAGTGTGTAATGGTAGAGAAACATAGTATATCAGAGAAATAAAAGCTTCACAGTAAAAAAAAAAAAAAAAAAAAAAAGGCCAAAACCAAAAACAACAAACTAAATTCTAACTATAGAGAACAAACTGGTAGTTGCCAAAGGGAAGGTGGGTAGGGTGATGGGTGAAATAGCTGAAGGAGATTAAGAGTGCCCTTATTGTGATGAGCTCTGAGTAATGTACAGAATTATTGAATTACTATATCGTATACATTAAACTAATATAACACAGTTATAGTTGTAACATAAACTAATATAACACATAATTATACTGGAATTAAAATTTAAAGAAAGAAATACTGAATCAGAAACTCTAGGGCCTGGGACATGTGGGTGGCTCAGTGATTGAGCATCTGCCTTTGCTCAGGGTGTGATCCCGAGTCTGGGGATCAAGTCCCACATCAGGCTCCCTGCGAGGACCCTGCTTATATCTCTGCACACACACACCTCCATGAATAAATAAATAAATCTCTAAAAAAAAAAAAAAGAAACTCTAGGGCCAAGGGTTATGAATCTGTATTTTAAGGAGCTTTCCATTGATGTATGCTATAGTGTGAGAACCACTGTCTTAATAATGATAAGCTTACTAGTTCTGCTAGAACCTTGAGGGATGCCCTGAAAATGAGAGGGGTAGGGCTTAACATGTGGCTTGTCCTCAGATTAGAAGATAAGATCATCTTAGCATTTTGAAAAATTTTAACTTATCATGTGACTTCCAATAATTATATTTATTGTAAACAATTCCCCAGATATCCATCAAGCTATGTTGAAATGTCAACTTTTAAATGAAGCCATTGGCGTGAACTGGGTTTATGTTCATTGAGAAGACCTTAGACAGCACTTCTGGAACAATAGCAAGGTCCCCACCTTTCCATGATTAATAGATAGAAAACCTTATAATGTATATTAGCAAGTTTTTTCAAAGATTTTATTTATTTATTCATGAGAGATACCAAGAGAGAGGCAGAGACATAGGCAGAGGGAGAAGCAGGCTCCCTGTGGGGAGCCCAATGCAGGACTCAATCCCAGAACCCCAGGATCATGCCCTGAGCCAAAGGCAAATGCTCAACCACTGAGCAACCCAGGGGTCCCTATATTAGTAGTTTTCAACCTTATCAGACTTCAGTATTCACCCCTTTTACTATCATGAGATGAAATTCAAAGACAACATACCCTTCCTGTGTACAACTTTAAAATAAATAAATAAAATAATAAAACATCTTATCAGTAATCTAAAAGGGAAATAAAAATGAATTCATAATACGCTAACATGTATTTTAATAAGTGAATTCTTAGGCATGCCTACCAAAGAACACATAAATGAGTCAGATGGTTGCCCCATGAATGAGACCTCTACAAATACAAGTGTACTGAATTGATGATTCAGTTACTATAAGCTGCAATACTGCCAATGATAGGATTTTCCAAAAACAGTGAACTAACACTTGGTAAAATTATAAACAAAGGAAAAACAAAAAATATATAATTATCTCTCAATTTACATAGTGCTTGCCTTCCTGCAAAATTCAGTATACAGTAATATAGTACAAATATAAACCTGTGTTTATATGTAGAATGTAGTTTCCTTCTAGGCTCAAATAATTATGAAACTGTTTTTCACCTACCTGAATATTTGGTGGGTCAAAAATCATATGAGACACAGGATCATTCATTATGCAGGAATGTACCATATATTGCAGTATATCTAGCATATCTAGGTCATGACCGCTAAAGGTCAATGATTCCCCTCAATCATTATAACCAAAAGTATTCCCCATAAAGTTCCAAAACACCCCATAAGAGGTACTAATACAACCACTGATCTAAACAAAAATCTGTCTGAATTTATCACTTACTCAACAAATTGCATAGTTAATATGTTTCCAGCATGGTGCTTGCTAAGTGATAGAAGCACAGATCTTACATTCTTTGAGGTACATGGCAAATGTATAATCATAAAGAGGCAACAAGCAAGTACACAATTGATGCTATACATAAAGGAGGTATTAAGAGCCACAGGAGCTCATAGAATGAGCACACCACTATTATGGGTAATCAATTAAAATACCATGAAAGACAGACTTTGAACACTGAAGAATGGGTAGGATATAAATAGATAGAGACCATGAAAGGTCTTCTAGAAAGAGGTCATGATTTGAGAAAAAAATATTTTATGCGTGTGTGGCAAGATTCAATTAGAATCTCAGACTTCTCAGGCAAGGACCCTTGTTGCTTCTGATTTCTTGCTGAAGGCCCTTGAAAGTTCTACAGCATTCTCTTTTCTGGGGTCCCTTTCAGACCCCAGTGATATATACTTCTTGAGTTCTGTTTACCTCCCTGCTGCTTCATGCTCCTCTGCTCAAAAAAGACTTTACAGAACAATCCTGTTTTCAGGTAACTTCAAGTACTCCAAGCATACAGACTTTGCATCCTAGAGATCACCTGACCCCTATAGGAAGGAGAAATGTAGGGCATTTTTCATTTTCCTTAAAACTCCCATTCATTGAAATCTTACATTCCTTATACTACCTGTTCCTTTAAGCATCCTATGTGTCTCTAATGGGAGATAACTCTCCTTTCTCTGAGCCTTTATAGTTCCCTGCTTGCTCTTCACATTCTGCATAGCACACTGGGTTATCTGTGTGAATGATTTAACCCCTCGTTTCCACAGGATATAGAGAGAACTCAAAAGAACAGAGCTCATGTATAATCATATCTCTCTGGGTTGACACATTTGTACCCTCATCTATGTGAATCCCAACAAATAATGCTAGGTCTCTACCTTAGACCACAGCAAACTAGCATGAAAGGCTCTGCATATCACAGCAAACCAGGTAAATTTTATATAATCCAATAAAAGAAGGAGATAAGAGAGTTTCTGAGCCCAGAGGAATTACAATAAGGGGCTGGTAGCATCGGTTGAAGAACCTAAACTCTCTCAACTCTACCCAGGAGTTAAGTTAACCTATCCCTTAGGAAACTGATGCTTAGGTATATTGTCCACTTTCCTACAGGCCAAAAGAACTGGCCTGCAACTGTCCAGTGTTTTTAAGGCAGCTCTTCATTTTTTTAAAGAATGGGAGAGCCAAAGAATGAAGCTATACCAGAAGTGGGGATTTAAGGGCTGACCTGAACATGCGGATCCAATAGAGTCAATAGGCAATCAGTTCATGTCACCTAATTCTGGTCCATTCTGTGAAAGAATATACTTTTAGGCCAGGATGTCCAAAGACAGGCAGTTGGCTTAACTCAGAAGCCCATGTTGTAGATCTCTTTATTACGAATTTTTAGGATGCCCTCAAATACATTTCTTAAGGACCATATAGGTGCTATTGTTAGTGAAATCATCAGCCTCCTCCAGCTAAAAGTTCTTCTTACTATTTCAAATTGACCATGGTACAAGATGTGAAGCTCCATAGGCTCCATAGGGTTGTTCTGGTCATCTTTCTGAATCTCAGTGTCTGGCCCTCCAGAAATCCTCACCAAAATTATTGCTGAGAACTGACAAAGCAAATTTCTCAGCTCAGCAAAAATCTGGGACTAAACATCCTATAAATCCTCCTGCAAAATGTATGCAGAAGACAGTGACCTTAAAATAATTTCTGTGGCTTATTGTTCTGGTTTTATGATTTAATTTTTTCAAATGATAGTATCTCTTTTCATTATAAAAGCAACTCATGTTCTTTATTTTAATAAATATGAGAGATACTGATAGAAAAAGAAGGATATATAAATCCTCTGAAATCCTGCATCTAATTAACATTTTTATGCTATTTCTATGTATCACTATTGTACACATAGATTTATGAGTACCAATACATATGCACTTTAAACATGGACTCATTCTTTATATACTGTAAAAGTGACTTTCTCAATAAAACATATTATGGGCATGTTTCCATGTAGTTATAAAAATAATTACCTTATTTGGGGACAGTTTTACAGAATTTCATTGTATGGATATGGCATAATTTATTTAACCAAACCCTATGGATTGGTGATTTCTTCACCTTTAGTTAGTATAAGCATTTCTACAAATGAAAGATTTTTACATCAAAGTCTCTACATACTTGTGCAGTTATTTCTTTAGGATTCATTTCTAGAAACAGATTTGCTGGTGAAAGGTTATGCACATTTTAAACATTATTACACACTGACAAACTGCCCTCTAGAAATTATACAGTTTATATTTTCACAAAAGAATTAAGGATGTCTATTTGCTTATACCCTTACTAATAGTGGATATTATCAATCCTTTAAATCTTTAGTAATACAGGAATTGAGGGGCACCTGGGTGTCACAGTTGGTTAAGCATCTGCCTTCAGCTCAGGTCATGATCTCAGGGCCCTGGGATCAAGCCCTGAGTTGGGCTCCCTGGTCAGCAGAGAGTCTGCTTCTCCCTCTGCCTCCCTCTTGCTTGTACTCACACTCTCTTTCTATCTCTAAAATAAATAAAAATCTTTTAAAAACTACAGTAAGAAAAAAAACAAAAAAAACCTACAGTAAGTGATAAGCCATTTCTCGTTTTAAATTAGATCTTTGATTATGAAGCTTTTCCTACATTTGTTTATTGGCTTTAGGTATTTAGATAAATTACCTGTATTTTTCCTATTTTCTCTCAAATTGTTCATCTTTTTTCTATTGATACATAAAAATTCTTTATACATTTAAAATGTTATCTTGTTGTATTCCATATTAACTATAGACATATTGTTCACATTTTTGCCTTGCATGTAGTAGCTACAGAATAAATTTTGTTAACTGAAATAATGGATGAATGTCATAGTTTGTCATACAAAAATTCTAGACTCAGGGTACCTGGGTGACTCAGATGGTTAAGCATCTGCCTTTGACTCAGGCCATGATCTCTAGGTTCTGGGATGGAGGCCCATGTCAGGCTCCCAGCTCAGCAGGGAATCTGCTTCTCTCTTTCTCTCTACCTCTCACTTTGCTTGTGCTCTCTCTCAAATGAATAAATAAAATATTTAAAAGCAAATTCCAGACTCTATGAATCAAATTTGTGTTTTTTCCCTTTGTAGTTTCTGGCCATGCTGCCAATCTTTCTACTGAAAGGTTAGAAGAAAATTTTCTTCTAATGATACATTAGATTTTCCTAAAAGCCCATTTTATCTTTAATCCAGCTTTCTTAAATTTATTGCTAATTCAAGGCAGTTGTTCCAAGAACATTGACTAACTAACCAAGATTTTCTCAATGATTAAAAGTACTGACTCGATCAGATATAAAATACTAACATAAACTTGACTCTGCTTATGAATTTTCTCTTTCATTTCTTACCATACATTAATCCCTCTACATGGACATCATAGTATATTTTGATATCTAGTAGAGAATATCCACCCTCCCCCAGCTTTTCCTCCCAAATTTCCTGGCCAAAATTAGTCTTTTTTTTTTTTTTGAGATGAAAGCAAGAATCAATTTGTCAATATTTTTTAAGCTTGCTATTTGTTTGGAACCAGTACTAAATTTATAGACTATAGAACTGACATCGTTATAGTAGTCTCCTACTGTATAGAACACATACATAAAAAATCAGTTCCAGCATTACTTTGCATGACTCTGAATGTATTCTTCATTTTAAGCTAATTACAATAAAATCTAATTACTATCATTAAATTATTATACCCATTTGACACCAAAGATTGAACATTAATTATAAAACAAATTAATTCTGCATTGACATTTGTTTCATGTTACTGGATGACAGCTTTGTTAAAATATGACACCTGGCTGAAGATAGGTCTCCTATTAATTAAAGTATTTGTTACCCCTGTAATGGATAGACTTCTTCCCCATCGGAATGGGGTCACGATGGGATCTACATTTTCAGATATAGATTATCATAATAACAGTGATGATAGTTGAGATTATAGAGTTCTTGCAGATTTACCGGAGGGAAAAATTAGAGTAAGATCTGATTAGCTTATTCAGTTTTTCTAGAAAAATTAGGCTTATGGTAAATTTTTGCCAATATCTAAAGGAAAAAAAATTTTGAGGTTTTTGGCAGTTCTCTAAGGTCCAAAGTTAGATATTCCTTTCAGTTCTTTTATGCCTCTCCTGAATAAAAAGCATCCAGATTTTGAGCAAAATGGGAGAATGTCTCTAAAATACAGATTTTTGCATATCTGTGTCCCTACTTGTCCCTTCTGAAAGCTGTGTAGAGCTTGAAAGCCATACCATGAAACCTGTCACTTGGTCGGGTACTTTCCCCTATATTTTACAGATAAAAACTAGGTAATAGGGAGATTATTGGATACTTCAGGAGAATCTTTAATGAAGAATGCCACAAGCCCCTCAATCTCCAAGATTTGTCTCTCTAGTAGTATTTTAATGAACAGATTTTTACATGATAGGTTTTTCTAAAGTAGAAATCATCTACTCTCAATCTGTATTTTAGAAACTTTCTCCCATTTTGTTCAATATCTGGATTTTTACTTTATAGGGTGATGTCAAATCATAGATGGACTTGAATCACAGTCAAAAATATGAATAGTCTCTCAAGCAAATAAGAATTGTACTCCATAGAGAGCTCCCTGACATAAGGGAAGAGGTAAATGAAATTAAAATATAAACGTTAGGAAATAATAAAAGTGTAGATTCATTTCATTCAGTCATTCATTCTTTTATTCATTATTGCAGGAGAATTCATTCAGCAGCTGTCAATCTCTACACAGAACATTCACACAGTAGGGGAAGAATTAGGGTAACAGTATATAGGCAAACCTAAACAGTATTAAATTAAGTAATATAAAGAACAAACAGGATGAAGAGACAGAGAGTGGTAAGAAGGTGCTGTTTTAGGCATGGATGGTCTCTCAGATAAGACGGCATTTGAACAAATTTAAAGAAATAAGGAGGTGAGCCACATGAATATCTTGAGGAAAGCTTGACAAGTAAAGGGAATAGTAAAAGCAAAGGCCCCAAGATAAGAGCATGCACAGCATCTGGTGTGGCCACCTCCAGTATGAAGTGAATAGAACAGTAGGAAATAAGGCTAGGGGAGGGAAGTGCTATGAGCCAGAGTATACAAAGCCTGTACAAGTCTTGGTAAGGGCTTGAATTTGTTCTAAACATGATGAGAATATCCTAGAGACTTCTGAACAAAAGAATGACATGATCTGAATATAATTCCTAAAAATCTCCTCTGATTGCTATGTGGAGATTAAGAAAGAGGGAAGCAAGAGCAAAAAAAAAAGGGGGGGGGGAGCCAATTAGAAGTACAACCATGGGGCCAGGGGCGGACAGCTTAGAATAACTGGTAGCCGTAGAAGTGAAAAGAAGTGGGATTTGCATCTTTGCTTCTAGAGAGGATGTTTACAAGACTTGGCTTGTGCATTTGGGTAAATGGCAAAACCTTTCACGCCATCCCTTATCTCTCTATGGCTCTTCAAATCCTCTGACTCCATCTTCCACTCGTTTTCAACTCCATTTCACCAAGCCCTCTGGAACTCATGGTCCATCATCAACAAAACCCTTTCAGAGACTGTTCCCTATGCCTTTTCTTTTGTTTTTAAACCACTTTGTTGAGGTAGGACTGACATACAGAAAGCTCTAAGTATTTTAATGTTTACAATGTCATGAGTTTGCCTATACAGGTAATGGCAATGGTTTCACAGGTGTACATGTATCTTCAAACCCTATGTCTTTTTGCTCTATTTTGCCCCAGAAAGGCACACTATTCCCCACATGTCCACATACATGATGACTATTTACTTTCCCACACCCTTCTTCACAATTCTGGGCCTGGAAGTAATGGATATCCTTTAGGCTCCTCATTGCCACTTCACTTATTCAAAAAATGAGAAATTCAGAAACTGCACCACAAGAGGACCAGTGAAAACCCACTTCTTTCTGTAAAATTCTTGTTAAGGATAGGTATCATCTTAACATCAGGAATGATAAGTTTGAAATTGATTAGAAGATCTTAGGAACATAACACCTGGCTTCAGTTTCTACTTCTTCTTGTGAATAATAATTCAAGAACCAGCACAGCTCTCAGAGCAAATACCGCACCCCTGAAACACAGGGATCTAGACTCCAAATCCCAGTCATTCACCCATGGGGAATGGCTGCCAGGGGAAGATGCAAATGGTGAGCTCCTAATCATGAGATTTTTCTCAGTAGAATATCTTGGCTGTGGCAAATCAGCTTTCTGTATGTACGTAAGTGTAGGGTTTGGTGCATATCTATGTATAAGGGATATTTCTCCAAGGGAATAAATCCCTTGGGAACTTTTTTTTTTTTCTTCTTTGGGACCTTTTCACTGTGCAATACTTCACAGCCAAGAAGATTCTACACTGGGGGACCAAGGATGTAGAAGGCTCCCCAGACACATGGCTTGCCCTCCAGAGAGCTCTGTAGCATGTACAAGGCCTGGTCCTGTCAGTCATGGGCAGGGTATAAGCTAAGGCTTCCTACCATTTTCTCAGCTCCTTGCTGTCTTGAATATCTCCCATCACTAATAATACACTTAGTGTGCTTGATTAATTAAAGGATAGTCCATGCTTCTGAAGTAGGCTCATAGTAATCATGACATAGCCCTGCCAAGACATTTAATTCACTATTATTTCAGCTATTCATGTGACTGTCTCACTAAACCATGAGTTCTTTGAGGACATCTATGGGCCAAGAACCAGGGCATCTCTCAGAGGTGGTATTGATGCATAAATATGAGGCACAATTAGTTGTGTGATGATGCTTAGAAGGTACAGTCCCAACAGGCTGCGTCTTCCCGTTCATTCTAAACTCAGCTCTCTGTCCTGAAGAACTGCCCTTTCTGGGGAGTTTCAATGAAGTTTTCTTACTTTTATCCTTTCTAAAAGATTACCACTCCCTTTCCTCTCAGACTTATGCCACACTTAATAGTAAAGCAATGGAAAAATTCACTATGAGATGTGACTAACCAAAAAATGTTTTTCACTCTTCTGTATCAGCTAGGGTTCTGAAGTCTGAAATCTGTAAGACAGACTGGCAGGATAGAATTCAGGCAGGATATCTACAGGAAAGTCTGTTTTTCTTTTTTAAGTTTTTATTTCAATTCCAGTTAGTTAGACATGAACAGAAATCTCACAGAGGAAGACATAGACATGGCCAACAAGCACATGAGAAAATGCTCTGCATCACTTGCCATCAGGGAAATACAAGTCAAAACCACAATGAGATCCCACCTCACACCAGTGAGAATGGGGAAAATTAACAAGGCAGGAAACCACAAATGTTGAAGAGGATGCAGAGAAAAGGGAACCCTCTTACACTGTTGGTGGGAATGTGAAATGGTGCAGCCACTCTGGAAAACTGTGTGGAGGTTCCTCAAAGAGTTAAAAATAGACCTGCCCTACAACCCAGCAATTGCACTGCTGGGGATTTACCCCAAAGATACAGATGCAATGAAATGCCGGGACACCTGCACCCCAATGTTTATAGCAGCAATGGCCACAATAGCCAAACTGTGGAAGGAGCCTCGGTGT
This sequence comes from Canis lupus dingo, assembly GCF_003254725.2. NCBI lineage: Eukaryota > Metazoa > Chordata > Mammalia > Carnivora > Canidae > Canis > Canis lupus. The sequence continues at coordinate 16,116,914 of NC_064259.1, read as the reverse complement.
CCATCGAAAGATGAATGGATAAAGAAGATGTGGTTTATGTATACAATGGAATATTACTCAGCCATTAGAAAGGACAAATACCCACCATTTGCTTCAACGTGGATGGAGCTGGAGGGTATTATGCTGAGTGAAATAAGTCAATCAGAGAAGGACAAACATTATATGTTCTCATTCATTTGGGGAATATAAATAATAGTGAAAGGGAATAGAGGGGAAGGGAGAAGAAATGGGTAGGAAATATCGGAAAGGGAGACAGAACATGGAAGACTCCTAACTCTGGGAAATGAACTAGGGGTGGTGGAAGGGGAGGAGGGCGGGGGGTGGGGGTGACTGGGTGGGGGGCACTGAGGGGGGCACTTGACAGGATGAGCACTGGTGTTATTCTGTATGTTGGCAAATTGAACACCAATAAAAAATAAATTTATTATTAAAAATAATTCCAGTTAGTCAACATACAGTGCAATGCTAGTTTCAGGTATGCAATTTAGTCTTTTTTTTTTTTTTTAAGAATTTACTCATTTATTCATGAGACACACGAGAGAGAGGCAGAGACACAGGAAAAGAAAGAAGCAGGCTCCATGCAAGGAGCCTGATGTGGGACTCGATCCCTAGACTCCAGGATCATGCCTTGAGCCAAAGGCAGACACGCTCAACCACTGAGCCACCCAGGGATCCCTGCAATTTAGTCTTAAGCCAGAATTTCTTCTTCAAGAAATTTTAGGTTTTGCATTCAACTAATTGCATTCAACTAATTGAATAAGGCCCCACACACATTATTGAGGGCAATGTCCTTTACTTAAAGTCAACAGACTGTAGCTGTTAGTCACATTTGCAAAATACCTTCAGAGTAACACCTAAACAAATGTTACACCAAACAACTGGGCACCACAGCCTAGCCAAGTTGACATATAAATTTAACCATCCAAACTTTCATTCTGGAAATGGCACAGAGGTTTTGCTCTCACTATAATCAAACAAAAAACTAGATAAAATGTATGAAACATTTGGTTTCAGATTTTAGGTCTGAGCAGAAATTGGCAAGCTGATTCTTAAATTTACATGAAAATACAAAGGACCTAGACTAGCCAAAACAATTTTTTGACCCTTTATTTTTTATTTTATTTTAGGTTTTGAGGGAGTTTATTTTTTTAAATATTTTTTATTGGAGTTCGATTTGCCAACATATAGTATAACACTTTTTAAGAAGAAGACTGGCACTACCTTTTATCAAGACTCATCATAAAGTTACAAGAATCAAGAAAGTGTGATAGTGACATAAGGATTTTCAGAACAGCATACAGAGTCCAGACATATATCCACACGTATATGCTCAATTGATTTTTGCCAAAGGTGTCAAGGTGATTCAATCTGAAAGGAGAATCTTTTCCGTCATGCTGGAAAAACTGCATATTCATTTGGAACAAATATGAACCTTGACTCTTGTCTCAACTGCATAAACAATAAAATTGTAATGGATCACAAACTTAAATATAAAGACTAGAACCTTAAAACTAACTGAATAGAGGGAAAAATATTCAAAATGTTGGGGTAGGCAACTATTCCTTAGATACAGGGAACTATTCTGTATAACACTACAATGGTGCATACATGTCATGATACATTTGTCCAAAATCAAAGAATGTACAATACCATGAGTGAACCCTAAATGTAAACCATGGACTTAGTAAGATTATGATGTATCCAGGTAGGTTCATCAATTGCAACAAATATATACCACTCTGGTGGGGGATATTAATAATGGGAGAACCTATACATGTGTGGGGGTATGAAGTGTATAGGAACTCTTGGTACCTTCCTCTCAATTTTCCAGTGAATCTAAAATTGCTCTAAAAAATAAAATCTATTTAAAAAAGACTCCCTACATAGCATGCCAAAGCTCATAAAAGGAAAAATAATAAATTGGTTTCATCAACTGTTTAATATTTGTTCTTTGAAACACACCATCAAAAATGGCAAATCATTACAATAAATGATATCCAGAATATAGTTTTAAAGATCCTAAAATTAGGGGTGCCTGGGTGGCTCAGTAAGTTAAGCATCTGCCTTCAGCTCAGGTCATGTCACAGGGTCCTGGGATTGAGTCTCACATTGGACTCCCAGCTTGGCAGGAAGCTTGCTTCTCCCACTCTCCCTGCTTGTGCTCTCTCACTCTTGCTCTCTTTCAAATATATAAATAAATAAAATCTTTTTAAAAATCCTACAATTCAAGAAGAATATAAACAACTCAAAGTTTTAAAATTGCCAAACAGTGGAAGAGACACTTAATAAAACAATATATATATCATCAGTGAATAATCACATGAAAAGACATTTGACATAACTGGTAAGGAAAATACAAATTATAACCATAATCAGATCTTGGAAACTAGCCCTTTATCTGATATGTCATTTGCAAATATCTTCTCCCATTCTGTAGGTTGTCTTTGAGTTTGTTGACTGTATCCTTTGCTGTGCAAAAGCTTCTTATCTTGATGAAGTCCCAATAGTTCATTTTTGCGTTTGTTTCTTTTGCCTTCGTGGATGTATCTTGCAAGAAGTTACTGTGGCCGAGTTCAAAAAGGGTGGTGCCTGTGTTCTTCTCTAGGATTTTGATGGAATCTTGTCTCACATTTAGATCTTTCATCCATTTTGAGTGGATAAAGAAGATTTGGTTTATGTATACAATGGAATATTACTCAGCTATTAGAAATGACACATACCCACCATTTGCTTCAACGTGGATGGAACTGGAGGGTATTGTGCTGAGTGAAGTAAGTCAGTCGGAGAAGGACAAACATTATATGTTCTCATTCATTTGGGGAATATAAATAATAGTGAAAGGGAATATAAGGGAAGGGAGAAGAAATGTGTGGGAAATATCAGAAAGGGAGACAGAACGTAAAGACTGCTAACTCTGGGAAACGAACTAGGGGTGGTGAAAGGGGAGGAGGGTGGGGGGTGGGAGTGATTGGGTGACAGGCACTGGGGGTTATTCTGTATGTTGGTAAATTGAACACCAATAAAAAAGATAAATAAATAAAAATAAAAATAAATAAATAAATAAAACCATAATCAGATACTACCACATTCACTAGAATGATAAAATTAAAAGATTAACAACACAAATGTTAGTGAGGATATGAAGCAACTAAAACTTTAATGCATTGCTGCTGGGAATTTAGATACTAAAAATCATCTTGGAAAACTGTTTGGTAGTTTCTTAAAAAGTGAAATAAACATCTACCATGTGACCCAGCAATTTCACTCCAAGTACTTTCTCAAGATAAATGAAAACATATCCACATAAAGAATTGTATAAGAGAGGCACCGACATGACTCAGTCAGTTAAGGGTCTGACTCTTGATATCCACTCAGGTCATGATCTCAGGATCATAAGATCAAGCCAGTGTTAGGCTCCATGCTGGATGTAGAGCCTGGTTAAGATTCTCTCTCTCTCTCTCACTCCCCACCCCTTGCCCCTCACCCTTCCTCGCACTCTCTCCCAAAAAAAAAAAAAAAGAAAAAGAATTGTATGAGAATATTCTTAGTAACATACAATAGTCAAAAATTGGAAATAATCCAAATGCCCATCAATAAGAGAAAGGGTGAACTGTGGCATATTTATGCCATGCATTCCTTCTCAGCAATTAAATGAAAAAATCCATTGTCATGTGCAGCAACATTGATGAATCTCACATACGCTATAATAACCAAAAGAACTAGACTCAAATAAATATGTATTTATTTCCTTTACATGAAGCTTAAAAGAGAACTGACTACTCTGTGGTGGCAGATATGAGAACAGTTTCCCACCCAACAGGTGGGAAAGAATTGTTTAAAAGGAGGCATGAGGAAACTTTCTGAGATGAAGGTAACATCCTAATTAATGTGTGTGTTACAGGCATGTATACATTCATCAGAACTCAACAAACTGCACCCTTAAAATTGGTATATTTTATTGCACATAATTCCTAAAAAGACAAATGTGCTTCTTTATGTCAACAATTAAAACATGTAATTTTTACATGTGTGAATATATGTCTGAATTCTGTATTCTATTCTATAAACTATATGTCTACCCATTTACCATTTATAATTTCTTAATTATATAATTTGTAATAAAAAGTGTAAGATTTAATTTAGAAAATAACCTATAAATAATATCAACAATGTATTTTATTGGACATGACAAGCTAATAAAATTTATACTAAAGAACAAAAGGCCAAAAATTGTCATGACAATTATAAATAAAAAGACCAAATAGGAAAATATGTTCTGACAGATATGAATACTGACTCTAAAGCTACATCAAATAAGACAATGTGACAGTGGCATAGAAATATATAAGCAAACAAAACCTGAGAAAAATATAAGGAACTCAAAAAGAAACTCACAAGTTTATGGAGTTATATATAGGCCAGAGATAGCATTAAACTCTATCAATAGATGCCAATGAGCTGTGTAAGAAACACTTTTAATATAATAAAACAAAACTAGAGCCCCACTTGACTATAAATATTATTATATCAAGTGGGGCTCTAATTTATACTAGATAGATAGATAAATAGATATCTCAGATAAACCAAAAGGTAACAGCAGAACTTCTGGATGAAAAAAAATAGATCCACACTCTTATGATCTTGATATGGGAAATAATTTAAGAATGCACTTACACAAACAGTGATGGATAAGACTGATTCATCTGATTATATCAGATATTTTTTTACTGCTTAACAAACTACCTTCAAAATTTAATGGTTTATTATGCTCATAAACCCATAATTTATGCAAGACTTTCTCTTTTCTAGATCTGGCGTCCCATGACCAAAAGTAAAGGACTCACTTTTAATGTGTGTGTATGTGCATGGTGAGAACACAATCAACCCTCTTAGCAAATTTCAAGTTTGCAATCCAGCATTTTTACCTATAGTCACCCTGCTGTACATCAGATGTTCAAAATTTGTTCACGCTGCAAAACTAAATTTCTGTACACTTTGATCAATACCTTCCTATTTGCCTACCCACCAGCTACTGGAAGCCACCATTCTACTCTCTGATTTTGTGAGTTTGACTTTGTTTATTTTTATTTTATTCTTTAGGAGAGAGAGAGAGAGAGCATACATGTATAGGAGTGGGGTGGAGAGAGGCAGAGGGAGAAAGAAAACTTTTAGCAATCTCCATACCCAGGGCAGAGCCCAACACAGGGCTTGATCTCATGACCCAGAGATCATGACCTGAGCCAAAATCAAGAGTCAGACACTTAACTGACTGAACCACCCAGGCATAATGACTGACTGACTTTTTTAGATTTCACATATAAGTGAGATCATGCAGTATTTGTCTTTCTGTGTCTGGCTTATTTCATTTAACATAATGTCTTCTAGGTCCACCCATGCTGTCACAAATGGAAAGATTTCCTTCCTTAAGACTGAATAATATTCAATTGTGTAAGCATGTGTGTGTATATATTTTCCATCATGTATGTATATTATATATATCATATATATCACATTTTCTTTATCCATTTATCCATCAATGGGCACTTAGGTTTTTCACTTAGTCATTATTCACTGACTATTGTGAATAATGCTACAATGAACAGGGGGATGCACACATCTCTTTGGCAGTAATAGATAAGTTAATCAGCCTGATTGTGGTAATCACTTCACAGTTCAAACATGATATTCTGTACCTTAAATATACACAATTTTTACTGTCAGTTATGCTTTAATAAAGCTGCAGGAAATATAATATACACACACACTTTCAAGATGGCTTATTTACAAGGCTGGTAAGTTGGTACTAGCTGTCAACTGAGAGGTCAATCATGGTGGTGGACTAGAGGCCTTGGTTCTTCACCTGTGAGCCTCTTTAAAGCCTGTTTGTATTTCTTCACAATAAGATGGCTGGAGTCCAAGAGAAAACATCCCAATATAACCTGGCAGAAATGAATGACATTTTTTGTGACTTGGCTTTTGAAGTCATATAACTCACTTCGGCTAAATCTCATATCAAGGCAGTCACAAAGTCTCTCCCAATTTTAAGTGCAAGTGCCATAGATTCTATTCCTCAGTTGAGGGAGTAGCAAAGTTCTAGAAGAGCATGTTAGACAGGACATATGCTGTGGCTGTATCTTTGGAAAATACAAGTGCTGAATCACTATACTGCTACACCTGAAACTAATATTACATTGTATGTGAACTAACTGGAATTTAAATTAAAACTTCAAAGAAATAAAACAACAAAGAATAAAATAAAAGCTTCACAGAATTTTTTAAAAAGCTAACATTAGGTGAAGATTTCAACACATGCTACTGTAAAGTATATTTCTACAATATATAAAGAGCCCACATAAATATTAAAATTCAAAACAACCCAATAAAAATAGTAAAAAATACAAATAGACTTCCTTCAGAAAATGAAACCCAAACACCAATAAAAATATGAAAATGTGTTCAACATTAGGCTCAGCTCAACATTACTATTACTATAGTAATGTGGGAAATATAAAGATGAGAAACCATTTCTAAGACATCAAATTGGCAAAACTTCTAAAGTGAGACAATGGTAAGTGTTGGCAACAAAATGAAGCAATTAGAAATCTCATTACTATTGGTCAGAGTTTCAGTTACTACCTACTTATATTGAGTGCTAGGCAACATCTGGTAAAACTGGTGATGTACATGACCTGTGAAACAATTTCCACTTCTAAGTTTATCTATTAGAGAAATACTACTTATATCCACTAGGAGACAAGTTCACAGAAGAATGTTTATTGTAATTATTGCTTATAGAGTCCTGAAGAATTAAAAACAATGCAAATGTGCATTAGTAAGACACTGATTATATACATTGTGTTGTATTTACACAATGTAATATCATAGCAGTTAAAATACATGAACTAGCTCTATAAAATATAAAAATACATGTAAAAACATAGTGAGGAGCCAAAAAGCAAGTTTCAGGCTGGCATGTCAATATTATGTCACTTGTATAATGGTTTTAAAACATTAAAAACAAACCTGTATATTTTTAAGGACATACACTTGTGCTGAAAACTCTGAAACCATGTATGGTCATATTAAACACAGAATTCAACAGTAATTTCTGTAGGAAACATAGGAAAAGAAAATACAGGGTGGGAAAAGTCTGTAGTACTCAATAGGCTTCAACTTCATGGAGAATGTTTCATTTGAAATCAGAAGCAAAGATGGCAATTTTTAATATTGCCCAATGTGTGTTCGTTATTCTCAAATATACATTTTTGCATGTTTAAAATGTATCTTAATGAAGTCTTGCATTTATACACTGGAGGTAGATAGAATGAATCTTATAGCTAATGTAATTCAACAATCCTTTTCAAACATGAGCCACAACTCATTTGGCAGTCGTAGACACCTGCATCCAGAAAGAAAACTAGACTTCCTCAGGCTACAGAATGGGTTGAACAATCTACACATTCCACACAATCCCTATCGGAATACCACCAGCATCTTTCACAGAGCTGGAATCCTAAAATTTGTATGGAACCAGGTGGAGGCATCACAATTACAGACTGCAACCTGTATTACAAAGCTGTAATCATCAAGACAGTGTGGTACTGGCACAAAAACAGACACATAAATCAATGGAACAGAATACAGAGCCCAGAAATGGACCCTCAAGTCTATGGCCAATTAATATCTGACAAGCATGAAAGAATATCCAATGGAAAAAAGACAGTCTCTTCAACAATGGTGCTGGGAAAATTGAACAGCCACATGCAGAAGAATTAAACTGGACCACTTTTTCACACCACACACAAATATAAATTCAAAACAGATGAAAGACCTAAATGAGAGGCAGGAACCCCTCAAAATCCTAGAGGAGAACACAGGCAGCAACCTCTTTAATCTCAGTTGCAGCAACTTCTTGCTAGACATGTCTCCAGAGGCAAGGGAAACAAAAGCAAAAATGAACCATTGGGACTTCATCAGGATAAAAAACTTTTGCACAGCAAAGGAAACAACAAAACTAACAGGCAACCAACAGAATGGGAGAAGATATTTGCAAATGTCTTATCAGATAAAGGACTAGTATCCAAAATCTATAAAGAATTTATCAAACTCCACATCCAAAAAACAAAAAATCTAATCAAGAAAGGAACAAAAGACACAAACATTTCTTCAAAGAAACATACAAATGGCTAACAGACACACGAAGAAATGTTCAATATCATTTGGCATCAGAGAAATGCAAATCAAAACCACAATGAGAAATAACCTCACACCAATCCGAATGGCTAAAATGAAGAACTCAGGAAACAACTGATGGTGAGTATGCAGAGAAAAGGGAACTTAAACTGTTGGTGGGAATACAAACTGGTGCAGCCACTCTGGAAAACAATATGGAGGTTCCTCAAAAAGTTAAAATAGAGCTACCCTATGGCCCAGCAATTGTACTACTAGGTATTTATTCAAAGGGTACAGTGATTCAAAGTGGCATATGCACCTGATGTTTATAGCAGTAATGTCCATAATAGCTAAATTATGGAAAAAGCTCAGATGTCCATCAACAGATAGAGGTGTGTGTGTGTGTGTGTGTGTGTGTGTGTGTGTGTGTAGAGTGGAATACACTCATCAAAAAGAATGAAGTCTTGCCATTTGCAACAACATGGATGGAACTAGAAGGAATTATGCTAAGCAAAATAAGTCAGTCATAGAAAGATAAATACCATATGATTTTACTCCTATAAGGGATTTAAGAAACAAAACAGGTGAACATAGGTGGAAGAGAAGGAAAAATAAGATAAAAAGAAGGAGGCAATATAAGAGACTCTTAACTAAAGTGAATAAACTTAGGGTTTTGGAGGGGTAATAGAGGGAGACAGAGGCAAACTATAAGAGACTCTTAACTAAAGCGAATAAACTAAAGGTTTTGGAGGTGGGTGGGGAGGGGGGATAATTGGGCGATGGGCATTAAGGAGGGCTTTGATATCATGAGCACTGGGTGTTACATATAACTGATGAATCAGTAATTCTACTCCTGAAACTAAGAGTACACTATATGTTAACTAAATTGAATGCAAATAAAAAAATTTTTTAAAAGCTACAGAATGGGTTACTAATACACATGGAATAAGGACCATCTTCTGATTCCCAGATAAGCCCTTTTCCTCTACACCTTACTCTTCTGAAGGATTTTAACACGTGATCTTGGCTGCATCTGCCTGACCCAGAAAGGACTGATAGGTATGAGCCTTCCAAAGCAAATCACACAGAATGGAAGAGGGCAATTAGATGAACCTTCATACTTTGGCAGGAGGGTAGATTATAAATCTAGGTATGACACTGCCTAAGACTCCACCATTAAAGAATCATTCTTTTGATTTCAGCATTACCTTCTCCAGTGAGTTCTATTAGAAGAGGAAAACCTAGAGGAGATGTGTGGCTTTCAATGCTCAGCGTGAGTTTAAAATGGTCCAGAATGGGTACATCTAGGAAAAAAGGGATGCAGGGTGTGAAACATTCACAAAACATCTGGAAGTGTGCTAGAGTCCATTCATTTTACCTAAGCTTAAACCATTGAAATACCTCAATCTAAGCCCAGAGAAAATGGTCAACCATCCTACAGTCCAGGAGACTGATCAGAACATGCACAGGATCCAGCTTATACCTCCAAACAAATATTTAAAATTTTCAAGTCATGTAAATAATTTAAGTAGCCTAATACTCATTAACTTTAATGTATTCTCCACAACTGCTTCTACAAAATGTTAACTGTTCTGTTTTCTTCTATTTTTTTAGCTTAATGAAGCTTTTAGTCTTATTGTGAGCAGCATCATTTATGATGGAAAATAGGCTGCTTGAGTAAAACAAAAGCTCTCTCAAAATATTAAAAGATAAAGACAAACAAATTGTTTATATAACCTTCTCTGTTTTCCACCTGACCAAAAGCAATCTAATATATTGGCTGGGATCCCGTGTTTCTGAAAGACAGTACCAACTTTTACAAACGTTTATTATAAAATGGCCACATATTTTACAAATGTGCTGTTTCACAAAATAGGAGGGTAGGAGATTCTGGCTGCAGTCCCCACTCTATATAAATCACTAAGTGGCCTTGGGCAAGTCACAGTAGCTTCTCTGAGCCCTTCCCTTATCTGTCAAATGGGCATCATGATACTGATGTAGCCTACACAGGGTTTTCAAAGTTTACATAAGGAAAGGAAGGGGTATTGAAATGTTATAATCCCTGATTGCAAGCATCTGGGAGATAGCAAAGGCTCTACATTAGTGTGTATACCTTCCATAAGCAACCATGTCTGTCAAAAAGGAAGATGAAAAGAAGAGGGAGGAAGAAAAAGTAAAAGGTTTTTCACACTTCTCTGTGGCCAAGGTAGCTTCTCTGACTCCAATCATTTCCTACTTTATTCTCCATTCTTCGGCTTCCTCTACCTCATCTTTTACATCTGCATCAAGACAGAGTACCAGTTACTATGCAGGCAAAGGCTTCCATTGTAAGTAGCCCAATTTCTCCCACCCACTTCCTGTATTTCTCATGCTACTTCATTTCCACCAAAGCTCAAGGATGTAACTACTGCATTGAACCACGTTCTCTTGTACTCAATGTGCATCACTAACTCAAGAAGAGATTCTTCACATTTAGGTGGAAAGGACTCAAATACAACTATTTTTATTTTACAAACATTATAAGAATGCTGCAGTAGGGGTGTGTGGATGGCTCAGTGGTTGAGCTTCTGACTCTTGGTGTCTGCTCAGGTCATGATCTCAGGGTCCTGTGATGGAGCCTCACATGGAGCTCCACACTCAGCATGGAGTCTGCTTCAGATACACTCTCCCCCTACATCAGACTCTCCCCCACTTATGCTCTCTAAATAAATAAATAAATAAAATCTTAAAAAAAAAAAAAAAAAGAATGCTGCAGCAAGTCTTAACTACCCCCCATTCAGCTACATTCAAAACTGGATTATTACCTTCCTGAGTTTTCTTAATCTGCATTTGAGACTGATTAACATTCTGTACCTTCTTCCCAACTGCCCTTTCACTTATGCCTGCAATAAACCTGAGACAGATAAAGAAAAACTGAGGTACCATTCATTTATGAGGTTTCTCCCTGGAGACAAGGAACATCATTAACCTTTGCACTACATTCTCCCACTCTCTATCAACAGATCCTCACCTTACTTGCACATGGACGGTGGCTCTAATCCCCTGTCTCCAGCAGCACTGTGCATTTTTCTACTTGAAAAGGTGATTTGAATTTCTGGTCGTTTTCTCACAAACACCCTGCAAATTCTCCCTATGACATTTGACCCTTAGATTGAGAAGTCATGCCCTGGGCATATTTTAATCAGTTAAGGTAAATTGACAGGTAATCTGATGCTTTACTTCTTACTAAATTTATAACATCACTTCTTTGAAATCAGTCTCTTCAGTTTAAATAAATCACTTGTTCTTGATCTTTTGAATTCTCTTTAATATAAAATGTACACTGATCTGCAAGAAATTTCAAGATTGAAGTATGGCAAAAATGAGACAGATGCTGCACTTTGTATGACATAATTATTTTTATCACACCACCTATATTTCACTAAGGAAATATAAGAAACAGGAGACAACTACTGCTAAACAAAGAGCCTTTCTCGTTTTCTACATGACTGAATCTTCTGATCTTTCCATTACAGCTTCCAAATAGAAGCAAAGTCTATATGTCTGATTTTACTAAGGTACTCAGTACCAAGGTACTTAGCTCAGGTTACTAAGGTACTAAGCTCAGGGCTATCCAAAGGAGGCTCAGCCCTTGTCTTTGACCAGTCACTGTGCAAGTCACTGTGTTCAATTGGTGATAAGGTGGTAAAGATGGTAGTTTCTAGGCTCTGGCATCTCCAGTGTGATGAGGGAATACAGGCACATGAACAATTACAATTCTGTGTAATAAATTCTATTAAAAAGGAAAGAAAGATACAGAATAAGGGTCCCTAACCTAGATCGTTCATGAGATCTGAAAACATTATTAGCTGTTTTGGAAGAAGAGAGAAGAAATAAAGGTAATAGAATGAGACAGGAGGCCTTATGGGTTGTATTAGGAAATTTTTACTGTTGCCTTGAAAGCAATACAAAGTTACTGCAGAATTTTAAAACAGAGGATGGCATAATCAAAATTTTTGAAGGATGTTCTGTCTGTAGTATGGGGATGGATTGATTGAAAGAAGAGAGAGTCTGGAGACCTAAAAAAATTAGTCAAGAGATGGTGGCAGCCTTCTCTGGGGACTGGTAGTAGAGAGGGTCAGAAAGGAATTGATTCTGAAAAATATTTAGCAGTAGAATCAATAGGATGTGATGATTTGCTGGATGTAGGAAGGGAAGGAAAAGGATTTAAAAATGATCCAAGCATAGAAGTAGGAAAGAATATGTTCTATTTGAAATGCATGTGATATCCTGATGAAGATCCTTCATAAGTTACTAAATATACAGAACTGAAGCCCTGGAGAAAGACAGGGTCTGGAGGTGTCATTCTGAACCTTGTCAATTATTGGTGGTAACTAAAATTACTGATATTGCCACTGGAAGGTGAGGGAGTATATAGACTGAGAAGAGAACAAACTCCCAAGGAGCACCCACTTTGAAGGGATCCCATAAGGAAAAAGTACTTGCAAATAAAACTGAAAAGGACTGGCTAGAGGGTAAGAGAAACAAGAGGTGTATAGCAAACAATATAGCAATATAAAACAGATATTTGAAAAGGAAGAAATATTGCTCAGGCATGAATGGACAGCCAGCTAGGTAGCTGAACAGAAACCTGAGAAGAATGTTCCCTGTCAGTGGTTGTGTATCATAGGTAATTGAGTTTTAGAATAGCAAAATTCCCAAATATCAAAATCAATGCATTTAATAAGTATTCCTGTGCACCTAATAATTCACCCATCAGCCCTGTAAAAGGAGATAAACTTAGGACCAGAGAGATCTGAATTAAAATCCCATGGCTGTCAGTGACAAGAAATGTGATTGTGGGACATTCAAGTGAACTCAGACTTTCTTCATCTGCAAAATGAAAATAATACCTCCACCTCACAGGATTATTCCAAGGATTACAGATATAAAGAGCTTAGCACTGTGTTTAGTACATAGTAATTCTTATTAGCAAATGCCTATTGAGTCTGAATGAATTATTTTATTGGAGTGCCTACCCTCTAGGGCCTTACAATTCTTATACAGGAGAGAGGTCACTAAACTACCTAATTGTAGACTTGGCTTCTCTCCAATCTCATATCTGATTCCATTTAAATACAGTCATCATCCATTAAAAAAAATAAGGACAGGAGGCTAAGAATAAGGAAACAAGTCCTTCTAAAATATGTTCTAGTATTAGATCACCAACTCTTGTGGTTCTAAGTATATAAGCCCAAAGGCAATTGATAGTGATGCTCACTGTGTGAAGAACATGCTGCCAGATTCTGGAAAGGGGAGAATGGCAAAGGAAGATTAAAACAAACAAACAAATAGCACTAGCAACTTTGCATCTACTTCTCTCTACCACAAAGGATAAAAGATCACATTGGGATGCATTAGAGAGGCAGATACATGGTCTCATCAAAAAAATCCCATACCCAGCATAGTGATACACAATAGCAAAGGATCTCACCAGTCCCACATTCTCCTGGAGAAACAAAGGGTTGGTTCCCCACATAAGGGATCTAAATCAGAGACAAGTCTCCAAAACATCTGGCTTAGAAAACTTAAAGGGCTTATATCCAAGAAACCCAAATTGCTACATGAAATTAAGATTCCCCTTTTATAGGGCTTAAATGCTGTCTCATTCACCCCAAGACCCAGTAGAAAAATAGCAGTTTGAAAAGTGCCTACACTATAAGCGGAGATTCATTTACTAATCTAAAATCATCTGCTAGAGAGATAGGGGACAGGTGAACCTCTCCTCAGAGAGGTGGGCTACTGCAGATGCCATTTCTCCACTCCCCACTTATCCTGCTAGCACAGGTAGGCATGTTCAGACTAAGACACATGGGGGCACGTGGTGGCAACACTATCTCACCACCTTTCTGAAGCAGGCGAGCATGCCTCACCCCCTACATTCTCCAGCTGCCTAGCTACAGCCACAGGGCATGCATAAACCATATAGGAGACACCTCCTATATGTGGCCATGGGGGCTGGTGTTGCTGAGCTACACAGGAATATAACAATCAATGACAGTCATTAGCAGGCCAACTCCTCAGGGCACTGCACATACAGCTGACTCAAACACAACCCCCTTCTTTCTATGAAAAAGACTTATCTACTTAACCTGGAACTTCAGCCTGAGGAACAGGCTTCAGGTTTCCCACACATCTAAAGGCTAAGGAGGTACTCTCAGGAAATGTACAAGCAGGGAGATACCCTCCTTTCATATCTCCCTTGGCCTCATCACAGTTTGATTGGACCTCCCAGAAAGGAGCTTATATGGTTGTCTGGAGCCCCAATTTTTGCAACTGTTGCCTAGGAGACACCTCCAAATCAACTGTTGTAGAAATTAGCAGAGATTTTTATTACGAAACTAAGTACTAAATGAGATTCTTCCTTTTGGAACACTGACAGGTCTTGGCACACCCTCAACAACAGGGACATCTCAAGAATAAACCAGGCAATTTAGATAATCACAAACCTTAGAGAGACAACCAAGAGCTATGGCAAATTTGAATGAGAAATTCATCACAAGGCCATTCCACTACTTCAAGACTAAAAGAGGTAGCTATTTCACCCAAAACACAGAAACAAATACATAGAGTCAAGCAAAATGCGAGACAGAGAAATAAGTTCCAAATTAACGAAACAAAACCTAAAAAAAAGACCTGAATGGTATAGAAATAAGTAATCTGACTGATAAATAATTCAAACTAATGGTCACAAAGGTGTTCACAAAACTCAAAAGAATAAACACAATGAGACTTCCAATAAAAGGATAGAAAAATATAAGAAAAGTACCAAACATAAGGCACAGAGTTGACAAATATATTAACTGAGCTGAAAAATATATAATTAAGGTGTTCAAGAACATACTGGATGAAGCAGAACAAATGAGTGAACTGGAAGACAAAGCAATAAAACTCACCCAGAGAGAGCAGCAAAAAAAAAAAAAAAAATTAAAAGATGAGCACTGAGAAATATATAGAACTGTTGAATCATATCATACACCTTAAACTAATATAACACTGTATTAAATATACTTGAATTAAATTTTTTTAAAGTAACAATAACTTAAGGGGCCTTTGGGACAACATTAAGTGGAATAACATTCACATTATAGAGATCCCAGAAGAAGAGAAGAGAATAAGGCAGAAAACTTCCTTGAAAATGTAATGGCTGAAAATTCCTATTAGGGAAGGAAACAGATATCCAGGTCCAGGAATCCCACACAGTTCCAAAGAAGATGAACCCAAACAGATCCACACCAAGACACATTATGATTAAAATGGCAAGAGAGAGAATCTTAAAAGCAGCGAGAGAAAAAACAAATTGTGCATACAAAAGAAACCCCAATGAGGCCGAATTTGTAGATTTTCAGGATGATTTGAAGGTTATCTAGGTAATTTGGTGCAGCCACTCTGGAAACCTGTGTGGAGGTTCCTCAAAGAGTTAAAAATAGACCTGCCCTATGACCCAGCAATTGCACTGCTGGGGATTTACCCCAAAGATGCAGATGCAATGAAATGCTGGGACACCTGCACGCCGATGTTTCTAGCAGCAATGTACACAATAGCCAAACTGTGGAAAGAGCCTCGGTGTCCATCGAAAGATGAATGGATAAAGAAGATGTGGTTTATATATACAATGGAATATTACTCAGCCATTAGAAATGACAAATACCCACCATTTGCTTCAACGTGGTTGGAACTGGAGGGTATTATGTTGAGTGAAATAAGTCAATCGGAGAAGGACAAACATTATATGTTCTCATTCATTTGGGGAATATAAATAATAGTGAAAGGGAATAGAAGGGAAGGGAGAAGAAATGGGTAGGAAATATCAGAAAGGGAGACAGAACATGAAGACTCCTAACTCTGGGAAATGAACTAGGGGTGGTGGAAGGGGAGGAGGGTGGGGGGTGGGGGTGAATGGGTGACGGGCACTGAGGGGGCACTTGACGGGATGAGCACTGGTGTTATTCTGTATGTTGGCAAATTGAACACCAATAAAAAGTAAATTTATTATTTAAAAAAAAGAAACCCCAATAAGGCTGTTAGCAGATTTTTTAGCAGAAATCATACAGCTCAGAAGACAGTGGCATGACATATTCAAAGCGCTGAAAGGGAAAAACTACTAACCAGAAGTATTCTACCCAACAAGATTATCATTCAGAATTAAAAGAGAAGGGGCACCTGGTGGCTCAGTCTGATCCCAGTCTTAAGTGGCTATCTTTGGCTCAGGTCATGATCACAGAGTCCTGGGATCAAGCCCCACATCAGGCTCCCTGCTCAGTAGAGTGCCTGCTACTCCCTCTCCCTCTGTCCCTCCCCCTGTTCATGCTTGTTCTCATGCTCACTCTCTCTCAAATAAATAAAACATTTAAAAATAATAATAAATTTTTTAAAAGAACTAAAAGAGAAATAGAGTTTTCCAGACAAGCAAAAGCTAAAGGAGCTCATCACTAGTAAACTTGCCTTATAAGAAATGCAAAAAGGACTTCTTTAAGCTGAAAAGAAATGGCACTAATTAATAACAAGGAAACCCAGGAAAGTAAAAATTTCACTGTAAAACCTAAGTAAAGGTAGTGGATTAATAATTTATAAAGCTACTACAAAGGTTAGAAGGCAAAAGCAGTAAATTTAACTAAAATTATAATAACTTGTTAAAGTATTCCAAATTAAAAAGATGTAAAATGTGATATCAAAAACATAAGACATGGCGGGGAGTAAAAATGTAGTTTTGGAATGTACTGAAATTTAAATTGCTTTCAACTTAACATAGACTGTTATATACATAGGATGATATATGTGAACCTTATGGTAACCGTAAAGCAAAAACTTAGACTAAATGTACAAAAGAAAATGAGAATGAATTCTAAAAATACTCAAACCACAAGGGAGGAGAGAAAAAGGAAGGGGGGAAAAATAAACTACAAAAACAGCCAGAAAATAATTAACAAAATGGCAATATGTACATACCTATCAATGATTATTTTAAATGTAGTAGGACTAAATTCTCCAATCAAAACACACAGAATGGTAGAATGATTAAAAAAAAAAAAAGACACGTCTATATACTGCCTACAAAAGACTCATTTCAGAAGTAAGGACGTGCACAAACCGAAAGTGAAGGAATAGAAAAGATATTTCCTACAAGTGGAAACAAAAAGAAAACTGGTATGCCTACACTCATATCCGACAAAACAGACTTTAAACCAAGACTGTAATAAAAGACAAAGGAGGCACTATGTAATGATAAAGGGGTCAGTCCATTAAGAAGATAACATTTATAAATATATGAGTATATATTTATATATATAATAATATATATAATTATAATTTACATATTATAAATATATACTCATATATTTATACACCCAACATAGGAGCACTAAAATATATAAAGCAAAAGATATAAACAAACCTGAAAAGAGAACTTGACAGCAATACAGTAATAGGAGGGGGCTTTAACACCCCATTTATATCAAAGGATAGATTATAAAGACAGAAAATCAGTAAGAAATATCAGCCTTAAATGACACATTAGACCAGATAGACTTAATAGATATATACAGAATATTTCATCCAAAATCAGAAAAATACAGTCTTCTCAAGTGTTCATGAAACACTCTTCAGGAGAGATCACAAGATAAGCCACAAAAGAAGTGTCAATAAACTCAAGAATAATGAAACCATATCAAGCCATCTTTTCTAACCACAATAGTTTAAAACTAGAAATCAATTACAAGAATAAAACTAGGAAAACTACAAATACTTGGATATTAAACATGTTACTGAGTAGCTACTAGCTCATATAAGAAATCAAAGGAGAAATAAAAAAATATCTAGAAACAAATGAAAACAAATTTGACATACCAAAATCTATGAGATTTTGCATCTATGGGATGCAGCAAAAGTGACTTTATGATGGAAGATTCATAGCAATACACAGGTCTACTTCAAGAAACAAAAGAAATCTCAATTTAATTTTACACCTAGAGGAACTAGAAAAAGAAGAAAACCCAAAGTTAGTAAAAGGAATGGAATAATAAAAATAAAAGCAAAAATAAATGACATGGAGACTAAAAAGACAACAGAAAAGAGCAAGGAAACTAAAAGCTGGTACTTTGAAAAGATAAACAAAATTGACATTTAGCTAGACTCATCAAGAATAAAAGAGAGTGGTCAAGTGAAAAAAAAAGAGAGAAATGAAAGAGGAAAAGTTACAATAGGTACCACAAAAATACAAAGAATTGTAAGATACTACAATGAACACACCAACCAACTGCACAAAAATCACTAGAAATTTACATCCTTCTAAGACTTAATCATGAAAACACAAAAAATCTGAATGGACAGATTACTAATAAGGAGACTGAATAATTAATCAAAATCTCCCAACAAAACTCCAGGACCAGAGAGTTTCACTGGTGAATTCTACCAAACAATCAAACAAGATTTAATACCTACCATTCTCAAACTCTTCCAAAAAATTGAAGAGGAGGGAATGCTTCCAAGTTCATTTACCATATACCAGCTAAGTACACCACAGACACACACAAAAATTACAGGCCAATATTTTTGATGAACACAGACACAAACATCCTCAACAAAATATTAGCAAACTGAATTCAACAATACATTGAAAGGATCATACACTATGATCAAGTGGGATTTATTCCAGTGATCCCAGAATGGTTCAACATCAGCAAAATCAATAATATAACACACCGATGAAATAAAAGATAAAATCATAGTCATCTCAATATGTAAAAAAAAAAAGGCATCTAACAAAATTCAACATGCATTTATGATAAACACTCTCAACAAAATAGGTAGAAAGGGGATGTACCTCAACATAATAAAAGTCCTGTAGGACAAACCCAAAGCAAATATACTCATTGATAAAAAACTACAAACTTTTCCTCTAAGATAAGGAACAAGACAAGGATGCCCACTCTCACCACTTATATTTAGCATAGTATTGGAAGTCCTAGCCACAGCAATTAGGCAAGAAAAAGAAGTAATAGGCCTACAAATAAGAAAGGAGTAGGTGAAACTGTTGCTATTTGCAGATGACATATACTGTGTATAGAGAATCCAAAAGACTCCACCAGAAAAAAAAAAAAAAACTGTTAGAAAAAATGAATTTGGTAAAGGTGCAAGATACAAAATATACAAAAATCAGTTGTATTTCTATACTTTAATAACAAACTATCAAAAAGAGAAATCAAGAAAATAATTCCATTTATAATTGCATCAAAAAGAATAAAATACCTGGGAATAAATTTAACCAATAAAGTGAAAGACCTGTACACTGAAAATTAAGATACTGATGATAGAAAATGAAGCTGATACAAATAAACATAAGGATATTCCTAGCTTTTTAAAAATATTTTATTTATTTGAGAGAGAGAGCACGAGAGCATGAGTTGGGGGGCAGAGGCAAAAGGAGCAGCATGACTCCCCGCTGAGCAGGGAGCCCAATGCCAGGCTCAATCTCAGGACCCTGAGACCATGACCTAAGCCAAAAGCAGATGCTTAATCGACAAAGACACCCAGACACTCCAGGATATTCCAAGCTTATGGAACAACAAATATTGTTCAAATGTCTCTATTACTCAAAGCAATCTACAGATTTAATGCAATCCCTATCAAAACCTCAATGGCATTTTTCCCAGAACTAAAACAAGTAATTCTAAAATTTGCATGAAACCACAAAAGACTTTATGTAGCCAAAACAATCTTCAGAAAGAGCAAACCTAAAGGTATCATGCTGCCTAATTTCAAACTATACTACAAAGCTATAATCATTAACACAGTACAGTACTAGCATAAAAAATAAAAATAGATCAATGTAACAGAACAGAACACCCATAAATAAACCCATGCATATATGGCTGAATAACTTATGTCAAAGGAGACAAGAATATACAATGAGGAATGGATAATCGATTCAACAAATGGTGTTGGGAAAATTGGATAGCTACATGCAAAAGAATGAAACTGGACCACTACCCTACACCAATACAAAAACTAACCCAAAATAGATTAAAAATTTGGGCCTAAGACCTAAAACCAAAAGTTCCTAAAAGAAAAAAAGCATAGATGGTAAGTTCCAGGATTGGTCTTAGTAATATTTTTGGATCTGACTCCAAAGGCAAGAGAAACAAAAGCAAAAATAAACAAATGCACTATATCAAACTAAAAAGCTTATGAATATTTAAGGAAATCATCAACACAATGAAAAGGCAACCTACTGAATGGGAGAAGTTGTTTGCAAATCATATATACAATAAAAAGTTATCATCCAAAATATATAAAGAACTCATACAAATCAATAACAAAAAAACTAATTAAAAAATGGGAGGAAGATCTGAATAGATAGTTTTTCAGAAAAGACATAATGATGGCAAACAGGCACACAACATCACTATTCATCAGGGAGTGCAAATCAAAACTACAATGAGATATCACCTTACACATGTCAGAAGGACTTACCGAAAAGATAAGAAATAACAAGTGTTGGCAAGGATGTAGAGAAAAGGAAACTCTCATGCACTATGGATAGGAATGCAAAGCAGCCACTACAGAAAACACTATGGAAGTTCCTCAAAAAATTAAAAATAGAACTACCATATGATCTAGCAATTCCTTTACTATTTATCCAAATAAAATGAAAACACTAATTTGAAAAGATACATGCACCCCTATTTCATTGAAGCATTATTTACAATAACCAAGATATGAAAACAACCTAAGTGTCCATCCACAGATGAACGGATAAAGATGTGGTGTGTGTGTGCGTGTGTGTGTGTGGCAAAAGAAAGAATGAAATCTTGCCATCCGCAACAACATGAATGGACCTTGAAGGTATTATGTTAAGTGAAATAAGTCAGAGAAAAACATATACTGCCTGATTTCACTTATACGTGGAATCTAAAACAAAACAAAATACAGCTTTGTGGATATACAGAGAACATATTGGTGGTTACCAGAGGAGAGGTTTGGGGTGAAATGAGTGAAGAGAATCAAGAAGTATAAAATACTCATTATAAAACAAATAAATCATGGGGATATAATGTACAGCATGGGGCATACAGTCAATAATATTGTATTAATCTTGTATGGTGATGGTAACTAGACTTTATTTTGGTGATTTGTTCACAATGTATACAAATATCAAATCACTATGTTGTACACCTGAAACTAATATATTGCATGTCAATTTTAGTCCCCCCAAAAAGAAAAATGGGTAATGCATAAGATAGTTCATAGAAAAAATGGGTAATTGATACTTAAAAAGACATTTAACTGAAGCTATAATTAAAATAATAATTTTTTTAATAAATTATTTTGGCAAAGATCAGAATTTCATAGGAAATGAGTTTTGCAAGTTTGAGGGAAACAGATGCTCTCACACACTGGTAACAGGAGAGAAAATTGGCGCAGCCTCTTTAGAGGGCAAGTTGGCAATACATGCCCTGATGTAAAATGCCCATACTCTTTGATGCAGCATTTCTGGATATTTTCTGTTACTGTATTGCTGGATATAAGCTAAGGCATATGGTATTCACTGCAACATTAATATAAAAATTTATCATCAATAAATATTTTTAAATAAATTATGGTTATAGCTATATAAAAGAATGCTATAGAACTATTAAAAATTAAGAGGTTTTATTCCTTTATGGCTGAGTAATATTCCATTGTGTATATATGTGTGTGTACATATAATTATATATATACATATATACACACACACACACCATATCTTCTTTATCCTGGATTCATACGAATATAAAGTGATTCCAAAAATACTGTGTTTCATGCATAAGATTCAGAAGAATGTATGGTATGCTCTCAGTTGTGTGATTCTTTTTTAAAAGTAATTTACACAGTTTATCTGTGAATGGAATAGTTCTGCAAGGATATACAAGGAACAATAATGGTACTTATGACTTGAGATACCAATTTCTTAAAAAAGAGATCTTCTCTCCCTACTCTCCCACTGTCTCCTCTTATTTTTTCACAGCTAGGTCCAAAGACTGTCCCTCAAACTTCATGTTCAAGAGTTCCTTAGTTCCCAGAAAAATTATGATATGATATTTAATAAATATATACATATAAACATGCATACATAAATGATAATTAAGTAGTTGGAGCCATTTCCCCAGCTTCCATTCCAAAATATGATGAGACAAAGTACAAAAATCTTTTCCATTACTTACAATTAATAATAATGTACATATATATGGTCACTTACCATTTATATCATACTTTCCTATATTACTTTAAAATTAATTTTCACAACATGCTATGAAATGAGCATTTTGGTCCACATTTCCATATTGATAAACTAGGATAGAGAAAGGTGAAGTAATTTGCTCAGCTAATGCAGCTAATAAATGTGTTTTGAGAATCAACAAGATAGGACTCACTTCCAATCTCATATTCCTTCCTTGACACTTTCTTTGTATATCTTCCCATTCTACTTTTTTACTATTATATGTAGTAATTTTTCAATTTTGAAAAAGAAACTAATAAGGCAGTTTTTAAAAACATAAGTAAATATTGAGAACAGGAGAAATCAATCTAGGCATTAGTCAACACTAGATCTAGGGAAAAAATCTTTTAATTAAGAATGAATAGATAAAATACAACATTGTACACAAAAAGATGCTGTAATTTAAAAGAAAAATGTTAATAATATTCAAGAAGCAAGGAAATAGTGTACTTTGTAAAAGTGTTACTGGGGAGAAAAAGTAAGTAAGTAAGTATAAGGAAGCCACAGACACTTAAGAAGAGTGGTAGTCTCAGATCAGGTGATCTTAGCGGATAGACAGCAGCCTGGGCAGAGAGAGATGGTTGCCAGGGCTCAACTACTTTATGTGCCATTTCAAGTCATGCAGAAAGCAGCATGATAGATTTTTGATTGCTTGTGACAGCCTTCAGGAGCCCTATAGATACAATGAGGAGATAGGGCTGAGATCTAACAGTTTACAGATTTCTACCTGTGTTCTAAGCACTCAGCTGTGCGGTGTGAACATCTTCAGAAAGTACTACTCTACAGCATCCCTAGTAAGTCTGTGAGTGTCTCTGAGTTCTCTGGGTCCTACCTAACTGTGGAGTTTGCTAATTCAACAGAAAACATTTCACAACTAACAAATAAGAATATTTTCCCATGCCCTTTTCACTTGTAGTTACTGAACCATATAGCTGCTAGAGGTAAAGAAAGAACTTTATAAATTAGAATGAGTCCTTTAAATATTTGGGATGTTTAGGCGGGGGTTCCTCTCCCAAATCATTATGGTTTCTCATGTAAACCTGTTAGTTTTTCATTATAGAGTAATATAATTTTATTATTTTAGTTAACACAAAATAGAAGCCAGCACAGTTTTGTTTCAATTGTGATACACACACACACACACACACACACACACACACGACATGCTCAATTTCACTCGCATATCTTGTTTCATCTAAAGTTATAAAGATGATTAACTTTTTAAAATTAGTAACTTCTAATGTGTGTATAGAAACAATATTTCCTACTTTGGGGCAGATTCATTCTAAATTAACGAGTGTGAAGTCACCTTCTTTTCTTTCTATAAATAAACCCCCAAAATGTGAAAACTATTAGACATATGTTCTAATTTTCTCTTCCTGCCTAACCTGCAGTTTCTTAAACCAATCTCTTTAAGCTGTTCAGCCTTCTGCTTTAAACCAATACTACAGAGCAAACCATGTAAAAAGCAATAGAGAATTAACTTGAGATTATCAGGCTAATGATACAGCTATCACAGTGTGGAATGCTTTGTGAGAAGAATATCACTGCTGGAGAATAAATGCGAACACATTTTCTAAGATTTCACCAGATATCTACATCTAAATGCATGGGCCTGGTTTTTGTTTGGTGTTTGCCTGAGCAGCTTAAGGCTTTTGTCCCATAGAGGGGCAATCCTGCCTAATTACTATACTCCATTTGCCCTACACCTAAGAATACATAGTTTCCTTCCTTATTAGCTTCTCCCAGCAAAACAGAACCATGACACAGAATCTGAACTCAACCCAATTAGGAAACTTTTAAGTTGGAATAAAAGGAAGAAGCTCCATGCATACCTCATAAAACCTGCATTCCAGAAATAGATCTGAAACATCCAGGTGGGCCAGAGCCAGCAAGTTCACTCTCCTGTCACCAAGTCACCACTAATAGGAGAAAGGATGTCTCTGCATCACCTAGGAATATTTCCTTATCTGCCAAGAGAAAATCACAGTTCCCTCAAGGAAGCCAACCCTTCCAATCTCAGAGGTTTAATGGGTACTACTAATCTTCTCCCTGGCATAACACATATAAGGAAGCAAGTGAGCAACTCACTAACCTAGTTCTATTTAATGAACTATTGGTCTTTGTGTTTCCTCCCTAGTTCTCCTATATTCTACTCTCAATACTGAAGCCACAGTAAACCTTTAAAACTATGTCAGATCTTATCCATCTTCTCTCAAAGCCCTGCCTTGCCTTCCCATTTCACGCCACGCAACAATGGCTTATAAGGCCTTTATGATCTGCCCACCCCCCATGATCTCTGACATCTCCTCCTCTCCCCTCACTAACTGCTCCAAGAACACTGGCCTCCTTGCTGTTCTTCAAATAGAAGAGGCCACTTAGAAGCCCATGCAAAGCCTTTATACTTACTGGTCCCTTCTATACGGAAGGCTGTTATTCCTCTACACATTCATCATGAGTAAATCATAGACTTCTTTCAGGCGTTTTCTCAAAAATGATCTTCTCAATGAGACAGACAGACACACACACACACACTCCCCCTTTAATGCCTTATTCCCAATATCATTTATCTTCCAACATAGTAAACATTTTCTTAACTTATTGTCTGCTTTCCATTATTATAATATAAGCTCCAGAGCGGAGATCCTTGTCTGCCTATATACTGTTATATCCTCAGTCTCTAACTCATAATAGCACTCAGTAAATATTCATTCAAGAATTAACACTCAAAAAGTTAGTATGCACAATAGTCTTACCACTGTATAGACTATGTGATTTTAGCACCAAAACAACCATGGGTAATCTTTGGAAGCAACAAATGACAGAATGTATGATTAGGGGCCTCCTCTGAAAATCAAGATCCCTTATCTGTTACCTTCATAAGAATTCAAATCATTATTTTTTTTTCTCATTCATTCTACTTGCATACCCTACCCAGGCTGCAGACACTATCACTAGTTTTTATGGTTGCATTTTTTGTTTTGCTATAGAAAAGACAATTTGAAAATGGTTATTCTATATCTTGACTTCAGATTATCTCCACCTTCCTCCATTAAATCTTAAACACAAATTGCCTAGCCTAGGTCGATTTATGTTCCAAATGTCAAAGAAATAATGTAGCCATGATTTCCATATTATGTTTGTAAGAAAGCTATTGGTTAGACATTTTGTTTCCCAGTTTTTCCTTTGAATTTCTTCATCATTGAAGCAGAATTTTTAAAAAATTAACCATAATGTAAGGCTGCCTCCTCTTCCCCTCAAAAACTGCCACAAAGACAATACTGACTTCTTCCACACTCTCCCTACAATTGTTTTCTTGAGAAAATCTCATCTTAGACACAACAGAAAGCAATGCCCAGTTCAACCCCTAACAGTAATATAGGCAAGAACTATGAATAATATATGCTACTATTTATTTATAATAACCTTAGAAGTTGGGGCATTTTACAGAAGGAATGATGAGCTTCCAGAGAGGTGAAGTTGCTCACGGTTGCATAACCAGCAAGATCCAAATCTAGATGCGCAGACATGGCTACATCCTTCCCACCTCACTGTACTGCTCTGCACCAGTGCCAAGTCCAATCCTGACAAAACCTCCTTAACTGAAACCTATGGCCTCCTGCTCCCTCGTGTTATTAAGGAAATGAGTCATTAGTACTTAGCAACATTCACCAATCTTTGGTGAAGAGATTGAATAACACTTTTTGCATTTAATCATTTACTAACCAGCTAAATCACTATTGTACTCTAATGTAAAAACAGCTCTGAAGTTGTTAGTATAAATGAGAAACCATCATATCCATATCAGTAACTCCCACTCCTAAATAATTAATAACCTATTTATATTATAGCTTATAGGATGATGTTTACCAGAACTTAGTTTAATTTTATCATATAACTTGGAAGGCATAAGTACTTATGGGAGTTAAATCAGGTATTCTAAAACAGAAAAGTAAACCGTATTTTACAGTATTAGATCCAATGAGTAGCATATCTACTCCAACCTCCTTCTATTCTAGTCTTTTAAATTTAGCACTACATGAGACGAATCATTAAGATTCAAAAGTAACAAACAACTGGGTTTGTTCTAAATTTAAATGAAACAACATTAGAGCCTAGGAAAATTATAAAAATTTCTTTTAAGTTAACACTAAAAAGTTACATCAGATGGCACTTTCATTCATCTATTCTTCATTTACTTACTAAAGTGCACCAAGAAAATCTCAGAACAAGAAAGGAAGTTGCAAGAGCATTGGAAATTGGTAATCTTGGTAAATAATTGTCAGTTAAAAAAATGTTTAATTCCAGAAAGTATAAGTGGAGCCCTAGGTCAAAACTAAAGGGCCAAAGTAATGGTAGATTGATATCCAAGCCTTGTTTAGATCAACCTCAGTGTGGAGGATAAGGGGATGGAAGAAGGTGGGAATAGGAAGAAAAGGGGGGGGGCAAGAAATAATAGAAACTTCCCAAATAAAGAAAAATATAAACCTACAGATCCAATAATTCCAACTAATTCCAAGCACAAAAGAAAAAAAGGAAGAAAACTACACCACAGCACATTATCATCAAATTGACCTCTATTAGTGATAAGAAGGAAATCTTAAATACAGCTAGGAATGTAAGGGGAAAATATATTAAGTATAAAGGAACAAACATCATGGTGATAGCAGTATCTCATTGGAAACACTGCAAATGAGAAAACAGTGTCACATGTTTAAGTGCTGAAAGGAAAAAAACTGTCAACCTAGTTTTCTATATCCAGTAAATTATCTTTCCAGTAAGAAAGTGAAATGAAGAATTTTTCAGTCATTATAAAAGCTGAAATAATCCATTTCCAGCAGACTCCTACTATCAAAGATGTTAAAGGAAGTAGGCATAATAAGACATTTTATTCAAGCAAAAAAGAAAATGAGAAAAGATGAAAATATGGGTTTATATAAAGCCATGAATAACACTGGAAATGGTAATTAAATGGACAAATATGCAAGATTTTTTATAGTATACATCACAAGATGTGACTGTTTTAACAAAAATCATAAGGCAAAGCAGAGTTTATAAAATATGTATAAGTAAAATGTATAAAAACAACATGTTAAAGAAATCGAAGTATCCAATTGTAAGATTCTTATGCTATATCTGGAGTGTAACATGACTTGAAAGTAAACTAATACATTTAAATATGTAGCTATAGATCACAAAGAAACCACTAAATTATCACAACTAAGAGTCATACCTAAAAGCTAACAAAGAAGATAAAATGGAATCAATACAAAAAGAAAGCAGAAAGAAAGAAAAACGAGAACAAAGAATAGATGGGACAAATAGAAGACAAGTAACAAGATGATAGACTTAAACTTAACTACCTCAACAACCATATAAAATGTAAAGAGTCTTATTCCAGTTAAAAATTAAAGATGTTGGATTAGGAAAAAAATGCCCAACTACATGTTCCCTTTAACAACATATTTAAAATATATAAACACTAATAATCTAAATGAATGGTTATGTTTTCCTATCCCAGAAACTATTACATACAGTATATTCATATCAGGACAATTATATGATCACAGTGGTGTCCACAAAGCATGTACAAGTGGTTCCTGGATTCTTTTTCCCAGCACATAAAAGGCATGTCATCAGCAATATGAAAGTGATGTTCTATTACATCTGAAAAATCTTGATAAAATATGTGTTCAATGATTCATATATTATTTTTTATCTACTACATGGAAGAGAACGTGTTAATCATCACAAGGGATAATAAAAAAATACAAAATTTTGAATGATATGGGTGACCAGCTCCTACCAGTTTAACCAGGTCTTTTCCAGTTTTAGTCTCATATATGAACCCCTCCACTACAGTCCTGGGGAAATTGAGTAGTTGGCCATGGAGACAAAGATCATTGGATCTATGAGCCAAACTGAAAAGTCATTTGTATCTCTGATTTAAATGTCAGGTCTAAAATCAAAATGTATTTGTATGACCTGGCATAGTACATTATTATAAACTAAGTGTAGGGTCTTACCGAAGGTCCAACATAGGAAGTTGATGCTACACTGTACAAAATCTCAGAATTCCAAATTCTCTACATGCAATGCCAAATAATTGACTCTCAACCATTTTTGTTAAAAACACTTTAGGACAAGCTTAATTTTCCATGATAGTTAATTCTTTAGTCTCATTGAAAATATAAAAATGGGAGACTAATGAATTGCAATATTAGGCTATAAATAAGTATTCATTGGAGTCTTTCCTCAGAGATTCTCTTGGCACTATTTAAAGGAAAGTTATCTACTGCAAAAGGTTAATCAACTCAAACTCAACAAAAGGTCTGACTTTAATTGAAAGTCCAAATGTCAAAATCTGAGACAAGCTTTAAATAGAGCAAAACAAATTTAACATGTGTGATACTAAAAATTCTCGTTTAAATTTGCATCCCTCAAATCCTTACCAAGATGACACTACATATTTTGGGAGAATGACAGCAGACACTTGTTAAAATAACAGTACACATTTTAATGATAATTTCAAACATATACATGAGAGATACTGGTCTCCGGTGTTATTATTTTATAAACTCTTTGTCTGGTTTTAACATCAGAGTAATGGTTGCTCCTGAAAAACTGAGGGAGTGTTTCATTCCTTTCTATTTTCTGGGGGGAATTTATGTAGAATTTATATTATTTCAGCTTTAGTGTTTGGAAGAATATGTCAGTGAAACTGGGTTTTGAGTTTTCATTATTATAATGTTTTTAACTATGAATTCATTTGCTTTAATGGATAGTTATTTAGATGATTTCTTCTTGAAAGCATTTCTGTAGCTTGTGTCTTTTAAAGAATCTGTCAAATTAATCAACACTGTCAAATTTGTAGGCATAAAATTGTTTATAGTATTTCCTTTATTAATATTTAAAAGATCTATCATAGTATTCCTTTTTAAATTCTTTTTCTTAATCACTTTTTCTTACTCTTCTCTATTGGTCTTTCCAAAAACAAGCCTTTACTTTTATTGACTTTCTCTATTGATTTTCAGATTCCAACTTATTTCTGATCTTATTTTCTTCTAACTGCTTTAGGTTATATTTGCTCTTTTTTTTTTTTCTTAATGTAGATCTAAAGTCACTGATTTGAGACTTCTACTCTTTACTAATATATTTTAATGCTACAGATTTCCCTCTAAGAACTGCTTTAGCTGAAGCTCACAGATTTTGATACATTGTACATTTGTTTTCATTTAAGTAAAAATATTTTTAAATATTCCACATAATTCCCTTTTTGACCTATGGCTTTTAATTATTGATTTTTTTATTTTGAAGATTTTTCCAGATTTCTTTGTATTATTCATTACTAGTTTAGTACCATGATAGTTGAAGAAAAAATTTAGTGTGGTTTTAATTCTTTTAAATATGAAGTTTGTTTTGTGGTCCAGAATATATTTTGTCTTGATAAATATCCCATGTGCACTTAAGAACAACATATATTCTGCTCTTACTATATGAATATTCTATAAATATCAACTAGATAAAATTGTTGACTGTATTCTCAAGTCTTCTATATCCTTACTAATATTGGGATCCTGAAATATCCTATTATAATTTGGATTGATTTCTCCTTTCTAGTTCTTTCAGCTTTTTGATTCATTTTTTATGAAACTGTCTTATTAAGAAAATAAACATTTAGGATTGTAGGCAGAAAATCAGTAACATTTGGAAAACCTGAACATGGTCAACCAACTTGTCTTAGTTGACATTTATAGAATGAAGCTGCCCACTATTTGTACTTCTAGTCAACAAATAATGAGACATACAAAAATATTCATTGCAGCACTGATTATAATAGGAAAAATAAGAATTGTCCAGAAGTAGAGAAACCAGATACATAAACTAATTTACCCATATGATGCACACAATGAAGTAGTTGAAATAAATAAATCCTATCTTCATGTATTGGTCAAATCTCAGAAACAAAATATTGAATGTATGAAGAAAGCTGCAAAAGAATACATACATTATGATGGGAGTTTAGCTTCACAGAAATCTATCAAATTAATTGTTTCTTAACAAAAAGGAAGCACACAATATAATCACATCAATATATGCCAGAAATATATTTGATAAAATTCAAACCATTCTCTTAATAAAAATACTATGTAAAAGAGGAATACAGAAAGGTTAATACAGTGTGAAAACTTGTATTTTAAACCCTAGAGCAACCAACTTAAAAAAAAGCAAACATTGAGATAAAATTAAACACAGCCAATAGTGGAAGTAAATTATATTCATAATGAATATAGATTTAATCCCAAAGAAAATAGAGAAAAAAGGAAGAAATAGATTAAAATTAGCAAAATAATAGCTTTCAAATCCTGCTGTATAAAAAATACATTAGGAATAGATGGTTTAAACAATCCAATTAAAAGACATATTGAAAGATTGGAGGAAAAATATATCAAAATTGAACCATATTTTATCTACCAGAAATGAATTTTAACTATAAAAACACAAAGAATTTAAAGGTAAAAGGACAAAATTTAAAAGTAAATGATAATTAAAAGAAAGGTGTCAAAAAAAAAAAAAAGAAAGGTGTCACTTTTGGAAGATAAAGTAGATCTCCTATAAATGAATACTATCAGGTTTATGCGAGACACACAGTATGGTTTTTTTTTTTTTTTTTTTTTTTTTTTATTTATGATAGTCACAGAGAGAGAGAGAGAGGCAGAGACACAGGCAGAGGGAGAAGCAGGCTCCATGCACCGGGAGCCCGACGTGGGATTCGATCCCGGGTCTCCAGGATCGCGCCCTGGGCCAAAGGCAGGCGCCAAACCGCTGCGCCACCCAGGGATCCCTGGTTTTTTTTTTAAGATTTTATTTATTTATTCATGAGAGACACAGAGAGAGAGAGGCAGAGACATAGGCCAAGAGAGAAGCAGGCTCCATGCAAGGAGACCAGCATGGGACTCAACCACTGAGCCACGCAGGTGTCCCAATATACAGTATGTTAATGAGGATAATTAATTAAGAGGATATAACAATCCTTAATATGTATGTACTTAAGAAGAGAGTTTCAAAACACATAAAGAAAAAAAACTAATTTAGAAAAATTCACAACATAGTTGGAAATTTCAACAGTTCTAATAATCAATAAAGATAGAAATAAACAGTTCTATTAATCAATAATATTGGTTAAGAATATAGGAAGCCCAGAGCACATGGGTGGCACAGTTGATTAAGCACATGGGTGGCACAGTTGATTAAGCATTTCCCTTCAGCTCAGGCCATGATCCCAGGGTCCCCCACATCAGGCTCTCTGCTCCATGGGGAGCCTGCTTCTCCCTCTCCCTCTGCCCACTGCATCCCCGTGTTTGTGCATGCACTATCTCTCTGTCAATAAAGAATATCTTCAACAAAAACAACAAAAAAGAATACAGGAAGTCTAACCTAGTTGACACAGCACATTCTACCCAATAACAACGGAATACATATTCTCTTTAAGGATACATGGAACACTGACCAAGACAGAATGTATTCTAGCCAATAAATATTTAAAGATTTAAATCACCACAGTGTGCTTTCTGATCACAAAGGAATTAAGCTATCAATCAACAACAGAAAGAGAACTAGAAAAATTCCAAATACATGGAAATTAAAAATATATTTCCACATACCCAGGGATTAAATAGGAAATGACAAGGAAAATCAGAAAACATGCTTACTTAAATCAAGTGAGGCTTAGAGGATAATACATAGCATTATATGCTTATAAAAAAAGAGGCTTCAAATCAATTACCTGAATTGTTACACTAAAAACTAGAAAACTAAAAGCAAGCAGAAGAAAGGAAATAATAAAGGCAGAAATCAATAAATTTCAAAACTGAAAAACAATGGAGAAAATCAAAGAAACTGAAAGTCGGTTGTTTGAAAAGATTAATAAAGTTGAAAATCATCTAGACAGACAAAAACAAATTATTAATATTGGGAAATGAAAGAAGTATAGCTGCATTCATCAAAATGGAAGAACTTCTATAATACACTATTCACTGAAAAAAAAGTCATTTATATAAAAACTAAAAACTGAACATTTAAATAGTATATTTTTGGATCAGATACAATGTCATAAAACTACACAGATAAGCACTGGACTGCTAATAACTAAAATCAGATATATGGTTATATTAAGAGGAAGAGAATAATGTATTAGGGTGAGGCTTTCTCAAATTGAGTCATAAGTATTTTTTCTTTATCATTATTAGTCAAAACAAAAAAAAATTCAGTCTGTTTTCCAATTATTTAAATAAATCTGATTTTTTAAGCCATGAAATACCTTAAAGGGAACTAGCAACATTCAAACTGTCAAAATATATTCATAATTAAGCAAAGACTAATAGAACTTTTTTCCTTCTCTAGACATATCATAAGCTTCTGCCACAAATAGTCTGACAAAACAGCACAGACCTTACAAGATGCTTTCTTTTCTTGCAAAAAGA
Source organism: Canis lupus dingo (assembly GCF_003254725.2). Classification (NCBI taxonomy): domain Eukaryota; kingdom Metazoa; phylum Chordata; class Mammalia; order Carnivora; family Canidae; genus Canis; species Canis lupus. The sequence goes on along the minus strand of NC_064259.1, from coordinate 16,083,962 downwards.
GATACCACATATTAACTAAACAATATACCACTGAAATAAACTATAAATATTGAAACCTCTAAGCTGGATGAGAAATTCAGTGCTGGCAATATTCTTTATTCAGAATCTATTCTTAGATGGATATAATTTTACTTTTCTCCAGCTCAAACTTCCTGCTCAATAAAAAAAAGTAAACAGGAAAATCAAATGTTTGAATTATAAAGGCTGAACTTTAATTTTTATATTAGCCATAAAACTATTAATAATCAAAAAAGAAATGTTGAAGTGTTCAGTATGGCTTGCTTTTTATAACTATTTGTTTTTCAAGGGAACCTGAAGTATGAGCTCAGCATGTTCATTTTCCCACAACTATGAAGATGTCTCCCAGTAAAGAGGCTGATCACTTAATTTGACAAAAGAAAAATTCTAGGTAATTTTTTTTTAATCAAGACACAAAAGAAAGTTGTGCAGAACTGCCCTTCATTTTCTGAGGTTAGCGACATGTCAGCAACTAGAAAAAAGGTTGAAGCAAAAGGCAAAACCGGTAAGATATGAAAACATCTATTTTGTTAACAAATGTTCTGGTATTTGAAGTTATTAACATGATAATATGCAAATATTAGTAAATAATCTAAATGCCAATTTTTGGGGGTCATTTTTTTTTCACTGAACGTATACTAAAGCTGTCACAGAAAAGAGGTTAGCAATGTTATATGCTAACAATCCAAAGGTGTGGTCTATGTGAAAACACTCTACAACATGATAGCATTTATGTGACTAACTCTATTTTATCAAAGATGTGAAACTTTTCAAACCACAAACAGAGGTAGCAGCCCAGAGGATAGTCCAACATTTTGACTACCATGATAAGTTTTTTCTTTTTTTTTTTTTTAAGATTTTATTTATAAGAAAGAGAGCTAGAGCACAAGTGGGAGGGCAGGGTGGGGTGGCGGAGACTCCAGGAGACACCCTGCTAAGCAGGAAGCCCAACAAGGGGCTTGACCTCAGGAACCAGAGATAACCAGGACCCAGCAGAAGGCAGATGCTTAAACCAACTGAGCCACCTAGGCACCACTACAATGGGCATTTTAAAGAATAGTTTCCTGAACAATGCATACCTGGGGGGATTTTATGTGTGGGGAAGAAAGAAAAGGTAGTATACCAACAATTCATGTATAAATCAACTGGAAACCTTTACCAAAATTCTACTTATCGTAATAATATTCATTACCACATTTAATTCTGTAGGCCACACTCATAAAATTCAAATCCATTGGCTTAATATGAAGTTTAGAAATGTCTGAATAATAAAGCCAGTGGACTTCACATCATTTACAACTTTTATTTTTATATAACTGATGTTAAGAAAAATTTCTACAGAATTTGTTCCCCATTTTCTTTCACCAGTCTCATGATCATTTATGAAAATAATCTCCAACATTCATCATGAAATCCAAGAAATCCCTAATGAGCTGGGCCTGGCTGCACTGGAAGATGATCAGCAGGACACAGGGTAACACACATTTCACTCATTGATTTAGGTATGTTTCTGCTGAGAGTCCAGGAGAAGAAACCCACACTGCAGCAATCACCAGTGTTGACATTGCCATGAAACATCATGTACAAGGAACAAAACTCTTGAAAAAAGTCCCTCAAAGATCATCTAACATCAGTCAAAGTCAAAAATAACCAAAACTAAGAGTAAAATCTTTCAGGATACTACTGTAGAACAAATCAACTATCTTCTTACTAATTTCAAGACTGTAAGCCCTTTCTTGGTGAAAATGTGACTCCATATGGCATTGTTGGTCCGCTGAATTACTAGAAGGATGATCTAATCCCATATATGAAGTTATTTATAAAGATAATTTTAAAAGAACAATGTTAACAAATTTAGACATTTACTTTTGCCTCTTTGTCATCAAAACTGGCTTTTTTTCACCATCACAACATTGGGACTTTGACAAACTGGACTGATATTATCTTGAGCTCTCTTTATTCTTTATTTGGTGTGGAAGCATTGTTTTAAAAGAATATAGGCTATCTTAAAATAAGACACATTCAAAATAAGTAAATTCATTATAACCCAACAAAAATGTTGTGGTCTAGCACTTCACCTAAGCACCTGAACACATCTGGGAGCCTCCACTATGAAAGCAAAATTGCAAATAAGGATGGCGTTACCACAGAATCTTCGGAAAGATCATGTTTCTCTTTTATTGCACATTTAGTTGACTAATCAGAGCTTTGCATCTCTGCATGAAGCAAGGATTTCTAAGAGCAAAGCTGATAACATTTTTAAACACCTTATGAACACCTAAATACTAGCTTTACCCCCACACAACCTAAAATGCTCAAGAAATACAACTATTTAAATCGTGGTCCCTACATAGCTCTATCTTCTCCAGCAATGTCTTACTTACAAATAAGACCTCTTCCCTCCTCCCCTCCTGCCCATGAAAATGTAGGCATAGGGAGGGAAATTCCGTACATCTCTTTGTAGCTGCCAAATATTAAGAGATGGCTGTGATAGTATTTCTACTGTGCTTTGAAAGATAATTTTAATTATGTGTACATGTGTGCCTGTTATTTCCCACCATGCATACTCTTAAACACAAAAATGGAAAAAGTAAACTCAATCTGACCATCCCAACAGGGAAAAAGAAAAAGTGTGCTCTGCAGATCCATGGCACAAATTTCTACAGATTCTGGGCACACATGGTGCACAGCTGTTAACTAAATCTGGCCCTTGGGGTCCAGAAGGAAAGAAAACACAATTAGAGGTGAAATAAGCAGGTGTTTTCCTTTGTTTGTTTGCTTTCATTATTTGAGTGGGAAGAGCAAGGTAACTTGCTATAAAGCAAAGTACACAGAAGAATTTCAAACTCTCCATTTAATTGCTTTGTCTCTTAATGACAAAGTGACAATATTCTTTCTGGAAATAAATTCACTTCCACACTCATGGAGTATAAGGATGAAAAAACAGAATGTCTTTGTCGGTCTGAGCTAAAATTAAAATACATTTGTGACACTAAATCCTCCTGTGTCCTACTCCTTAAATATTAAATGGACATCAATGCAGAACTTATTCTAGCCCACCTTTCATTATAGATAACTAATTTTCTCATCTCCCCTATCAGAAATAAACGTCTTGAGGTCAGGAATGATATTATTCATTTGCGTCCCAAACACAGATCTTGCATAAATATTTATGGAATGATTTGCATCCAGCAGACAGACCAAAATATCTGTAGAATGAATCAATTCTGAGTCCCTGCAGAAATGCTAGGCGAACAAGATCTTTTATAGAGTCATGATATTTGAGACAAGCGTAGTCTATTTATACAGGTAACAAATTTCACTTGCTAGTAGTAATTTAGACAAGGAAACAAGGTGGACTTTTCAAGTAAAATCTTCATGTTTCCAAAGTAGAAAGGTAACAGAATGAGGATATTTTTTATCTTCCTCCAACTATTCCCAGTATATTGCTGTTATAGTAGTTATATCATTTTTAAAACACTGGGGGTCCTAATAAACTATAAAGTGAAGCTGTACTACTATGTGCATATATGCAATATATCTGAGTGTAGATCATATATATGTACAGTGGATTGATTTCAACTTAAAGGCTGTCAGTGTGATGCTGGCCATAGTGTCTCTGAGAAGGCTTTAAGCAGAAATGTGAAAAAAAAAAATCCTATACATCTGAGTTCCTACAAGGCAGCCAGTTATTAAGCACATGCAAACAAGGGTATAGAAATATTTTAAATTCTATGTTCCACATATATATAGAAAAATATAATTGGACACCTTGTTATACATGTTATAGAACATACATGTATACATATAGAACATATGTGTGCATACATGTGATATATACATGTTATAGAACATGTATGTATACATATAAAAATATAATTGGACACCTTTGTTCTTAATGACATAAAATCCTCCATGTACCTATTGCCTCTGCAATATTTTTAGTATTTGGGGCCTCTAAAGTCTTGATTGGCCCTGGAGATAGACTGTTTTTAACCAGCATGGTGGCAGTACCCAAATAAGAGAGTCCCAAGAAAAAGTTTTAGGGACAAAATTAGGAACAATGTAATCCTCACCATACCTCCATACCCATGATCTTGCTTTCAAGTTTGTTTTTGTTTTAAGTTCTGGGGTTTGTTTTACTAAAAATGGAGTCACCGCTTTTAAAAATTTCTATTAAGGTAGAAAAACATGAAAAACATTCGGGTTTCATATTTTTTAAGAGAAGTTTGTAAAATATTCATCAAGTTAGAATATGAAATATTTCTATAGGACTACAGAACTTTACACCTCCATACATAGAAAAAATGGTAATTTTATAAGCCCTGTTTTAACAGAATATTCATATTCACAAATTCAAAGATTCAAAAATCTTTAAACCTAAGTTCTCAAAATAAAAATTTCATATATTTATATTTTACCCATAATTTCTTTTAAAAAATATCTATTTCTCCCCGTGTCTCTCAGGTTGACTGCCATTCTACATCTCTGATCCTAAAATTTCCTGACACAGGATTTTCTGAATTACAAGGCTCAAAATCAAAAAACACCTAACATTTGTATTGCCAGCACCTAATTTCAGAGTGTTATTTTCGTTAGTCTTATATTTTCTGAAGGCAAGAAAAGTATTCTTAATCAGTTTACCAGAAAGTGACCAGAATTCATCTAAGATGCAATGCATTTATATCTAACCCTAGAGACATCATTCTTCAAAAGTAAGGGCAACCTGGGTGGCTCAGTGGTTTAGTGCCACCTTCAGCCCAGGGTGTAATCCTGGAGACCCTGGATCCAGTCCCTCGTCGGGCTCCCTGCATGGAGCCTGCTTCTCCCTCTGCCTGTGTCTCTGCCTCTCTCTCTCTCTCTCTCTCTCTCTCCCATGAATAAATAAAATCTTTAAAAAAATAAAGGGACGGAAAAGACAGCCACAGTCATCCTAAAAGGGCTAATTTATTAATTTGCATATTAAAAGATCACTGACCTAAAGTCTTGTCTCTGGTAAAGTTCAGAATTATTTTATTAAGTAGCTTCGATGGATTGATGGCTTGGATAAATTAAGTCAAATCAGATCTCCCTGTCGTTGTGCTGCATCTGTGCTGTCTTCCCCCACTGGATAACCGTAGGTTTGCTTGCTACTAAAGGTGCAAAGCTCTTAATCACCTCAGTCTTCTAACTACACCCTCTGTCCTGAGGACAGCTGAAACACACAAGCAGAAAGTGGCAGCATATGATGTTCACTCCTCAGGTGCTGATATCGCTGAGACATGGGGCATTGTTCTGATTTACTTCAACAAATCTTCAGAGCTTTAAGTGATTTCAAGAGACTTTAATCTCTTGCTGTAATTAGTGCTTTCCACAGACGTGACATATTATCTAACCATTACATCTCCAGCCTTAACAAATTTCACTGCCCTTTTACTAATTTGATAAAAAGGCCCTGTATCCAGAGTTAGTGATTGCCACCCCTAATATATGGCTTGTAACATTAAAAACATATAAAATGCCCACTCAAAGCTTAAAATATGTAAACTATAAGCCCTTTGCTCTCAGAATTCTTCACTCTCCGCAGTTCTCGAATCTTCTCAGTATTAAGTACACAAGTCAGGACAGAAAGTTAAAAGTGATTTTCTTCTACTTTATACTTTAGTTTTCACACTAACTAAAAACACCACAATTTCTTGATGAATCATCCATATCACACAAGACCTTACAGACATTTTCAAGTTGGTTTCTGTCTTTTGATGGCTATTGTCTTTTCCCAAAATCTTAGAAGAATCTCTTAGAATTTCTTCGAAGAATTTAAACGCGGAATACAAGAAAACAAGAGACACATATCCAACCAATTGCCTAAACCTTTTAGTTTTCACAGATGCCATCAGAGAAAGGAGAGAAGAGGAAATATATAGACATAATATGTAAATAACATACCTAAATTTTGTTAGCAATAAGGGTCTAAAAAGGGATATGATCATTTCCTAGGATATAGCAATCTGATGAGTCTAGATATAAGCACATATGAACAGGTCAGCATTGAATTCCATAATTTCTCCCCTCCATGCCTTTTTTCACACTGTTCTTTTTACTTTGAATGCTCTTTTTTACTATGAAAACTCTTCTAAGTCCTTAGGACCATTTCAAATGGCACTCATTAGTAAAACCGTACTTCCAAATACCAAGGCCAAATAATTCCCTTCTCAATGTTCCAAAAGCATTTTTATACATTTCATTGCAATTTATAATACAAACTGTCACACCTCTCTCCACACTGTCACCAGGGTAATAAAGTACAGTGTGACAGAGTAGATAGATACTCACTTATAGCAAACTCAATTGTCAATAAGTCTAAAAGATCTTCTATACAGGAATAATCAGAAGTCAAATGGTGGAGCAAAATTCAATTATATCTTTTTAACAGAGTATTATGCAGCCATTAAAAATATGTTTAACCAGGATTTGGTGTTTAATGATATGAAGTGAATATAAGAGGAACATTAAATTGTGCAGAAGTTTGATTTCAGTTATATATAAAATATTTATTTTGAAAAAAGAAAATACACCAAAGTATTAACCATAGCCTTCAATATCATAAAATGATAAAACATATTTAACTCCTTCTGTTTGAAAGTGAAATGACTAAATATAAACATACATGCCCCATTTCATTCTTGAAGTAGGAAAGGGAATATATCCATATATCAGAAATTTCTGTAAAACACACAGAATGAGGAAAAGGCAAATTTAAAATATTGTATGTGAAGGAAATTCCTAACTTAGAAGTAGACAGCACTGATATCCCAAGCAGAATCTCCAGTACCCATTCTAAATCCTGGAGTGGCAGTGGACTGTAGATGAGAGTGCACCAATGAAGCAATGAGTAGGGAGCAAATCCTGCCAGCGACTCTAAGGAAAGGAATCTATTCCCATAGATAGAAGGGTGCCCCTTGATAATCACACCCAAACTACCGTTAGAAGAGTCCAAAGTAAGGCAAGAGAAGCTTCTAGGGCACAAAATTTAGGGAGACACCCATTCTCAGGGTCTTCTCACTAGGCTGCTCACTTGTGTCACACTAGTCTGCAAGTGTCTACTTGAGCCACATTAAAAAATAAAAACGGGTACCTAGGTGGCAGAGTCAGTTAAGCATCTAACTGGTTTTTAGCTCATCAACTCAAGGTCACAAAATAAGCCCCAAATTGGGCTCTGCGCTCAGTGTAGAGTCTGCTTGAGATTCCTTCTCCCTCTGCCTCTCCAGCTCATGCTCATGCTCTCCCACTCTCAAATAAATAAATCTTTAAAAGTAAAATTAAAAATAAAAATTAAAAATTTAGAAATAAAATTTTTAAATAAAATAATAAAACATTGAAAAGACGCCCATCAGCATAAAGGGTAAGATTATTGCCAACAGGCTTTCTCTACATCTTTAAAAGTAGCTAGATTTCTAATCTAAATAAAATTCTCATCTTTCCTTTTTCACACAAGAAATTCCTTAACTACCAACACTGAACAAATATATCCTTCCCCTACTCCAAACACAACCATCAATAACAAGATGAATATTTTTTAAAAAGCAGCCATGGGAGACTTTTAGTTTAAAAGAAAATGACCAATCTAAAGGAATTACAACAAACCCATTTTTATAAAGATTTGCAGCAAAAAATATTAAATCGTGTATACTCATGCAAATTTTCAAACACTGCATCTATAATAGAGACAAATGTTAAAATATACTTTAAATTTATAATAAAAAGTATGAATACTAGCACCAAAACAGAGAGAAGTGAATAGTATAAAAATTCCAGAAATAACCCCAAGTATATTAAGCAATGATTGATCTGACTACACTGATATTAAAAATTTCTGTATAGCAACTTTAAAACCTCCCTTTAAACAAAGTTAAGAGGTAATCAAATGTAAACAAAGCTAAAGGGCAAGAAACTAGAAAAACAAATTGCAATGAGAAAGTAAATATTCTTACAACATAAAGAGCTCCTAAAAAAAAAACAGAAGGCAAACATTCCAATGGAAAAAATATGTAATTAAACTCAACAAATACATATTAAGCACTGCATTCATTTGCTAGGGCTGCCACAACAAAGCACTACAGAGTGGGTGGCAAAAACAACAGAAATTTATTTTCTCCTTCTTTGGAGGCTAGGTGTTTTGGCGGACTGATCTTTTTTCTGAAGCCTCTCTTGTTGACTTTTTGATGGCTACCCTCTCCCTGTGTCTTCACACAGACTTCCCTCCATTTATGTCTGTGTTCAAACTCCTTCCTTCTTATAAGGACACTAGATTAGGGCCCACCCTAATAATCTTGTTTTAATTTAATTACTAAAGAATTTCTCTCCAAATATGGTCACATTCTGATATACTGAGGACATCAGCATATGAATTTGGGGGAGAAAGAAATAGGGGTAAGCAGAAAGAGGGCAGCCTATAAGAAGTACCTATTATTAGCCATGCAGTCAGTATTCGAGGTACATCAATGTACAAAATAGACAACAATCCTTGCCCTATAGAATTGACTTCTATAGAGATGTCCATGGGAGATGGACAACAAACAGTAAACATAGGAATTTACATATCAGAAGGTAATAAACACTATGGAAAAGCTAAAAGCAGTTTAAGGAGAATCAAGACTGCAAGGTGAGGGGCTGCAATTTTAAAACAGGATAGTTAAGGTAGGACACTTTGACTAGATAAAATTTTAACAAAGATGGGCAAAAGAAGTAAATCACACAGACCCGAAAAATTAATTTCTCAAGAAACATAGGAAAAATATTCAACTATAACAAAGCATCATTTATCATCTAGTGAATGAACAAAAAAAATTTAAAAATAAACCAAAAATTGGCCATGGTGCAAGATAAAGGGTTAATGAGAATATAAATAAGTGGGTATAATCACAAAAGAGTAGAAAAATTAAAAGAGATAACATCTAAAAAGAAAAATCTCTCTACATTTATCATAACCAAAGGTGAACTTCAGATGGCTCAAAGATCAAAATGTGAAGGGCAAAAATAAAAATATGAAGTGTAAAAATTTTAATAGAAGTAAGTATTAATAAACATCTACATGAACTAACAACAAAGACTTTTTAAATAAAATTGAAAAAGCATGAGCCATACTACTAAGAAATAATGATGGATTAGACCCTATTCAACAAAGAACACCATAGACAACATTAACTGACTGGGAGAAGATAACATCTAAAACCAATAATGGATTAGTATCTAGAACATGTGGGAAATATTTGTATATCGAGATCAAGAAGGGGGGAAAAAAGGAAAACTTATAGCTGGGCAAAGAATAATAAACAATTCCCCGAAAAGAAAGCTACTAACCAGAGAAATGCAAATTCCAGCAATGAGATACCAATTTATATAATTAAATTTACATAAATTTCAAAGGAGGCAAATACCAAGTATTGACAACACTATTAGATGTAGAGAACTCCTGTACTGCTAAGTAACTGTTACCCCCCCAAACAATCTGGCAGTATCTATTTACTCTACGACTGAACAATTCCATGTTTGACTATGCATCACAGATAAATCCTTGCTCACAGAGTTCTATAAAGAAAATACAAGGTGATTGTCCTTCTCCGATTGACTTATTTCACGCAGCATAATACCCTCCAGTTCCATCCATGTCGAAGCAAATGGTGGGTATTTGTCTTTTCTGATGGCTGAGTAATATTCCATTGTGCGTGTGTGTGTATATGTGTGTGTGTGTATATATATATGTGTGTGTGTGTATATATATATATATGTCACATCTTTATCATATGGTTTCACTCATACGTGGAATATAATAGTTAAAGAGATTATAAGGGAAAGGAAGGTAACTGAGTGGGAAAAATTGGAGAAGGAGACAAACATGAGAGACTCCTAACTGAGAAACAAAGTGATGTGGAAGAGAAGCAGGGGTGAGGGGATGGGGTAACTGGGTGATGGTCACTAATGAGGGCACTTGATGGGATGAGCACTAGGTGTTACACTATATCTTGGCAAACTGAATTTAAATTAAAAAAATAATTTTAAAAATTTTAAACAAAAAAAGAAAATACATGGATATTCACTGCAGTGTACTTTAGAAGAAGGATGAAGGCTGACTGTCCACTAGCAGGGAAATGAGAAGTAAAAGGTAGTAGATGTATAAGAAAGTATAATATCCAATAGAAAAACTAAATGTTCTTCAATTAACTGACAAATTATTCCACTCAGCATAATACTCTCCAGTTCCATCCACGTCGAAGCAAATGGTGGGTATTCGTTGTTTCTAATGGCTGAGGAATAAGTCAATCGGAGAAGGACAAACATTATTATATGGTCTTATTCACTTGGGGAATATAAAAAATAGTGAAAGGAATAAAGGGGAAAGGAGTGAAAATATCAGAGAGGGTGACAGAACATGAGAGACTCATAACTCTGGGAAACGAACAAGGGGTAGTGGAAAGGGAGGTGGGCGGGGGGTTGGGGTGACTGGGTGATGGGCACTTAGGGGGCCACTTGATGGGATGAGCATTGTGTGATATTCTATATGTTGGCAAATTGAACTCCAATTAAAAACTGACAAATTAAATGACTTATAGCAACATGGATAGATCCCAAAGGTATTGTCATGAGCGAAAAAAGAATTATCTACAGGACAGTATTTTTATAGGTTAAAAACATCTATATCTACAATGTCACTAGGAATATACAAAGATACACATATATGAGGACATATTTCAAACATATTAGCATGGGCATCTATCAGGAGAAAGGAACAGAAATAGCAATAAAAAATAAAGGGAAAAACAACCATGAAATCAAACAAGATAAGGCATATATCAATGATAATATATTATGAATTGAGAATATAAACTCAATTCTTTCTATCCAATAGCCACAGAAGAGGGAAAGTGAAAACTATTCTCATACAAATTTCTGAAATTAATCTTGATTAGGATTGCAATGTTTTGAAGATCAAAGAATTTTTTAATTTAACCTAGAAGCATAAATCTGTAAGAATGAACATAAAGATCTTCCATAAAAAGTGAGATAAGATTTATATTTCCAGTCATTAAAAAAGAAAACACATAAGTCTACAATACTTAAAAGATAATGTAGTTGTATAAATAAGGGGAAAAGTTCAGAAGCAGACCAAAGACTATGTTAGATTTCAGGGTGTGGAGAAATAGCCTTCCTTCTGTCGAAACCAAACTGCTTATCTATTCTCCTGGAGCCACACTCTTCCATTGCATCCACTGACTCAGAAAAATGTCTAGGATATAATAAGTCAAAAATTGAGTTGCAGATCAATTGAATAGTTTGATTTTTATAGTAATTTTAATAAAGACCAAGAAAGAGCCTCAGATTTCATCCAAATCCAGTGATTTTTTTAAAAATGGTTGTCATTAAAACAGTTCCAGTTGGCTTGCTGAAATGAACCCTCCAGACCCCACCTACCCCATTTTCCAGTACTCTGGGTATCCTCTATTTATAGGTGGCTTTCAGCTAGTTATACTGGCAGAGCTACCTTTACCCTCAAAAATACAAAGATTCCTGCTGCTCTCAATGCGACTACACTAAATGAAGTTGAAATGTCAGAAAATTCTTGATAGAATACAGGAAGGAATCCAAGAATTTGGGGAGATGGGTGGACCTACTCACTCATCCTCCTACATCCCCCAAGAACATCTAAAAGATACTCAACTGAGGAATTAAGAAATATATTGGTTGAGGAAAATGCCAGTATCCGTGAAAAATGTCAGTATCCTTTCTCTCTAGAGCAAGGCTGCCAGGTGATGACGCCCACACATGACATCAGTGCCATGATTTCAATAGGAATGATTAGATCTCAGGATGGTATATGCCTAGAGGGTTCATTTAACCTCTCAAAAGAGGACATAGTTATTGTCAGAGTGGTAGGATGTTGAGTAGTAGTGACCTTTGCCATTAGATAATTAATGAGAGGACTAAGATGAATGAGCAGCCTTCTACATGATTCATATAACTCAAAAACCTAAGTCTGGTGAACTAATATGAGCCACCAAATAGAGCAACAGCCCTTCACAAAATACTTTGAGTTGGTCCATACATCCCAAGGCACTTGAATGAAGGGATTAGTACATTCCATAATCCTTAATTTTTACCAAGGGGGCATGAGGCACTAAAGATAGAGAAATATCTAGATCTTTTGGAGACTATTGCACAGTAGCTTTGAGTTAATGTCAAACCCTATGAATTTAGAAAGCCACTGTGGTCAATTAAAGATAAATCAAATTCAGACATAAGTCAGTCTTGCAGTCAGATCAGTGCAACAGTGGATTCATCCTATGGTTATTCCCCAGGTCCTTAATATACAGTTGGAATAGATATACAAGAAATAAAAGCCTTGAATTAGCTCTTATGAAGTAAAAAGTCTTTTATAGTAGGAAGGACCAAGTGAACACATCGAGTGCCATCTTCGACCTAAATAGTACATTTATAGAAACACCAGGTGGCTCTGGAGAATTAGATTAGTGCCACCACCAAATTCTTCAAGTTGCTCAAGTAAGGATTTCTAACACATCCCTATTTAACTCCAAGATAGAAGGACAGTATAATCAAGTGATTCTTCCCATTGAAGTTGCTGGTCCAGTAGTGGTCTCTCATCAAATTAATCAATTCAACTGTTATTGCCTGGCATGTACCTACTGCTCTGGCAAATTCTTTGGGGTTAGTGTATTATACTAACAATCAGATTGATGGAACCTGAAAAGTAGGAAGCATCAGATAATCTAGTTATCTTGATAAGACACGTGTGGCAAAGAGTCTGAGAGAAATTCCATAAAATTACAGAGTCCTCATACTTCAGGGAAGATTTTGGACTCCAGTGATCTATGTGGAGTGCTAGGATACTTCCTAGAAAGCAAAAGGCAAATATCCACACCTTTCATCTCTGCTGCCAAGAAACAAGTATACTCTGTGGAGGGCTTCTTTGAATTCCAGAGGCAACACAACTGGTACGCTGCATTGTCACCTCCCTAACTCATAGCTATGGTCTAGTATTAAGTTCCCAGAGACCAGCTGATGAAGGAAGATCAGAATCCTGCAGCATTAGTACTTAAGTAGCCTTGCAGAGAACAATAGAGATGTAAAACTCCACCACTAAGGAATTTAAAATGTCCACATGGATGATCAGAATCTCTGAAATAAGATGTTTGAGGATTAGACATGAAGGCTATTGCAAAAGAGGCACACAAACAGAGGGGAGCATAGAGTATTTTTGACCAATCAGAGAACAATAAGAGAAAATCAACTCTGCATAGAACTTCAGATTTGGGGTTGACATGAGTGGCAGTAGCCATTAATCATTGATTATAAGGTTCTGTTCCTGATGCAAAAATAGCATCAAAGGAAACGAGGACCACAGGAACAATTTCATCTAGGGCTACATGGGGACAAGAACAACAGCGGATGTTCTCTCATGGGGCAAATCAGGCAAGAGGATCTTGATAAATATTAGATATGCAATACCTTTTTAATTTATGCCTTTAATTTTAGCCAGTGTCCACTTCTGTGACCTTCAAATAAGGACACTAGGATTCCATTAGCACCCTAGAAAGACACAAATGGTGTAAAGGTTTTTGAGAAGACTTTTTTTAAAAGGGTTTAAAAAAAAAAACAGTTAAGGAAATCCATAACGGATGATACAGTATTCTGGAACTGGAAACAAGACGCTCCTTAAGTCTGAAGGAACAAGGAGACAACATAGATACTGGAGCCTAGAGAGAACAGCTGTTGCCTTCAGTAGAGGACCACAGCCAATAGTAGTGAAGGAAGAAGGTAAACAAACACACCAATCTCACTTTCTTCTCACCTTCTAGTCTCCTGCCAGTGCATCCATTGATCAAACCTAAACAAAAGCCAGAGGGCAAAACAGCCTATTGATGCAGTCTATAAAGGTCAACCTCTGGGAGACAGCAGGTTAAACAACAGTGGAGAATAAATTCGGAGGGAAAAAAATGAAAATATCTAGCACACTCTAGCAGCTATATCCTCTTATTAGTCATTCATTTCATTTCAGGTTTATATGGTTGGAGTTATTAGGGTTAAGACATCGAATGCATAGCATTATTTCATAATACTACAAAGATACAGCACTGCCCAGGTAAGGGAAAGAGCAAGCAAGAATACTTGAAGAGTAAACAGGAATATTTAGGGCCAAAAAAGACTTTGTGTCTTCCACTCCTTTGCACTCTAAGAATGTCCTCCCAGTTAACAGTCTCTACATCTTCATCATTTTGAGTGCAAAAAAAACGAGCACTTCAAAATCAAATTAGTTTTCTAAAGTATGCAGGTACTCCAGCAAAAGAAAAACCAGGAGGCAATCTGTCGCTTTCTGAAATGACCTTGGTCACAATGATCTGTAACTCATCTTTTTTTGTTGTTGTTTTGTTTTTTTATTAGAGTTTGATTTGCCAACATATAGCATATCACCCAGTGCTCATCCCGTCAAGTGCCCCCCAGAGTGCCCGTCACCTGTCACCCCATCCCCCCACACACCTCCCCTTCCACCACCCTTGTTCTTTTCCCAGAGTTAGGAGTCTCTCATGTTCTGTATCTCCTGATGGGAGACAGACCCTGCAGGAAATACTACTTCTGGGGCCGGATGGTCCCGGCCACTGTCCTCACTGTCTTCTCCTTTTTCACTAAAATTTTCACAAAGAGTGCAGGTTTCTTGTGATGAGAGTCAAATGTATGTGATGATTCACTGAATTATACTCCAGAAAACAATACTGCACTGCATGTGAACTGAGTAAACTTTAAATAAAAAAATTTTACAGGGCAGCCCCGGTGGCTCAGCAGTTTAGCACCGCCTTCAGCCCAGGGCGTGATCCTGGAGACCCTGGGATCAAGTGCCATGTCAGGCTCCCTGCATGGAGACTGCTTCTCCCTCTGCCTGTGTCTCTGCCTCTCTCTCTCTCTCTCTCTGTGTGTGTGTGTGTGTGTCTCTTTCATGAATAAATATTTTTAAAAATTTTACAGAGGAAAAAGAAAAACTAAACTTTAAATCATCCTTGATTCTTCTTTCCGTTCATATCTAATCCAGCAAGACTTGGTGGCTCCACTTCCAAAGTATATAATACATATATTCTTCACTATCACTGTAATCTAAACTATCATTACTGCTCAATTAATCTTTCAAGTGAGAAAAAAAAAGTTAAAATGCTTCTTGACCTTTCACCTATTCTATAAACTACTGCTCTGTTACAAACGGACTTTATCTGTAAGATGCATGTAACTTACAAAAGAGATAAATTCTATTAACTATTATCCATAGTGTAATACAAAAGTGACCAATTATTTACATTTTAAGAGGTTAAAATGATAATACCCTCTTTGGTTTGTGATTTTGACCAACAGGTATTTTGGTTTTGAACATTAAAAGGCAAGAATTCAAAAGATCAAATTAGTTATCTAAAATCTTCAGTATTCTATGGCAGGAAATAAATGATTCTACATATTTCTATAGAAACAAAACAGAAAGAATGAATGACAAATTCATCAATTTACTAATTGGCCCCATTTTGGCACTGAAAAACCTAAGAAATAAGACAGGATTCCAGACTTCAAGTAACTCAAAATGTATGTAAGATCTAAACCAATAAAATACAAGGCAAGTGATAGGAGCACAAATGAAAATATGGGAGCACAAGAGAGGGGGATAAGTCACTTTTGTTCAATTAAGGAAGAATTTTAAAGTTACACTTGAGCTGAGCCATTGAGTCCAGAATGCAGGCAGGGTCCAGTTACAAGGGACCTCACCATGCTAAAGAGTTTGGATTTTACCCTGCTCTGAATGCAATCTTTGACAGACATGGGCAGGTCATCTTTGTTTTAGGCACATTAGATTGACAAGATTCTAGAAGGCCAATGGGAGGGACAGAGAACAAAGATCAGTTAGGTGATTTCTTTCACTCCCTACAAACAACAAACTACATCATAGTCCATCAACCTCTCCATGAGGTGACTGTGAAACACAAAGCAAATTTTTCCTCTAAAGTTCAGGTAAAATAGCATATAGGCCATGAAATATTTTTCTTCTAGTATTACCATAAAAGACTTAAGGTTGTTTTGTTTGGGGGGGGGAGGGGCGGCACCTCTGGAAGCAAGCTAAATGAAATCCAGTGAGGAGAAACAAACTTTTAAATTCCTTTCTGGGATTTTTCCTTTTTCAGATGTGAGAAAACCATATTCATTAAGAATTACCTGGGGGTGGGGGGGGGAGAATTACCTGGAAAACCTTTTCATTCCTTTAGGTTTTTCATACATGTGGCACATATAGTCTCTAAATAGCACGGCATGATGTAAAAATGGTATCACAAATAAAAAGTGATAAAATCATCCAACTTTTCCATTCATTTAGGAAAGAACAAGCACAATCCAACCTGCCTGGTCAGTTAGAAAATTCCTCAGAACATCTTGCTGCTGACAAATTTATGAAAGCTGCCTGCTTTTGTGAACTTCATTGCCTCTCTACTCTGCTGTACCAGGAAAGTACACTTTAGTAACACCTACTTTACCATTGAGTTATTTTCCCTTGTAATTTTTTTAAGTAGGCTCCATGCCCAGCATGGAACCAAATACAGGGCTTGAACTCATGACCCTGAGATCAAGACCTAAGCTGAGATCAAGAGCCAGACGCTTAACTGACTGAACCACCCAGATGCCCCTGTTTTCCCTTTTAAACTGTTCCCTGACTGGTCCTTTTCCCACTAATACAAATCCCTTGACTCCTAAAATTTTTTATCACTCAGCATTACTCATTTTCACTTTCTTCACCATCCTGCTCTTCCAACCTGACTTCACCACAGAATTAGCCAAATACCCTGATCTTTGTATGGATCTTTGAATGAAATTTAAATGAATTATAATCTAGGATTCCTTTTTACTACCATTTGCTAAGCACACACCAAACCTTCCTGATTATTGCTAATATTTCTATAGAGTAAAAATTATTAGAAATATACAAAATAGAAGGGAAAAAATTAAAGCATTTGGTTTAAGCAATTTTTATGATTGCTTCTTGGATAGTCAGCTTATCATAAAAAGTTAGTACTGGGTCTCCATCTGGTGGCCAAAATTTCTATTTTTAAATTCTAAAGGGCCTCATTATTTTTTGGTCTATCTTTCTGACAGTGAAATACAAAAGATAAAAGACATTATTAAGTATCCTAAAAAGAAAGGACAAACTCATTTAATAATTCAGAGATTATAAGTCTGATAATGCATAAATTAATGCATAATGCACAAAATAAAGTCCAGCATTCTTAAGAATTGAGCCAAATCTCATGCATGAAAAACAAAGTAGGTATGTTCTGAATTGAGCAGAGAATTGCAAAATGCTGTCACTATCAGAAATTGCATTTATTCACTCTTCAGCAAATATTCATTGGGCACATTCTATATGTCAACAATTCCTCTAAATATAGGAGCTATAGTAAACAAATTTCTTCCCTTCAAAGAGCTTACATTTTAGTGTGAAAAGATAAACACGAATAGGTATACACCATAACATCAATTTGTCATCAATGTTCTGAAGTAAAATAGAGTAAGAAGACAGGGAGTTATAAAGGTGAGGATATGTTACTTTTTAGAAAAAGGTCAGGATTGGCCTCTATAAGGCAATATTAGAATAAGAGACTTGAATAAAGTAAAAAATGTATATATTTCCTAAGTAAAAGTAACATAGGCTAAGGAATATTATGCACGAAGTGCCTGAAGTATAAACATGTTTCAAGATCATTAAGTGAAACAGTGTGGCTAGAGAATAGTGAGTGATGGGAAAAGTGGAAGAAGATAAGGTAGGAGAGGTAGCAATTAGCCAGATCTTACACAACCTTCAAGGCCACTCAAGGACTTTCAATTTTATTCTAAATGCAGAAGAAAGCCACTGGAGATTTTGGAACTAATCCTATCTAGTCCACCAGCTACGTGAAGAACAAACTGGGCATATAAGGGGGGAGGGCAAAAAGGCAGTAGGAAGACCAGTCAGAAGTCAGCAACATGTAATCCATGTTAGATATAGTAGTGGCTAGGATGGTAGCAGTGCAGAGGGTGAAAAGGGGGATGCAGTTTAGAGATAGTGCCCACAGGGAGTTTGTGAGGTAGTGAAGAGCAATCAAGCATAACATCAAGGTTTTTTTGGTCATGATGAGTAGGTGAACAAAAGTCAATTACTAAGGTGAAGAACATTAGGGAACATGGGGTTGGGGAAGAAAAAGAATTTTAGACATGCTAAGTTTGAATTGGTTATTAGGCATCCAGTTGAAAATCTCAAAGATACAGTAGGACATGTAGGTCTGCAGTTCAAGGGAAATTTAAGAAATGGAGATGTAAATCCCAAGCAAGTGTTTTATAAGTGTTATTAATCAATGGGAGAATGTGAATAGCTCACTCAGTACAATCTACCAGAATGAGTTGAATACATGTCAAGTTGATGACAGAATAATTCCAAACATGTAGGTAAATTTTACAATTGACTGGTTTCAAAGCACCTCCTATGTGCTGACCATAATATCCAAGGCAACATGATGTACAAAGAAAAGTTTCAGTCACTGCACAGAAAATTTCAGTTCTAGTAAGCTGACAAGATAAATTAATGAAAAACAAGAAACAAGCAATATGTGAAGAGGAGCAGGATAGTAAGGAAAGAGAATCAGTGACAATAAGCAGGAATTACATAAAGTGACAAAGGCCAGAACAACAATGGTGGTGACATGACCAGAGACAGCTAAATTAGAGGGGAAAAAACAATGTCACTTTTTAAAAAGCTAATTACATTTAATAATTTCATTTCACACTTAGGAAAATATTCCAAATATTAAATCACATGAACATGCCAATTATGTAATATAGCCAAGTAAAAACATTGCAGATAAGTGTATTGCAAAAATCAAAGTTGGGCAATGTCAAGTATTGATGAGAATGTGAAGATACAGGAATAATCATGTACTGGCCAAAGTGTACACTGGGGCAGCCATTCTGGAAAGCAATCTAACACTCCTCAAATATATGTATTCCTTCTCAGAAACTCTATACATTGATCTATACCAAAAATTATCCTCAAGATCCGTCACTGGAACATTAAGATTCATTAAAGCATTATTTATGGAAAGTGAAGAGAAAAAAAAGGCATATGAGAAAAAAGAGATAGAGGGATAGAGATAGAAACAGGAAAAGAGATGGATACAGGTAGAGAAATGGAAAAGGTGAGAGATAGGTGTGACAGCAAAAAGGAAAATCTCAAAGACAGAATTAAATAGCAAGCAGGTTTTAGATAGAAAGTAGAAATCCTAGAAATAACAATGGATCCAAAACAATCCTCAAAAACAAAGCTAGAGCTTGCATACCAGTTACCAAGATCTATTATGAAGCTAGAGTAGTTCATTTTGGTATTGGCAAGAGAAATTGATCAATGGAAGAGAATACAGCCCAGTAACAGATCTCCCCACATACCGTCAGCTTACTGCATTGTACCATAATGCAATAAAGGATGGACTTTTCAGTAAGTTTTATTGGTCAACTGTTTATATACGTACAAAATATGCATCTTGACCCCCACGCCGCACAGCATACTAAAAACTTTGTTTCAAATCTAAATGTATAGACAGTATAATAAAGCTTTTAGGAAAAAACACTAGACTATCTTTGTGGTAATCACAAGTACAGTAGTCAAATATTTCTCAAATAGGAGATAAAACTGAACATCTTGGTTTTAACATCTGAAGAAAGAACTGATGGACAAAAGTAATAGAAATTATCCACAACAAAAATTAACAAGGCAGGAAACCACAAATGTTGGAGAGGATGTGGAGAAAGGGGAACCCTCTTGCACAGTTGGTGGGAATGTGAACTGGTGCAGCCACTCTGGAAAACTGTGTGGAGGTTCCTCAAAAAGTTAAAAATAGATTTTCCCTACGACCCAACAATTGCACTGCTGGGGATTTACCCCAAAGATGCAGATGCAATGAAACGCCGGGACACCTGCACCCCGATGTTTCTAGCAGCAATGTCCACAATAGCCAAACTGTGGAAGGAGCCTCGGTGTCCATCGAAAGATGAATGGATAAAGAAGATGTGGTCTATGTCTACAATGGAATATTACTCAGCCATTAGAAATGACAAATACCCACTCATTTGCTTCGACGTGGATGGAACTGGAGGGTATTATGCTGAGTGAAATAAGTCAATTGGAGAAGGACAAACATTATATGGTCTCATTCATTTGAGGAATATAAAATATAGTGAAAGGGAATAAAGGGGAAAAGAGAGAAAATGAATGGGAAATATCAGAGAGGGAGACAGAACATGAGAGACTCCTAACTCTGGGAAACAAACCAGGGGTGGTGGAAGGGGAGGTGGATGGGGGGTGGGGGTGACTGGGTGATGGGCACTGAGAGGGACACTTGATGGGATGAGCACTGGGTGTTATTCTATATGTTGGCAAATTTAACACCAATAAAAAAATAAATTTATAAAAAAAATTATCCACAACATAACACAAAGTTAAAAAATGGACGGCAGTTTAAAGAATAGTCTAGAATGAAAATAATTTTTATCTAAATTTCCCAAAGGAAAGAGAATGAAGCAGAGAAATACTGGGAGAGAGTATGGTGAGAATTTTCCAGATTTACAAATGACACTAATTCACAGATTCAAGAACACCAAGGAATCAAGAAGATAACTGCAAAGCAAATTAAGATGTATTAGCATCCGGGATCCCTGGGTGGCGCAGCGGTTTAGCGCCTGCCTTTGGCCCAGGGCGCGATCCTGGAGACCCGGGATCGAATCCCACATCGGGCTCCCGGTGCATGGAGCCTGCTTCTCCCTCTGCCTGTGTCTCTGCCTCTCTCTCTCTCTCTCTCTGTGACTATCATAAATAAATAAAAAAATTAAAAAAAAAAGATGTATTAGCATCCAAAATCAGGACAAAAGTCAACAACCAGTTAGACTGGTGAAAAATAAAGGAATAGGGATTTCACAAAAGCAGCAGCATAAATGTCCAGTAAGCTAAAGGTGTAACTCATTTGTTATCTAAGAAATGTCCATTAAAACACTGAGAACACAGCCATGGTTCTGTATAGAGTTAGGTCTTGTGGCCACCATATCAGAAGAACTGGGGTGGGGAACAGGACTTGCTGGTCAAGTGACTGGCCACTTAAAAATGGGACTGAACAATTAAGTAAATATATTGAGGCTTACAGGAGGCAGGTTTCTCATTACAAATGTGAAAATGGGGGAAGGTAGAATTAGAGTTCAGTAAAAACTTGTGACTTTCATCATACAGAGAGGATGTATGTAGCAATAGATATAAACACATATGCAGACATATACATAAGTAAATATAAATACAAATATAACTCAACTGAGAGGGTGTAGCAGACACTGTAAGAGAACACACCAAAATCCAGATTGTTTATAATCACTATCCTAAAGATAATGATTATCTTTAATAATAAGCCCTAAAAGATTATAGGGCTCTTGAAAAAATGGCAGATTCCAAAGTTGAGGTATCCTAAAGTAAGGAAAGGTTCAAAGAATTATGGGGACATATTAAAATAGAGAAGTCATCTCAAAGGAGTTCACACTGGCCATTTCTGTGACAATTTAGGGATCAAATCCATAATGGTAATAATAGATAATATAAAAAAAAACAGAAATCCTTGAGTCATTACTGATAAGAGTAAACGAATAATAAATCTACGTAGAAGGAATGACAGAATTAGAAAATCATTTGGCAACTATTATAGTAATATTTGATTAAATAAGAATTATATCAAGGATGCCAAAATTAGTAGGTGAATGATTGGTAGATAAGGGTATTTATACAATTCACAAAATAGTTCTAATCACTCATTAATCAAGCATAAAAATTACAGATAAATCTGGGAGACAGTTTCCTAGAAAAATGACAGAAGTCGACATCTGGGACACCTGAATGGTTCTGTCGGTTAAGCCACCAACTCCTGGTTTCAGTTCAGATTATGATCTCATAGGTCAGGAGATGGGCCTGCATAGGGCTCTGTGCTCAGTGGAGAGTCTGCTTGAAGAGTCTCTCCCCCTGCTCCTCACCCATGCATGCATGCTCTTATAAATCTCAAAAAAAAAGTCATCATCATCATCATAAGGGGACAAACTAATATTGTATACTTCCTGACCTAAGTACAAACAGTATCATTCCTATGGAATTCATTCCAAAACACTATCAGAATCTAATCATGAGAAAACATCAAACCCAAGTTGAGAGTCCTTCTACAAAAACTGGCCTGTGTTCTTTAAAAAATATCAAAGTCATGAATGGCAAGAAAACTGAGAAATTGCTCCAGATTGAAGCAGACTATGAAACATGACTACCAAGGGGGAACACATCACTTAGATTTAATCCAAGAATAAAAAAAAAAAAGAGCAATTATAAAGGACATTTCTAAAATTGGCAAAATGTGAATAGGGGTAGGGGGGAGAGTCTATGAATTGAATTGTAGTATTACATGTCCATTTCCTGATTTCTTTTTAAGATTTTATTTATTCATGAGAGACAGAGAGAGAGGCAGAGACATAGGCAGAGAGAGAGAAGCAGGCTCCCTGTAGGGAGCCTGGGGTGGGACTCCATCCTAGGACCCCGGGATCACGACCTGAGTCAAAGGAGATGCTCAACCACTAAGGCACCCTGGTGCCCCCATTTCCTGATTTTATGCGTCCTCATGTACAGGAAATATACACTGCAGCGTTTAAGGAATAACTTTTGCAACCTATTCTCAAATGGTTAATTTTACATCTATGTTTATACACACTCTATAGGTTTTTTATACATACACATACATCCATATACATACATACATATACAAACTAAAACATAGGGCAAATATGATAAATTGAGAAATGTGGGTGAAGAGTTGAGGAAAAAATTTTGTAGAAGATCTTTAAATTTCAAAATATTAAAACTGAGATTAATTTTATTCCCAAATTAGTAAACATTAAGTACCAGACAATATTAAGTGTTGGTGAGGATATAAATAGCAACTTTCATAAACTGCTAGTATAATTCTGAAAATCTATAAAAGAATCTACAGTAACTAATAGAATTGAACATAACCACACCCTATGGCTTGACAGCTATGGTCCTAGGAATACATCCTAAACACTCTTGCATATGTGCAGAGACACATAGAAAAATGTGTTATGGCAACATTTGTAGAATAAAACTGGAAACACCACAAATGTCCAAACAGAACAGAAAAAATTGTAGTATGACAGCATACAGCAATGAAAATGAATGAGTCATCAAATGCATTAAAGTGAATAAAGCTCAAAAACCTAATAATGACCAAGTCGGAAAAATTCACAAAGCAGGGTTCCATCTCATAAGGTGAACAGGACAATTTTTGTTATTGGTTTTTGTTTTTTTACAATTAATGATAAGCACAAAACTTAGAAACTTAGAATTATGATTTTATAGGAAAAGGCTCCTAGGCAGCTTCTGTAATAAATTAGTGTTCTATTTCTTGCTTTTGGGACAGTGACCATTATATGCTATTTAAAGTATATATAAATGTTGTAAAACACTCTTATACTTAACAACTTTAAAAGGCTAGATGATATAGGATCACAGCTGAGTGTAATCTAATGAAAAATTTCAGCTATGTAAAGAGGATTCAAACTCAGGAAATCAATATAAATAATAGCATCAACAGATTAAAAAAGGGAAAATGCATGATTGAATCAATAGATGCTGAAAAGGTATTCAGCAGCCTTTTATATAAAAATACTAAATAAAATAGAAGTTGAACAAAAGATATAAAAACTATTAAAAACCAACAGCAGGATCCCTGGGTGGCGCGGCGGTTTGGCGCCTGCCTTTGGCCCGGGGCGCGATCCTGGAGACCCGGAATCGAATCCCACGTCGGGCTCCCGGTGCATGGAGCCTGCTTCTCCCTCTGCCTGTGTCTCTGCCTCTCTCTCTCTCTGTGACTATCATTAAAAATAAATAAATAAATAAATAAATAAATAAATAAATAAATAAATAGTAAGAAAAAATAAAAACCAACAGCAAATATATTAGAACTAAATCCTTTTCAGTTTAGTAACGGTAACGTTCAATTTTATTCATTTTCCTAGAAATTTTAACACATGCTGTAAGAAAAAGAAATGTAAAGATTATAAATGTTTGTGACATTTTAAAACTAGAAAATAAACTGGCAATGAAATAATTTTATAAACACAAATTTTAAATAAACTATGAGATTCTCTGTAATCTAGCAAAAAGCCCCTAAAAATAGAAAAAGACTGCATTTCAATAGTTGAAATAAATTTGACAAGGTATAGAACCTACGCAAATATCAAGTTGAAAGCTAATTTAAAGACATAATTCAAGACTTAATAAAATGAAAAGTATAGCAGTCTAGCTTGCCTTAGACCAACTACCCTAAGAAAATCTAGAAGAGCTTCCATGTTCATGGAAGAACTCTCATAAAAATATTCAGTTTTCACAATCATGATGTATATTCATGTAATTTTTATTAAATCATTAATATATTTTTTAAATGGACAAAATTATCTCAACATTTGCATGAATGAGTAAATACTTGACAAAAGTATGAGGAAAAATAACATGGGGACAGGGGACTTGCCTTCCGGGAAATCAAAACACACTATAAAACCATGAAAAAAATATTTGTATAGCATTAAATAGATTAGTGGAACAGAAGAGAAAAATCAAACACCAGACTATATAAGACTTAATATTCTACAATGGTTGTAGTTGAATTCTACAGGAAAAGGATGGATTATTTAAAGAACTTTCCTAGCAAAATTCACAATTGATGTGCAAGAAGAACTAAAACGGTATCCCTTAAACCACAGGTTAAAAAAAAAAATCTATTTGGCAATAGCATTCCAAGTTGATTTCAACCAAGTGTCATGCTAAGGAAATCCAGAAAACCTGAACAAAATATAAGATACATTTGTTTGAAGTTATCAGAGAGCAACCAAAGCAGTAAAATTTGCAGAGTCAAAGGCCGGAAAAATAAAAAGGACAACCAAAGAAAGCCTGGCCCTTGGTTCAACTTTACCTAGAAGGGACAAACAAGAGCTGTGATTTAGAGTCTAAAAAGTTGAATAAT
Organism: Canis lupus dingo; assembly: GCF_003254725.2. Lineage (NCBI taxonomy): Eukaryota > Metazoa > Chordata > Mammalia > Carnivora > Canidae > Canis > Canis lupus. The sequence continues at coordinate 16,058,796 of NC_064259.1, read as the reverse complement.
GCTTTTGGCAATCTCAAGGAGCTGGGAGACATACTGAATGAAGCTCAGTGTCTTCCAAGAGGAGAGGGCAGGACCCCAGAAAGCTACATTTAAGGATGAACCCTCAGAATAAGTGTGGTCTAGCTCCAAAACATCTCAGCAACTGATTGAATTGAAGTGATCTGCCACTAGCTTCAATGCCTACCAGAAGCAAAAACAAATCACCTGAAAAATAATGTCTATAATCTATATACATGATGTCCATACAATATTCTACATAATACTCTGGAGTAAACCAAAAGTCAACACGACAACTTTCAATGAAAACCAAAAGAGAAAACCAAATCAGAGGTAAATCTGAAAATGAAGTTATTAACTATAAACTAATACACTCAAAGCATTAGATGATAGAGAATTTTAGATAAGGCAACAATGAAACTCAAATGAAAAGAACTGAACTGAAAATGCAATACTATATTTAAGAACTCACTACATGGATGTAATTTTAGGTTGGACATAGCTAAAGGATTAAACAGGAGATAGGTCAGTAGATAACAGACTTAAATATAGAAAGTGTAAAGATGAAAAATATCATAAGATATATGTAACAAAGTGAAACCTCTAACATGGGTGTAGTTGGAATCCCCGATGGGAAGAAAAGAGATGAGAAAAATAAATACTTACAGATATGGTGAGTGAGAATTTATTAAAACTGATCCCCAGAAAATCTAGCTAAGAATTCAAAAAGTGGTACAAATCCTGAACTGGGTAATTACAAGCCACAAACAAAAATATTCCAAGTACATTACACAAAAAATTTTAAAAGAAAAAGGAAAAATTCTTAAAAGCAGCCAAAAAAAAAAAAAAAAAAAAAAAAAAAGGCACATTACCTTGAAAGGAAAACCAATAATACAGCTGACTTCAACAGAAGAGAGAAGTCTCAAGATAATCAAAATAATGAAAAGACATCTTTAGAAGTCTGAA